>NW_011494905.1:367336-380726 GCF_000754665.1 Bison bison bison | reverse complement strand
GAAGAAAAGCTAAAGAGCCTCTTGATGAAAGTGAAAGAGGAGAGTGAAAAAGTTGGCTTAAAACTCAACATTCAGAAAACGAAGATCATGGCATCTGGTCCCATCACTTCATGGCAAATAGATGGGGAAACAATGCAAACAGTGAGAAACTATTTTCTTGGGCTCCAAAATCACTGCAGATGGTGACTGGAGCCATGAAATTAAAAGATGCATGCTCCTTGGGAAAAAAAAGCCATGACCAACCTAGACAGCATATTAAAAAGCAGAGACATTACTTTGCAACAAAGGTCCGTCTAGTCAAAGCTATGGTTTTTCCAGTAGTCATGTATGGATGTGAGAGTTGGACTATAAAGAAAGCTGAGCGCTGAAGAATTGATGCTTTTGAACTGTGTTGGAGAAGATTCTTGAGGGTCCCTTGGACTGCAAGAAGATCCAACCAGTTAGTCCTAAATGAAATCAGTCCTGAATATTCAATGGAAGGACTGACAGTGAAGCTGAAGCTCCAATACTTTGGCCACCTGATGTGAAGAACTAACTCATTGGAAAAGACCCTGATGCTGGGAAAGATTGAAGGCAGGAGGAGAAGGGGACAACAGAGGATGAGATGGTTGGATGGCATCACCGACTTGATGGACATGAGTTTGGGTAAGCTCCGGGAGTTGGCGATGGACAGGGAAGCCTGGTGTGCTGCAGTCCATGGGGTTGCAAAGAGTCAGACACGACTGAGCGACTCAACTGACTGACTGAGACGGATGCCAGTCCCCAGAAATGGTGAGCACTAGTGCAGTGGAACCACAGGGCACTCCCAAAAGCTGAGCGTTCCAATACTCAAGATCTTGAAGTGTTTTTGGTTCATGACCATAGCAACTAGGTATGGTTACTAACTTAATGATGCTGGCAGAAAGGAGCATGTAGTAGGTGCCAACTATTGCTCATAAAGGAGAAGGATAAAGTTTTTATTCTCTTTTGATGTCACATTGAATGCAAGACAGGTGCAGTCTGCCTAGAAATTTATTTGTAGTTTGACTGAGGCTCAAACTACAACCGTCCACACTATTTCCTGGTTGCCACTATCTCACATAGTATTAGGGTTAGACACAAGTCTTTCTGCCCTTACACCGTAAGGTCTAGTACAAAAGGTTTTTTCTGGTTCACTCTGTCTTCTTTCCCATTCTTTAGCAAGATGAGTTCTAGCAATTCATACCTGCTGTCTTTCAGAGTGTCGGGAGTCATCATCAGGACTACAAAGGAATTCAAGGACCTGGTCAAAGAAAAGGTATTTTTAAATTGGATACCAGCGTGCATGCCATAAGGAAAATCATAGTTCCTCTTTCTATATCACCAATTCATTCACATCCAGCTCAACAAACACTACAGGGATATGGCAGCTTCCCAATTGGTCAGCCCAATATATGACACAGCAGGCTCAGTTATGCTAACAATATATACCTTAAACACATTTCTTTACTAGTTAGAAACATGACTAGAATCTGACATCATATATACCTTAAGATCCCCAAAACCATGGACCAAGCTAAGTACGGACTTTGGAGTCAGGCCACTTGAATCTGAATCCTAACCTTATTAATACTTAATAACAACATTTATTGCTGGTAATAACACTTATTAAGTGACTTGGATGAGTGATTTAACCTCTCCAGGCTCTAGCATCCTCATCTGCAAAACAGGAGTAACAACTATAGCACATTCAGAGGTACTTGGAGTACTCAGTTAATACATACATGTAAAACTTTGAAGCAGAGCATGGTACTATGAAGTGCTCAATAAATGCTGGTCATGATTAGCAACTTTCTCCAGGTAAAGAGTATTGTCTTCATCACCTGTGGCTTTGTAGAAGATATTTAACTGGATTTGGAAATACCTTCAGAGTGGTTAGTAAGTAAATTCGGATTTTCTAAAAGTAATCTCTCTTCCAGATGATCAACATCATAGTCTTACTATCAATGAGATGGGTAATTATATAGTTGAAAAATTCTTAAGTCAAAAATTCTAGGCAAATTTAGAACAGAATAATTGGGAAAACAATCTCTATAAACCAATCTCCACAAATCATACTCCCATGACACCAAGTTACTGAACAGTCACACAATCCTAACACAACACTAAAAAACAAAAGCTATTTTAGATCCAAACTGAAAGATGAACAAGCCTCTAACTCATAGGACACTTACCTGGTAGGTTATTCTATTAAGAAACCATGTAATCCAGTGAATTTTTCTATAAACGGTAAATAAAATAACTCTACTTCTTATGGTTAAAGACACTCACCTGATCAAAAAGAGTTCTGTTTACAAATAAGGTGTTGTCAGGCTTCGCAAGCTGCCGGGCAAGGAAGGTAAAGAGACACCCCACTTGTGAGGGCGTAAAATCTGAATTCTCCACCATAACCTATGAGCAAAAGAGACCATTTATTCAATATACCATCTGGTTTGACACAGAAAAATATACAATTAGAGGCAGGGGTGGGGAAGCCTCAGTATGAAGGACTCATAAAAAGATTCTTTATCAGCTGTGTGACAACTGAGTTCAGCACCCCTCGGAGAAGAAGCACAACTGCCTGCACTCCGGAAAGCACGTTAGTGACTCCTGGTGTATTTACAGGCACAAGTTCAGCAAGAACTGAATTGCTACAGGTAGATTTACAAAATATATATACATATAAATCATGTTTCCTTCTTGAATTCTTAAAAGAGAATCTAAAATTAAAGTAACCCTATTAAAAATCTGTCCACCAACACAGGAAGAAGGGAGCTGCTTTCGGGTTTAAAGGTAAGACAGCTTGAGAATGAAGGTATCCCAGAAAAGAAGCCAGCCAGCCTATGAGTCAGTGAAGTGAATGGCTTCTGCCTTGGCTATAAGCAGTTCAGTGAACAGATGGTTTCATATAACATGCTCTTTACAACCACACACAGTTATCAAGTCATAATCTCTCCTCTGATTTAAGTGAGCTCTCATCTCCTGAGTACCTACTACTATGCCTAAGATGCTTATGGTAGAAGCCTTCAAGGGAATTGTGAACCAGAAAGCAAAGTGAGACAGGTAAACAAATCTTAAATAAAAATCATAATGTGATTAGCACTTATAAAGGAACAAATGACAATGGAAGCACAGTGGGGGAAATTCAGTTCAACTGATCAGAGAAAAAATTTGAAACAAAAAAATGAGAAAAGGAGCCTCTAAACTAAGTTTTAAAGCCCGTGTGGAATCCATGACAGGGGAAGAAATGTCAGGAGAAAGAGCAGTCCAGGCAGAGAGAAGAGTGGGGGCAAAAACATGAACACAAGAAAACATAAGTTTGTCTGGAAAAATACCATGTTTCATTAGAATGCAGCAGTATGCATGAGGAGGGAAAAATCAAACCAAAAGAAAAACTTAGGGTTCCAATCCCATTCCAAGGAATCCAGAATTTATTTGTTAGAAAATGGAGGAGTTACTAAAGGTGTAATGAGGAGAGCTGATTGTGATCAGCACTATGCATAGGAAAATTACCCCAACAGCAATGCTTAGGATAAAGTAACAGAAGCAAGAAATAAAGGTAGAGAGACCAAGATGCATGGGACTGCAGAGGTCCATGGGAGAGTCAGAGGAGTTCAGAACAATGCAGTGATGAACAGGGAAGGAGAAACAGGTGCAAAAGTCACTGCAGAGAGGCAGGTATTCACATGTGTGGAAACATGTGGCTAAAGGAAGAATGAAAAATGACAGGTCTTGAGCCTGATAGCAGGGAGGAGAACAATGCTATTAACAGAGAGATGGCAGAAGTCTGAGAAGGAAGACCAGGCATTGTTTTAAACTAACTGAACTTAAGGAGGCAATTCTACAACAAATTAGGCAACAACAGCCCATCTCATCTACAAACTCTCTCCTTTCATTTTCCCTTCAAAGATAAAATGTTCCCTTGGGGCCCCATTTTTAGCCTAGCCTTTTCTCACTTTGCTAAGAAGTTTGCCCCTGTCTTTTACTGCCCCTGTCTTTTACTTAGTCCAGCAATCACAGCTTGCTCAAGTGCATAATTATCATTACTAGAATATGAGGATGTTTCAAGTTGTAATCTGTGTATCTAAATTCCAATTTATAATATTCAAAGAGCTTTCTATAGCTTTAAAATACTCAATCATCATTTCCTTTCCGCATGTGGGTCCTTTCTTAGGATTCAACTGTCAGGGCCCAACTAGTGCTCTTCTCTGCTTTTAGCTCTTCCTTTTGCTCTACAAGTGTAAACTACTCTCTCACCTGTCTGATCCTAAAAACGTCTTCTAAGGAAACAGTTCGAGTAACTCACAGCCCCATTCCCTTGCCACCTCAGCAAGTGTCCAACTAGGTATTATCCCAGAAATTTTAGCTTCTTTCCATTTCTTCTGATCAATTTCAGAGACCATGCTTACAAAATTTTCTGGGCAATCTTATACAAAGTCACAAATTTACAGCTTTCCCACTCTATGTCTGCAGCCATTCAGCACCCATGATAATGCCTGAGGTTTGATGCTCACTCTCCTGTTTTCTGGTACTTGCCTGTGCTCCCTCAGAAAAGCTACATACATGGTGACTACAACTATCACCAGAATGAGAAAATAATCTCAAACTTACCATTTGAGATAGGGTCATTCTTCACTGACCCTAGGTTAAGTACTATCAAAATAATATATAAGATGCAGCCACTTTGTAAAACAGTATGGAGGTTCCTTTTAAAAAACTAAAAATACAGCTACCATATGATCCAGCAATCCTATCCATGGACATACAGCCCAAAAAGATTAAAGTGTTAATTGCTCGGTCGTGTCCAACTCTTTGCGATCCCATGGACTGAAGCCCACCAAGCTCCTCTGTCCATGGAATTCTCCAGGCAAGAATACTGGATTGGGTTGCCATTTCCTTCTCCAGGGGATCTTCCCGACCCAGGGATCAAACCTGGGTCTCCTGCATTGCAAGCAGATACTCTACCATCTGAGCCACCAGGGAAGCCTGTATAGATGAAGACTTTAGTTCAAAAAGATACATGCACCCCAATGTTCATAGCAGCACTATTTATAGTACCCATGACATGGAAGAAACCTAAGTGTCCATCAAGAGACAAACGGCTTTAGAATATGTGGTTTATATATATACAATGGAATCTTACTAAGCCATAAAAAAGAATGAAGTAGGACTTCCCTGGTGGCTCAGTGATGAAGAGTCTGCCTGCCAAAAGCAGGAGACATGGGTTAGATCCCTGGTCTAGGAGGATCCCACATACCGAGCAGCAATTAAGTCCATGTGTCACAACTACTGAGCCTGTGCTCTAGAGTCCGGGAGCCACAACTACTGAAGCCGTGCACCCTAGACACCATGCTTGGCAACAAGAGAAGCCCATGCAACCACAGCTAGAGAGTAGCTCCTGCTACTACAACCAGAGAACAGCCCATGCAGCAATGAAGACCCAGCACAGCCAAAAATAAATAAAAGTATGAAATAATGCCAATTGCAGCAACAAGGATGGACCTACAGAATATTATACTTTACTGAAGTAATTCAGAAAGAGAAAGACAAATATCATATGGTATCACTTACATGTGGAATTTAATAAATAATACAAATGAATCTATATACATAATAGATTCACAGATACAGAAAACAAACTTATGGTTACTAGTAGGGAAAAGGAGGAGGCAGGGGTCAATAGGAGTACAAGATTAACAGATACAAATCATTATTCACAAGCACAGGGAACTCTGCTCAATGTTATGTGGCAGCATGGATAGGAAGGGAGTTTGGGGGAGAATGGATACATGTATATGTATGGCTGAGTTCCTCTGCCTTTCACCTGATACTATCACAACACTTTAATTGGCTATAGTCCAATATAAAATAAAAAGTTTAGAAAAACCAAATTACTATAACAAAACAGATAAGCAATAAGAATTTACTGTATAGCACAGAGAATTATATTCAGTATCTTCTGATAACCTATCATGGAAAATAATCTGAAAAAAAATACATATATATACACATACATATATATATCTGAATCACTTTGCTACATACCTAAACTAACACAATACTATAAATTAACTATGCTTCAATTTAAAAAACAATATACAAAAGCAATAATTCACCAAGAGTAACAGTTTAAGTACTTTATGGAGTTTTATTTCCTTCATTTGGATCATTTTCCCAACTTAGTACAGTTTTAAAACTTAAATTCTAATTCAATCAACTTGCAAACATTTCTTGAACACCTACCAGATTGTAGGCATCGTGCTAGATGTGTTAAAATAATGACAAAAAAACAAACAAACACATCCTTACAGTCTCTACCTACAGGAAACTCATTCCAGGTAGGAAAAGACACATGTAAACAAACCATACAGTATGTCAAGTGTAGCATGAAGTGTTACAAGATCCCAGAGAAAAGGCAACAAGTCAAACTGGAAGTGTAAGAGAGGGTTCTGAAGAGCTTCTCATGGATGATATTTGAGTTATGTCTTGGAGAATGGCTAGGAATTTGCCAGGCAGAGAAAGCAAAGGAAAACACATGATGGGATAAAAGAAAACTCACACAAAGAACATAAGCCAAAAAAGATGACACAGAAAGTTCACTGAATTTCAACAATTTAAAACTGGTGAGAAGGGAGTTCCCTGGTAGCCGAGTGGTTAGGATTCCAGACTTTCACTGCCATGGCCGGGGTTCAATCCCCGGTCGAGGAACTCAGAACCACAAGCTGCTAAGCATGGCCAAAAAAAAAAACTGTTGAGGAGTTAATAATACAGACTGGTGGGGTGAGAGGGAAGGTCAGAGAAGGAGCAGCTATAGAGATGTAGTCAGGGGTCAGAAAGTAAAAGGATCTTGGATACCATGTTAAAATTTACACGGATATGGCAAAAACTACTACTTGTGCTCCAACATCTGTTCCTTCCATCTAATTTAGAAACAGAACTCATTTTTAGCTAAACACGTGGCCACCCACCATACAGAGTACACTTCACAGTCTCCCTAGCTAAGTGCTATCTACATGATACAAGCAGAATTCCGGTGCACAACTTCTAAGAAATTTTCTCAAAGAAAGAGAACATTTTCTACCTCATCTCTTTCTGCATCCAGGCTGGTTAGAATGCAGAGGTAATACTGGAGCCTAAGCAGTCATTTTGGACCGAAAGACACAAACCATGGACTGAGAACAACGGCAGTAAGACGGAAGTGTTGTGCATCCCTGACAAGTTTGTGAACCCATCCTACTAGACCAGGCTGCCTACACTCCAGACTTATAGGGAAAAATTAAATTTCCACAACAAACTGTTATTATTTTGAACTTTCTCTCACAGAAGAACTTAATTTCAACTGCACCATAATGGGAAGCCGGAGAAGAATATTACCTAGAAGAAAGGTAAGATCACAAATTAAAGGACAAGATAAGACCATTCGGGAAGGTATTTTGAAACCTAAGTGAAAATTCTCCATACTAGCCACCAAGATCAAACTGACGTTATTTGGGAGCTCTCATATTCATCACTGCCTATTTTACAAGGCTAATAAAGAGCTCAAATGAGATCATGTATACAAATGTGCTTTGAAAATTATAAAGAACTACTATAAATGTAGTTAATGAATTAATATTATACACAAAGAAAATATTTCAATTTTGATCTCTTCTCCAAAATAATCTAAAAGTCACTAAGAGGAAGAAACTACCATTTTATAGCCAAATGAACAGGATAAAAACTCGAAGTTTTTAACTACAAGAAGAAACTGGCCTGGGTGAAGCTGTGCAGATGGACAGGAAAAGAATCTGTCTCCGCAGTCATTCACTAGCAACAGCATGAATCTCAAAATAGTTTTCAATTGAATCCAGATGGACTTAGATTGGGATGATCATCTCTGCGTGCCTCAAATCCTTCCTAAGTTACCCATCATCTCAGTACCATGGCAAAACTACATATGGCACTACCTTAGCAACACAGTGATGCTAGTATGAGACAGGCATCAGAACATTATTTTCTCAAAGCATTCTGAAGTTAGTCTCCATTACTAAATGTAATCATACTAACATAGCAATTATCACAATATGCATTTCTCAAGAGTAGCACTCTGTATCCAACATCCAGTCTAAAGCTGAGATACATTATATTCTTTGAATTAATGATAGGAACTTTAGCTTTTGAAGACAAAGACATCATAATAAAATTTTTAAATGATTTTAACATATTCCTTTATTAAACAAGATTATTTTAGAACTTGCTATAAAGTAATTCACTTTTATAAATATAAATATCAATACAAAGACACTCTAGGGATACTCACCTTCAACAAAATATCCACAATACGTTGTTGATATTCTACAGCTTGCTTATCATTTTTAAAATCTTCAAAAGTCTAAAAAGGAAAAAGAAATTTTAAAAAGGTAAGTATTATTTGAAAATTTTAGAAGGAAACAAGATATTAAATTCTTGTTAATAGGTAAATTCCCAAATAAGATAACCACTCCTCAATAGGTTTTTTCTTATATAACTTTAACAAGTTATTTTTAGTGAGTTTAACAGAAGGCTACATTATTCAATATTATATGATATTCTGAATAAAAAGTATAAAAATAAAGTGATTGTTATACAACCCAAAAGTGATTCACCCTGGTGATATGGTGGATAAGAATCCGCCTGCCAATGCAGGGGACATGAGGTAGATCCCTGGAGTTCAATCCTTGGTCCAAGAAGATTCCGCATGCCGGGGAACCACTAAGCTTGCGCACCACAGCTTCTGAGCCCACACACTCTACAGCCTGTGCTCTGCAGCAAGAGCAGCCCTGCACTGCAGAGCCCATGCACCACAACTAGGAAGCAGCCCCTATTCTCTGCAACTAGAGAAAACCTACCCACAGCAACAAAGACCTACTGCAACCAAAAATAAAGGCTACTTTTTAAAATTTATAAAAATCCAACAAAGGAAGGCAACGTTTATAGGCAACAAGAAAGAAAGAATACTGATGGGAAGAGGCAATTTGTGAGCAAGAATCTGAAAAGGATGAAATACATGTTACATGCTCAGCCATCATCCCGTCCATGCTATTTGGAAACAATAACTGAAATACAGTTGTTAACTGTCATGAAAAGAAATTTCCATGACAACTAGGAAGAAATGATTTTCAGCAATAGATACTTTTAAAAATTACTATGGTAAAACTGTGACAATATTAAAATCCTCAAGAATACATACAAAGAATAGGTATTCTATTTTCACAACACTGCCAAGTACAGCATTTTTTATTTTATGTTCCTGCTCAAGTAGAGCCAAATACATTTTGAATAGAACTTGCACCCAAGTAAATGACAGCACTGGATTCTGAAAATACATAGAAGCTATAGGCCGCATATATGAAGAAACTGAAGGGAAGGAATGGAAACGCAGACTTGTGGACACAGTTTGGGGAGGGAGAGGGTGGGACTAACAGAGAAAGTAACATCAACATATATACACTGCTATGTGTAAAATGGAGAGCTGGTGAGAAGCTGCTGTGTGTAACACAGGGAGCCCATTCTGGCACTGTGTAATGATCTAGAGGAGTGGGAGTGGGGAAGGGAGGAAGGCTCAAGAGAGAGGGGATATATGTATAATTATGGCTGATTCCTGTGGCTGTGTGGCAGAAACCAACAAAACACTGTAAAAATCAAAAAACAAACAAAAAAACTGAAATGAAAATACTTATTGAGTAAGAGTGATAAAGACTTGAAGATCTTCCTAAGGCTTTCTCTTAGGACATTCGGCCCTTTGTTGCTGTTCAGTCGCTCAGTCATGTCTGACTCTGCGAACCCATGGACTGCAGCACACCAGGCTTCCCTGTCCTTCGCCATCTCCCGGAGCTTGCTCAAACTCATGTCCGTTGAGTCGGTGATGCCATCCAATTGATAGCTTATGGTGAACAGTGTTGGATTTGTGATCTCCGAAGATTTAACTTCAGGACCAGGGACCAGGTTTGATCACTCAAGAGCTTTTGTATAGCAGAGTTTAATTGAAGAAAAAAAGGGACAGAGAAAGCTTCTGACATAGACATCAGAAGGGGGACAGAGAGTGCCCCACCTGCTAGTTTCAATAAGCTATTTTATGCCTGTTATAAAGTTAGTAATCATATGAGAGAGACACCTCAAGGCTGACGGAGTTTCACCAGGCCCCTCTCCCACAATATGCATTTTTGAAATAGGATGGCATGAGGTATGTCATCCCCCAGCCGTAAAGCAATTGATATGAAAACTGGTTCATTGAGCCATTAGCAGTCAAAAGTTAGTCTTAGGTGGAACCATTTTGAAGAAAGGCAAATTCCAAAGCAAATACATAGTTTCATTAACATAGCTTAAGAAAAACATTTCCATAAGAAAAACACATTGGATAGCTCAAGATTTGAGAAAAGTTCAGTTCAGGCAAAACCAGGTGTTGGCATAGCAACATAGAATTTTAAGAAACACCTGCAGCTTATTTCCTCAGTTTGGAGACCCCTGGCCTTCCTGCCTGTTACCCTCTCACAATCTACCTAATCCTCTGTCGTCCCCTTCTCCTCCTGCCTTCAACCTTTCCCAGCAGCAGGGTCTTTTCTAATGAGTCAGCTCTTTGAATCAGGTGGCCAACGTATTGGAGCTTCAGCTTCAGTCCTTCCAATGAATATTCAAGGTTGATTTTCTTCAGGATTGACTGGTTTGATCTCCTTGCAGTCCAAGGGACTCTCAAGAGTCTTCTCCAATACCACAATTCAAAAGCATCAATTCTACGGCGCTCACCTTTCTACATGATCCAACTCTCACATTCATACATGACTACTGAGAAAACCACAGCTTTGACTATATAGACCTTTGCCATCAAAGTAATATCTCTGCTTTTTAATATGCTTTCCAGGCTGATCATGGCTTTTTCTTTCACGGAGCAGGCGTCTTTTAATTTCATGGCTGCAGTCACCATCCACAGTGATTTTGGAGCCCAAGAAAATAAAGTCTCTCAGTGTTTCCATTGTTTCCCCATCTATTTGCCATGAAGTGATGGGACTGGGTGCTATGATCTTAGTTTTTTGAATGCTAAGTTTTAAGTCAGCTTCTTCACTCTCCTCTTTCACTTTCATCAAAAGGCTCTTTAATTCCTCTTTGCTTTTTGTCATAAGGGCGGTGTCATCTGCATATCTGAGGTTACTGATACTTCTCCCAGCAGTCTTGATTTCAGCCTGTGCTTTACCAGCTGGACATTTCACACGATGTACTCTGCCCAAAGGTTAAATAAGCAGGGTGACAATGTACAGCCCTGACGTACTCCTTTCCTGATTTGGAACCAGTCTGTTATTCTATGTCCAATTCTAACTGTGTTTCTTGACCTGCACACAGGTTTTTCAGGAGGCAGGTAAGGTGGGGTGGTATTCCCATTTCTTTAAGAATTTTTCAAAGTTTGTTGTGATCCACACAGTCAAAGGCTTTTTAGCATAGTCAATGAAGCAGAAGTAGGTGTTTTTCTGGAATTCTCTTGCTTTTTCTATGATCCAACGGATGTTGGTAATTTGATCTCTTGTTCCTCTGCCTTTTCTAAATTCAGCTTGTAGATCTGGAAGTTCTTGGTTCATGAACAGCTGAAGCCTAGCTTGAAGGATTTTGAGCATTATCTTGTTAGCATGTGAAATGAGTGCAACTGTATGGTAATCTGAATATTCTTTGGCATTGCCCTTCTTTAGGACTGAAATGAAAACTGACCTCTTCCAGTTCTGTGGCCTCTGATAAGTTTTCCAAATGTGTTGACTTATTGGGTGCAGCACTTTAACAGCATCGTCTTTTAGGATTTGAAATAGCTCAGCCGGAATTTCATCACCTCCACTAGCTCTGTTCATAGTAATGCTACTAAGCCCCACTTGACTTCACATTCCAGGATGTCTGACTTTAGATGCATTACCACACCATCGTGGTTATCCTGGTTATTAAGACCTCTTTCGTATAGTTCTTCTGTGTATTCTTGCCATCTCTTCTTAATCTCTTCTACTTCTGTTAGGTCCATACCATTTCTGTCCTTTATTATGCCCATCTGTGCATGAAATGTTTAAATCTACAAAGCAGTAATTTACTACTGACTATCCCGAAGCAAGGAAATAGACTACGTATTGTACCAACAGATTAAAGAAGAATTTCCAAGCCACAAACTTTCAAGACTACATCATAGTTAACATTCAAACCAGAATATCTGCTATTCTTTAAACTGGCCCCAAGCTTCCCCAACTTCTCCAAAGACCCTCTGCTCATGCTCTTCTCTACTAGCATGTCCTTCTTTCCCTTTTCTTGTCTGACACACAGTAAGCATTTTAAACAATGACTGCTGATTTGTCTAGTTAATTACAGAGGAAAATGAAATCTTTATAAAAAAATTTTTTCTTCACCTAGAATGCTTTGCTGCGGTTAGTTAAGAAAAGCTGAAATGAGTTACCTAGGGAACTGTAGGAACTCTTACCCAAAAAGCTCAAACAGAGGGTATTTTGGTGTTTACATGGGTTAAACACAACCCAGTCTGAAGAGGGAAAGATGGTCGAGAAAGTGTCTCAGTTCTAAGGCTTAGGAAAACAACAAATATACACACATTCAAACAAACACAACTTCCCCCTCACACTCAGCCTGCCAAAGTGAGATGTCACTCCGCTGTCAGACAAGATACTATCTGCTAATACAAGTGCTATTCAAGTAAACACAAAATCATGGAGAATTAGCCTATGTATTAAATAACTACAGCATTGACAGCAAGTAAAAAAGAACTGCTTTATCCACTTGCCTTTTAGTAACATGTATTCACTGCTTTGAAACACACATTGCAAGTTTACTACTATAAACATAATTAAGTGGTGAAATACTTTTATTACAAATGTTGTGATATACACAATGACATATTTTGACTGTAGTTAACAGCTGCCACCAAAATGGCACATTTATGTTAAAACATTATCATTCCACAAAGATTCTTCTAATTATACAATGCTTATTAGAGGAATAATATGTAAAGACGTCCTAATGGAGAATGACAGTTTGTGAAATGCAAAAGTAGACCTAAATTTCAAGTCCAAAGTCACCTGTGAATTTGGTCATAAAAACTTCTTTCTGTAGCCCCTTAAAATTATTACAGAGTTTTGGTATGGCACAAAGTGAAGAGGAACTAAAAAGCCTCTTGATGAAAGTGGAGAGTGAAAAAGTTGGCTTAAAGCTCAACATTCAGAAAATGAAGATCATGGCATCTGGTCCCATCACTTCATGGAAAATAGATGAGGAAACAGTGGAAACAGTGTCAGACTTTATTTTTCTGGGTTCCAAAATCACTGCAGATGGTGACTGCAGCCATGAAATTAAAAGACGCTTACTCCTTGGAAGGAAAGTTATGACCAACCTAGATAGCATATTC
>NW_011494905.1:364940-367236 GCF_000754665.1 Bison bison bison | reverse complement strand
CAGCGCTTACTCCTTGGAAGGAAAGTTATGACCAACCTAGATAGCATATTCAAAAGCAGAGACATTACTTTGCCAACAAAGGTCTGTCTAGTCAAGGCTATGGTTTTTCCAGTGGTCATGTATGGATGTGAGAGTTGGACTATGAAGAAGGCTGAGTGCCGAAGAATTGATGCTTTTGAACTGTGGTGTTGGAGAAGACTTTTGAGAGTCCCTGGGACTGCAAGGAGATCCAAACAGTCCATTCTAAAGGAGATCAGCCGTGGGATTTCTTTGGAAGGAATGATGCTAAAGCTGAAACTCCAGTACTTTGGCTACCTCATACGAAGTGTTGACTCATTGGAAAAGACTCTGATGCTGGGAGGGATTGGGGGCAGGAGGATAAGGGAACAACAGAGGATGAGATGGATGGATGGCATCACCGATTTGATGGACGTGAGTTTGAGTGAACTCCGGGAGTTGGTGATGGACAAGGAGGCCTGGCGTGCTGCGATTCATGGGGTCACAAAGAGTCGGACACGACTGAGCAACTGAACTGAACTGAATGATAGCTGGCTAAATCCTGATCCAGGGGTCAAGAAACATTGTAAAGGACCAGAGAGAAAATATTTTACACTTTGTAGGATACATGTGGTTTGCATGACATATTCTTCCATTTTTATAATCCTTAAAAATAGAAAAATATTCTGTCTCACCCAAGCCAGAGGTCAAATGCAGTGGATTTGGTCTACGGCCTGTAGTTTGTGAACCCCTGTCCTAATCTCTTTACATATCTCCCAATAAGATCCACACATATAGAAAAGAAGAAAAAGAATAACCCAGAATCCAGACTAATGGGAAAACTAGAAGGACAACACATATTAAAAACTGTGACTTACACAAATGTGGGAAAGTAAACATCTCCAACTAGCAAAGTTGGCTCCAAAGCCCATTAAAAAAAAACAAAACCGTCAAGAGAGAATTGGGTAGAGGAAGGGAGGGTATGATGAGGTTTCAGCAGGCACAGAACACATAGAGTATCAAATGGAATTCACCTCCAAAAGAAAAAGAAGATCCATCCTGGGTGAGCAAGTACTGAGGCCAGGTCTGCAACCCAGTGGATCATAGCACTGGCTGATAGGAAGATCAAAGGAAGGAGTCTGGCAAGTATGAATCAGAGGTCTTGGCAAGATACAGCTTTTGAGATAGAAAAGGGAAAGGAAATATATTCCTTGGAGACCTGTAGTAAAGAAGGAAGAACTCAAGAAAAAGATCCTACTAAAACAAGAGACTTGCCAAAGATTGAGAAAACAGACTACACCCCAAAGACACTATTTAAGAAACTGCACTTAGTTATAGCAAATAAAGCAGGTACTTGAATTTGGAAAATAGTATGTAATCTTCCCCCATGATCCAACAAGATCACCAATTATTGCTAGTCCAGAAAAATCCACTAAAAAATGACCAAAAAAAAAAAACCCAGAAAGTGAAGGCACTCAAGAATAAAAATAAGAACTAGCCACAAAATAGAAGTAAACTATAAACAATATCTCAACATACATGAAATATATTTAAACATACAATTGCAGATTTGAAAGAACATCACAAACCAGAAATTTAAGAATTCAGAAAAGAAATGAAGAGTAGGAAAATGTGAAATAAGAGCTAACTGAACTCGAGGGAAAAAAAAAAAACTGAAAGAAAAATAAGTCATCTTAGAAATGGAAGACAGAATTACAAGCTACCAAAGGGAGGACAGATATGACCAAAAGTATAGTTAACAGAAATAGAGAACATAAACAAAAAGAACCAAGAAAATGAAATTTAAACAAAGAAGGAAATAACAAAGACCAAAGAAAGGTGATAAATATAGAAGACAAAGAAGATATAATATACAAATACCCTAAGTTTCTGAAGATGAAGCACAAAATAATGGAGCAGAAAAAAAATATTTAAATCTGTAATTCAAGAAAACTTTTTTAAACTAAAAAGACTCAAATTCACATATTGAAAAGGCCCACAGTACATATATGGCAAAACTGACCGAAAATAGTCAATTCTAAGTACTATCTTAAACTGCTGCTGCTGCTGCTAAGTCACTTCAGTCGTGTCCGACTCTGTGCGACCCCATAGACAGTAGCCCACCAGGCTCTCCTGTCCCTGGGATTCTCCAGGCAAGAACACTGGAGTGGGTTGCCATTTCCTTCTCCAATGCATGAAAGTGAAAAGTGATAGTGAAGTCGCTCAGTTGTGTCCGACTCTTAGCAACCCCATGGACTGCAGCCCACCAGGCTCCTCCATCCATGGGATTTTCCAGGCA
>NW_011494905.1:347807-364733 GCF_000754665.1 Bison bison bison | reverse complement strand
GAGACATTACTTTGCCAACAAAGGTCTGTCTAGTCAAGGCTATGGTTTTTCCAGTGGTCATGTATGGATGTGAGAGTTGGACTGTGAAGAAAGCTGAGAGCCGAAGAATTGATGCTTTTGAACTGTGGTGTTGGAGAAGACTCTTGAGAGTCCCTGGGACTGCAAGGAGATCCAACCAGTGCATTCTAAAGGAGATCAGCCCTGGGTGTTCCTTGGAAGGAATGATGCTAAAGCTGAAACTCCAGTACTTTGGCCATCTCATGCGAAGAGCTGACTCATTGGAAAAGACTCTTATGCTGGGAGGGATTGGGGGCAGGAGGAGAAAGGGACAACAGAGGATGAGATGGCTGGATGGCATCACCAATTTGATGGACGTGAGTTTGAGTGAACTCCGGGAGTTGGTGATGGACAGGGAGGCCTGGCGTGCTGTGATTCATGGGGTCGCAAAGAGTCAGACACGACTGAGCAACTGAACTGAACTGAACTGAGAAAACATTACATTGAATCCTATCACTTAGAAAACTACACTGAAAACTACAAAATATTTCTGAGAAAAATTAAAGAAAATCTAAATTAATGAAACAGTATACCTTTTAATGGGTCACAAAATTCAGTATTGCTAAGTCAATTCTTAAATTGACTAAATACTGAACACAATCCTAATCTAAATCCAGGCAGGCTTCTGCAGAAGTTAACAAGATAACTTAAAATTCATACTGAAATGCCAAAAACAACCCCAAAACTACAAAATACAAAGTAATTTTGAAAAAGAATAAGAACATACAACATGATTTTCATACTCATTATAAAGCTACAGTAATCAAGGCAGTGTGGTACTGGCATCAAGATAGACAGACAGACCAGGGGCATAGAACAGAGTTCTGAAATAGACCCAGTATACATAGATGATATGTCTTTGACAAAGTACAAAGACAATCCAGTAGAGAAAGGACAGTCTTTTTGTCAAATGATGCTATAAGAATTAGGTATCTCAATGCAAAAAAAAAAAGCAAGAAAAAAAGGCCTTGCATCTAAACCTTGCACCACAGGCCAAAATTTCTTCAAAATGGATCACAGCTTTAAAGGTAAAACCATAAAACTTCTAGGGAATATCTTTGTGACCTTGGGTTAGGCAAAGATTTCATAGCTACAGCCCCAGAAGCAGGATTCCTAAAACAAAACCAATAAATTAGACTTGATCAAAATTTAAAATTTCTGCTATTCAAAACACAGTATTAGGAAAACGAAAAGACAAACTACAGACTAGGAGAAAACATCTGCTAAATTCATGTAATCTGATTTTTTAATACTTACCTAAAAAAAAATTCTCAAAACAAGAAAACAAATACAGTTTTTAAAAGTAGGGAAAAATGGTCAAAAAATGGATATGTTCACCATAGAGTATATATGGATGGCGAATATACGAATGGTAAACATAACTTTTTTGCTAATATATTTTAATGAAAAGATGTTTAATGTCAGTTGTCAGGAGGGAAATATAAAACTACAATGAGATACCAGTATACATCTACTAGAATGGTCAAATTAAAAAGATGAACCATACAATGAAGAAACTGATACTCTCATATATTACTGGAATGAAAACTGGCAGAACCACTTTAGAAAAGTCTTGTTAGTTTTTTATGAAGTAAAACAATACACTTTACAAAAGACCCAGTGGTTTCATTATTTGGTATTTACTCGAGAGAAATAAAGATGTATGTCCACACAAAGGCTTATATGTAAATATTCATGATAGCTTTAGTCATAGTAACTTAAATGGGAAATAATCAAAAGGACCAACTATTGGTGGATGGATCAACAAACTGTATATCCATAAACTGAAAAATTACATAGCCATAAAGAGGGACAACCTACTGATAAAAGAAACAGTACAGGTAAGTCTCAAAAGCATTAAGTGAAAGACACCAGAAGAAACCGCAAAGTTTATGTTTTCTCTAAATGACATTTTAGAAAGGTGAAACCCTGTTTCCCAAAGCAGATCAGCAGTTGCCAGGGGCTGGGATTGGGACTCACTAAAAAACTGCAAAAGTGACCACCTGTTCTGTATCTAGATTGTGGTAGCCGTTATAAGACTGCATATGCTTGTCAATGGAGAAGGACATGGCAACCCACTCCAGTATTCTTGCCTAGAGAATCCTGTGGACAGAGAAGCCTGGTGGGCTGCTGTCCATGGGGTCGCAGAGAGTCAGACATGACTGAAGTGACTTAGCATGCATGCATGCATGCTTGTCAAACTCTTCTCTTAAAATGGATGAATTATATTTTGTATACATTGTACCCTAATAAAGCTAAAGTTAAAAACCTCACTTGAAAAAAATATTCCTACATTTTAAAAAGTGAGAAAATATGATTTAAAAGTCTGTCATTTAAGCTTTTTAGTGGGTCCCTAAAAATGTTCTTTTTATTAAGACATATTAATTAGGAAGGTCACATGAATAATCAACTATAGTAGACAAATATGGAGTGAATCCAGGATTTAGGATCCTAAGTCTTATCAATTTCTCCAGCTGTAATACTTGGGGATGCAGCCAACCCTTGATGCACACACACAAGGAAACCTCTGCTTGTCTTTTAGGCATTTCAAATTCATTAAGTCCAAAAAAGAACTAATTATCTGCCTCCACCATACCTCACCACTACTCTGCACGCCCACTCTCATCCATCTCCTAATAAAACTGTTTCTCCTCTGATTTCCTGTTGAATCTACAAATAAACCACTATACATTCAGTTCATAAGGTCTGAAATGTAGGAATCTTTGATGCTTCCTTATTCATCTTACCTTTCACATCGAATTGTACACTAAACTCTAAATTTTAGGCTGATTTACCTCCTAAAATATCTTTCAAATCCTTTCATGTCTTAGAACCCCCATTGCCACTGTCCTAATTCAAGCTGCCATTATCTTCTATCTGGATGACCACAAAATTTTGCTAACATCTTCATGCCTCCAATCTTATTTCAATCCATTTTCCATTCAACAATCAGAGGGAATTTTTCTAAACTACAAATTATGACATTTTTCTATTCAGACAGTAAAAAATCCATCTGCAATGCCGAGAGAACTGGGTCCAATCTCTGGGTTGGGAAGATGCCCTGAAGGAGGGCATAGCAACATACTCCAGTATTCTTACCTAGAGAATCCCCAATAACAGAGGAGCATGGCGAATTACAGTTCATGGGGTCGCAAAGAGTTGGAAGGACTGAGCAACTAAGTAAGGCAAAAGGCTTCAGCAGCTGTAAAGTCCAAACTTCCTACCACAGATAATAAAACTCAGTCTCTACCTGCCTCTCTGGCATTCTCTCTCTCCGCAGAATTCCTTACACTTAAAAATGTGGCCATACTGAATTTTTTTCAATTACCTTAACACACACCGCTCTATCTTATTTCCAGGTCTTTCTACATACTCTGTCCTTCTACCTGAAATACTTTTCCCTAACCTTAACCAGACTTCTACACATCCTGTGAGACTCACCATCGACATCATTTCATCCAAGACACCTTCCTGACCCTTCCATTAGATCCCCCTCCTAAATGTTCTTACAGCATTCTGCATGTCTCCAGTGACATGTCTTACACCATGCTATAGTTACTAATCTACAAGCTGCATCCTCTTCCTCCACAAAGGCAAGGTTTATATCCTGTCAGCCCAGGGTACACACACAGTTACTACAGTATGTGTGACATACTTGGCAAATATTTGTCAAGTAAATGACAGAGATTTTATCGCAGTCTTACTATCAATGTCAATATCATAATTTAGACATAAGCATAATCCCAAATGATCTTCAGTGCCACGACAGCCCTTTAAAAAATGAAAACTAGGTAAAATTCTTTGTTGCTCTCCAGGACGCTTTATGAACCCCTGCCCTACCACTTCTTGTTTCTTTTCTCCTCCAGGCCAGACACTAAGTACACTTCCATTGTATTCTGGACGTCTACGGTCTCCTAAACCAACTAGATTTGACTTTTATTTTCTAAGTTTCTTTTCCCTTCTTCTTCTGCTATTTAAGTTACTACTTCTGACATCAGATTTTCCAATTAAACTAATACAAAATGTCATATGAGTGGAATCTCAACCTTCTCACAGGCACTTTTAAAAAGTTTAATAGTTTATTATTCAACTTATAATAAGAGCACTATATGTTCATTAAATAAATTTAGTTCATCTCACAGATATAATCATTATTAATATTTAGATATATTTCCTTCCTGTCTATTTCCTTCAAATATTGTGCACATACAATATTTTTTTAAAAATTTGTCAGTCTGCTGTTTCACTGGATACTAAAATATAAGCACTGTCCACATTATCAAAAGCTTTTTAAAAAACAACTACAATATGGCTTAATTAGGAAGATATATCATGTTTTATATAATTATTTCCCCGGGGGCATTTTCACAGAGAAGCTGGCTTACCCAGACCTCTCTTTAATAAAAATAAGAATAAGGATATTTTTTTAGCAGGAAGCTTCCATGTTCCATTTCAACTCTAGCTGCTTCTACTATCATCATCACCACATGTCATTCAGAGCAATCTGCCATCTTCAGTATGCAAACAATAACAATTTATGAAATAAAGGATGTTCCACATCTAACTCCGCTTTAACTTTTTAATAAGGATGAGTCAGAAAGAGACATACAGACAGACATAGACAAACACTAGACATAGACAAATACTCAGGGAGGAAGGAAAGAGAGGGGAAGAAAGCAGGAAAGGAAGGGTAGGAAGGAGAAAAAGAATTAGAAACTATGGATGGCACAACAAAATTAAACATTTGAGACCCTGACTTACTGCTAGGGCATAAAAACTGTACCTATGTAAGGACTATTATTCATTTTTCTTTCTATTAAAAATAATTATCACCCCAACTATTTTAAAAATACCTTAGAATCACAGTATTTCTTACCAGCGCCAATACATTTAGAAATTCTCGTGTGTCGAAATGCAGCAAAGTCCGAATATAAGGATAGATTTCTTCTTCAGGGGGAGCTTCTGTTGAATGCAGGCGAATTAGAAATTCAAAAACCTGCAAGTTGAAAAAAAAAAAAAAAGCTGATTCTTTTCTCACAAAGTATCTTGCTAAAGCAATGACTCCCATTTGTATAAAATAAAACCAGGTTGAATTTAGTTTAAATTGCCACTGGGTTGTAACTTCTCTAACCTCTCTCAGCTGTGATTACTGGCTCCAGTGATGGTGTGCAGGCTCTCTCCTGTCACAGCAGATAGCTCCCGACCCATGTGCAGCCCTCAATTACAATTTGTCTTTACTGCATTTTAAGAGAGTAAAAATGCTACAAAAATGTACCAACCTGGTTTTTAACCAAGGGAACAAGATCTTCAGGGATGTCACCCAGCGGATAGGCACGACCTGCTAGACAACAGCTAGAAGAGAAGAAATTGAACGGATTTGGTGACTCTTAATGGGCTAACTTCCTGGGAATACACTGTTCTCCAACCCAAGATACTAGTCTGATGTTTAAGCAGGCTCAGCTCTTGTCAGTTAGGTCAGGTCCAAATCCAGATTGAGATGATAGCCAGTTCAGAAAATGTGGGTGACAGAAGGTGGTGGTGAAATAACACATCCTGTGACTGAGTAATGACTTTCATTTCTTTTTATTTTTCCTAAGAAAAACCCAAGCTGCACGCACTAAATGAACAAGAAGGAATAAGGACAGATTACCTAAAAGTCTCACACCCAGCATCTGGAAAGAATCTGAGAGCATCATTATACTGTTAACAGGTAAAAGCCTCAGGTTCACAGAGACTTTTAAATCCAGTGGTTCTAAGAATGGTGAATAAAGATGGGAAATGAGCTAGGCTAAAAAATATTTGTAATCGGACAAGCCTTTGGGGAGAATTAGAATCTCATGAGAAATTAACTGTATGGTTTTACCTCCAAACCAGACCTTCCTAATGGCTAATGACTAGCTCTGGGGGCTGAGTTATAAACTGTCTTCTGAATATATCCTTATTTTGGTGGCAGGGGATGAGGAGGAGTAAATTTTAAACCTCTGTGAAGTAGTCATCAATTTTAAATGTTAGAGACAGCTGGATACCAGCATATTCTAAAAAGTTTAAAGCGCAGATGATAAAGAGCAAGGTAAATGCTACATATGTTCTTCTATACTAAAGCATCGATGTAACAAACGTGAAAGAGGTCTCAAAGTTAATAACTCTGATGCACACAGAAGCTAAAATGATGTGCCAGCAGGTTCTGCCACCTTCCTGCCTACCTGCCAGCCACTTATTTATGTAAAAGCTCTATTAGGATACAATTCTGAGCTTGTATTAGTCTATCAGAAGAACTCTGATCCAGGAATAAACAAACATTTCCGCTTACTTCAGTCACTAACTTTTGTTCATGATGCAAACTAATTTCTTGCCCTTATACATAAAATATGGACAAAAACATATCCCATAGACTTGGTAGTAAAAGTAAAATACTCTATATCAAGATTTCTCAACCTCTGCCCTACTGATATTTCGGTATTCTTTGCTGTGGGGACTATCCTGTTCACTGCAGAATGCTAAGCAGCATCCCTGGCCTCTATGCATTAAATGCCAGTGGCATCTCTCCTGACCCCAGTTGTGACAAAGCAAAATGTCTTTAGACATTGCAAATATATGGCAGAGGAGAGCAAGGGTGGGGGACAGAATTACTGATTGTTCAGAAGCACGGCTATACATGAAAGAATACTGAAAAACGAAAGCACTACACAGATTAAGAGATGACAGTACCTCTGAGAATATAGGAGAAGTTTTGTAAAAGAAGGACACACACATAAAGAAATTAAAAATCTCTTACCTAATATATACAAGAAGCTTGTTGCCCATAACAACTTGCTCATCTAAAACAGAAAAGTATCTTTAGCAATTCTCTCTCAAAAGCTTTTCAGAAATATAATCTTTATGTGGAAACAACAACAAAAAGTCCTTTGGCATTTAAGGTGCTCTAGGTATATTCCCAAACAATAGAAAAGTGAGATAAGACCACTGTAATTAATACTTTTTTTTTTAAGAATTTCTAATAGATTCTTTTCACAGACACAAAATCAGTCAGTCATTCAAGGGTACACATACAAGAAAAGGTGTAAACCTTGTATAGGGATCTATGTATTGTTGGCTTAACTAATAGCTTGGGCCAAGAGAAGGTGTTGAATAAGCAATGATTTGACAAATTAACTAATTAATATTGAGCTATAATTATAATGCCTTCTCATTTGTAACATGGACTCTTACTACTTACAATATTCTAGGCTAAAAAGGTCACTGTTCATATATGTTTAAGAAACTTAAGACCAAACACTCTTTATGACCTTTTGTATCCTAAAGTTATATCTAAGATGTAACATTCTGTCATCTGGTAGTATAAATTTATTTCTTGGCTAAAAGAAACTGGAAACATAATTAGACCAAGTTTTAGGGCAAAAGATCAAAGTTAACAAAGAATAGTATAAGAGCATCAAGAAGGGGTGAAGTGATCAGCAATCCTTATGGTTGGTAGGAATTTATGGTTGGTAATACTGCTGAACTGAAATTTTTGACAAGAATACTGGAATAATGCAAGCAAGTGTACATATCTTAATCAATAATCCTTTGTAAAGACTCCAAGTCTGTGTTGTTGTACATGCAAACAAACTTGAATTGCTCAAAATTACATGAATAATTACATTGTTTCAATTCCAAATATTTTTTCCAATCAATAAACTTTTACTTTTGTAGAGAAGTTTTAATCATGTTACAGCAAAATTGAGACAGAGGTATAGAGATTTCTTGTATATCCCTCATTCCTATACCACACAACCTCCACCACTACCAACACCCTGCACCAGTGAGCCCTTTCTTGTCATCAATAAACATACACTAGTGTATCATCACCACCTAAGTCCTCAGTTCACAGTAAGGCTCACTTTTGGTGCTGCACACTCTACAGTGTGTCATTCGCTCAGTCGTGTTCACCTCTTTGCGACCCCATGGTCTGTCCATAGAATTCTCCAAGACACTGGAGAATTCCACTCCAAGAACACTGGAGTGGACTGCCATTCCCTTCTCCAGGAGACCTTCCTGACTCAGGGAACGAACCTGGGTCTCCTGCATTGCAGGCAGATTCTTTACCATCTAAGCTACCATCTGAGCTGTACAGGAAGCCCTGTACACTCTATGGGTTTTGACAAATGTATAGTAACATATATCCACCATTATAATATCACAGAACAGTTTCACTGCCCTAAAAATCCTCTGCTCTACCTGTTTGTCCCTCCATTCCCTTTAACCCCTAACAAATGCTGATTCTTTTATTGTCTCCATAGTTTTGCCTTTTGCATCATGTCATATAATTGGAATCCTAAGCCATCGCCTTTTCAGACTGGCTTCTTTCACTCAGTTATGCATTTAATTTTCCTCCACATCTTTTCATGGTTTGATAGCTCATTTATTTTTGGTACTTAATGATACTTCATTGTATGGATATACCAAGTTTATTCACTCATTCACCCACTAAAGAACATCTTGCTTGCTTCCAAGTTTAGGCAGTTATGAAGAGAGCTACTACACATTTGTGGTGACGCCTTTGTGGAGACAGATTTTCAACTCCTTTGGGTAAAGGAGTGCAGTTGCTAGATCATATAATAAAAGCACATTTAGTTCTATAAGGAATTGCCAAACTGTCTTCCACAGTGGCAATACCATTTTGCATTTCCACCAGCAATAAATGAGAGTTCCTATTGCTCCACATCCTAGCCAGCATTTGGTGTTGTTGGTGTTTCATATTTCAGCCATTCTAATGGGGGTGTGTGCTGGCACCCCATTGCTGTTTTAATCTGTAATTCCCTAATGGTGCTGAACATCTTTCAATATGCTTACTTGCCATCTGCGTATCTTCTTTGAGATGTCTGTTCAAGTCTTTGTTCATTGTTTAATTGCATTATTCATTTTCTTATTGTCAAGTTTTAAGAGTTATTTATATATTTTGGATAACAGTCTTTTGCAAATATTTTCTCCCAGTCTGGATTACCTTCTCATTCTCTTGATGATGTCGTTTGCAGAGCAGAAGTTTTTAAAGAAGCACAGCTTATCAATTACTTCTTTCATGGATAATAATCTTTCTTTCATGGATAGTGCTGTATCTAAAAATTCATTACCATGACTACAGTCAACTAAATTACTGCCTGTGTTGTCTTCTAGATATTTTACAGTTTTGCATTTTCCAATTACGTCTATGGTCCACTGTGAGTTAATTTTTGTGAAAGCTGTAAGGTCTGTGTCTAGATTCACTAGATTCACATTTGCTCCTTGGAAGAAAAGCTATGACCAACCTAGACAGCATATTAAAAAGCTGTCATTTTGCAGGTGGATATCCAGTTTTTCCAGCACCATTTGTTGAAAAGACTATCTTTACACCAAAAGCTTCTTCAAAGATCAGTCAACTATGAGAGTCTACTGCTGAGCTATTTTGTTCTACCAATCTATTTTTATATTCTTTTGGCAAAATCACATTGTCTTGATTATAGTGAAAGTGAAGTTGCCCAGTCGTGTCCGACTCTTTGCAACACCATGGACTGTAGCCTATCAGGCTTCTCCATCCATGGGATTTTCCAGGCAAGAGTACTGGAGTGGGTTGCCATTTCCTTCTCTAGCGGATCTTCCTGACCCAGGGATCAAGCCTGGGTCTCCTGCATTGCAGGCAGATGCTTTACCCTCTGAGCTAGGTTTACATTAAATCTGAAAGTTAGGTAGTGTCAGTCCTCCAACTTTGTTCTTCTGTCTCAATACTATTTTAGCTATCCTGAGTCTTTTGTTTCTCCATATACATTTCAGAATAAGACTATTAATATCCAAAAATAACTTGCTGGGATTTTGATTGGGATTGCACTGAACCTGTAGATCAGTTTGGTACAAAATGACATCATGACAGCCTAGAGTCTTCCTATTCATGAACACAGAATATCTTTCCAATTATTGAGTTCTTTGATATCTTTCATCAGAGTTTCATAGTTGTCCTCATTTAGATCTTGTATATACTTTGTCAGATTTATACATAAGGGTACTAACATAAATGGTATTTATACCATGAAATACAATGAAATTAAAAAGACTCTTGCTCCTTGGAAGAAAAGTTATGACCAACCTAGACAGCATATTCAAAAGCAGAGACATTACTTTGCCAACAAAGGTCCATCTAGTTTAAGCTATGGTTTTTCCAGTAGTCATGTATGGATGTGAGAGTTGGACTATAAAGAAAGCTGAGCGCTGAAGAATTGATGCTTTTGAACTGTGGTGTTGGAGAAGATTCTTGAGTGTCCCTTGGACTGCAAGGAGATCAAACCAGTCTATCCTAAAGGAGATCAGTCCTGAATATTGACTGTAAGGACTGATGCTGAAGCTGAAGCTCCAATACTTTGGCCACCTGATGCGAAGAACTGACTCACTGGAAAGGTTGAGTGGGATGCTGGGAAAGGTTGAAGGCAGGAGGAGAAGGGGACAACAGAAGATGAGATGGTTGGATGGCATCAACAACTTGATGGGCATGAATTTGAGCAAGCTCTGGGAGTTGCTGATGGACAGGGAACCCTGGTGTGCTGCAGTCCATGGGGATGCAAAGAGTCGGACACAACTGAGTGACTGAACTGAACGGATAAATGGCAGTGTGCTTTTATTTTTGAATTCCACTTGTTCACAGAAGGTATATAGTAAAGTGACTGCCTTTTGTATATTAACTTTGTATCTGCAAACTTGCAACAACTGCTAATCACTTCCAGGAGTTTTGGGGTCAATTCTTTCAGACTTTCTACATAAATGATCAAGTTACCTGTAAACAGTTTTATTTCTTCCTTCCCAATCCACATACCTTTTATTTCCTTTTCTTATCCTTTGGACTAGCTAAGACTTTCGGCATTATGTTGAAAAGCAGTGGTAAGAAAAGGACATCATTGCCTTGCTCCTCACCACTAAGTTTCTCACCAATAAATATGACATTAGCTGTAGGTATTTTGTAGATGTTCTTTATCAAGTTCCACAAGTTTTCCTCTATTCCTAATTTGCTGAGTTTTTATCATGAATAGAACTGGAACTTCGTTAAATGCTTTTTCAGCATCTACTGATATGATCGTGTGATTTTTCTTCTCTCATTCTACTGATGGGATGAAATACATTAACTGACTTTCAAATGTTGAAGCAGCCTTGCACACCTGGGATAAACCTCACTTGGTTGTGGTGTATAATTCTTTTTATAACTTGACAGATTCAATTTGCTAATATTTTTTTGAAAATTTTTGTTTTTATATTCATGAGAGATATTGGTCTGTAAGTTTTATTTCCTTACAATGTCTTGGTTTTGGTATCAGGCCTCATAGAAAAAGCTAGAAAATATTCCCTGAGTTCCATCTTCTGAGAGATTGTAGACAATTGGTATAATTTCTCCCTTAAATTTAAGTTTAGCAAAATTCATCAGTGAAACACACTGGACCTAGTGTTTTCTGTTTTTGAAGGTTATTAATAACTGGTTCAATTTCTTTAATAGGTACAGGCTTATTCAGATTATCTATTTCTTCTTATGTGAGTTTTGGCAAATTGTATTTTTCAAAAAATTGGCCTGTTTCATTAGGGTTATCAAACTTACAGGCATAGAATTGTCCATAATACTCTTTTATTATTACTCTTCTAATGCCCATAGGATCTGGACAGCTATCCCTTCTTCCATTTCTGACATTAGTAATTTTGTGTCTTCTCTCCTTTTTATCCAAGCTAGCCTGGCTAGAGGCTCAGATTTGATTGATCTTTCCAAAGAAAGAGCTTTTGGTTTTCACCAACACTCCCCTCACATAAACAATTTTCTCAACTGATCTCTTAGTTTCAGTTTTATTAATTTCTGCTCTAATTTTCATTATTTTTCTTTTGCTCACTTTGACTTAATTTGTTCTTTTTCTAAATTCCTAAGGTAGAAGCTTAGAGTACTGATTTTAGATTTTTCTTCTTCTCTAATATATGCATTCAATGTTATAAATTTCCCTCAAAGCTCTGCATTAGCTGCATCTCACAAATTTTTAAGTATTTTCATTTATTTCAAAATACTGTTAAATTTCTCTTGAGATTTCTCCTTCGTCCATGTATTATTTAGAAGTGTGTTGTTTAATCTCCAAGTGTTTGGAGACTTCCCAGCTTTCTTTCTGGAGAAGGAAATAGCAACCCACTCCAGTACTCATGCCTGGAAAATCCCACGGACGGAGGAGCCTGGTAGGCTGCAGTCCATGGGGTCTCGAAGAGTCGGACACGGCTGAGCGACTTCACTTTCATTTTCATGCATTGGAGAAGGAAATGGCAACCCACTCCAGTTATCTTGCCTGGAGACTCCCAGGGATGGGGGAGCCTGGTGGGCTGCTGTCTCTGGGGTCACGCAGAGTCGGACACAACTGAAGCGACTTAGCAGCAGCAGCAGCTTTCTTTCTCTTAGTATTTTCTAGTTTAATTCTATTATGGTCTGAGAGCAGGATTTATATGATTTCTATTCTTTTAAATTTATTGTGCTTTATGAACCAGAACGTGGAGTTTTTTATATTCTGCTTTCATCTTTGCTACATATATACATGAAAGGTAATTTTCAAGTTTGTTTCAAAAGGATTAGTTTCAGGGCTACTGAAAAGGGATTAAGAATAAACAGGGATTAAGACTCTACCAAATGATCTTCCCCGTTCCTGTCCTTACAGAAAGAAAAAACTATAAAGCCTAGACATGATATGAAAAGCTACCTGAAGGTACTGAAAAGGGAACAGAAGTAGTAGACAAATCTGGTGGGAAGTTCACATTCTCTGGGAACAGGACAGACTGGCACCCACGCAGTAACTGCACACAGAAGCTGCAACAGAAGGAAAACTAATCTTTCTGGGAGAGGGGACCAGAAAAGTGAAGGAAACCATGAATGTGGAAGAGACTAGTGAAATCTCAAAATAGAAAGAGTCAAAGAGGGGATCTTCAAACTATATACCCATATTAGTGACTGATCCCTAAGCTGCTGTGTATGAACAACATTCAGAGCAGCTCATCCAGAAAGAAAAGGTCAGAACCAAGAAGAGAGTTCACCCCTGAAGGTCCTAGAGTAGTTGGTTTCAGTGTGGAGTTCATGTGCTCAGAGGAGAGGAGACAGGGACGTGCACAAGTAAATTACCATCACTGGAGGTTTGCAGTCTGAGACCAAGTGCAGTCTGTGTGCCAAGCATAGAAGCAGCTGGGGGCTCACGTGGGAAAACCAGCAATCTTTCTGGCTGGGGAGCTTGAGAAGTTAGGTGATGTGAACAGTCAAAAGACTGGCAGAATCTTATAAAAAAGTAAGCCAGAGAGAGGATCTCCAAACTTGATTACCTTCATTATCGACTGACCCTTAAGCCACATAGGTGGAACAGAATCAAAGCAAAACAGCTAAGGACAAAGGACCTTTGGAGAAGAGACTGGAGCCACAACAGAAACAGAATTTGCAATTCAAGCCCAGCCAAGAAAATTACCTGATAAAACAACGAGAAAAAATTATTGGTGGAAAAAATTTACAGAATCCAGAATCTCCATAATGTAACATTCAAATATTCAGGATACAATCTAAAATATTTCATCATATTTCATGTGATGAAACAAGAAAATAAAACATTACGTTTTTCTTAAGGGAAAAGAAAATCAAGTCCAAACCTGAAATGAACAAAATGTTAGAACTGATAAGAATTTTAAATCAACTATTATATTTCTCCTCAATGAAACAAAACAAAATATGTTTCAACACATGAAAATTTGAACAGATAAACGGAGAGATGCTGGAGAGAAACAGAAGCAATAAAAAAGAACCTAAAGAAAATTACAGAACTATAAAATATGATCATGGAAGATAAATATTCAGAGTGGATTTAACAGCTGAGTTGACATGAGAGAGAGTGAACCTGAAGGCAGAGCAACAGAAACCATCCAAGGACAAGGACAGAGAGGAAAAAGGCCAAACCAAACAAAAGCAAAAGCCAGATGGACTGACCTATAAGATGATGAAGGGAGAACCTCCAATAATCTGCTCCTCCATGAAAGCAAAGAGAACACTGGCAGATATGATCAAAATCAACTTTTCCAGAACTCTCGAAATTACTTAAGGCTTCCAATAATACTGCTGCTGCTGCTGCTGCTTCTAAGTCGCCTCAGTCGTGTCCGACTCTGTGCGACCCCATAGAGGGCAGCCCACTAGGCTCCTCTGTCCCTGGGATTCCCCAGGCAAGGAAAATGCCTGAATCTCAGTAAGAACAGTGAGCTTCACGGTGGTTTAACATTACCTAGTCCCATTCGCTTTTTCCCAGCTTCACCATAGCTTTGAAACCAACAAACAGTCTTGCAACTGTGGTAGCTATGAAAACCAGCACCCATGCAACCATTCAAGGGGGCAAAATGGGTTCAGAGTGCCCCAAAAGCCCACCCCTTAGAGAACTATCACTGTCTAACCTATCTGGCAGCTCACTTAAAAGCTGCATTCTAGGGCTTATCTTTTTCTGTCCTGACTCAGAGCTTACTCGAAATAAACAGCACTATCCTCAAGTGATATTTAACTTTACAGGTGCCAGAGGTAGTGCACCAGAAGGAACTGATTAAAGACCCACCAGAAAATTTAAAAGGAAAAACTGGAGAATGGAGGTCTTCAGGGGCTTTCAAAATTTCCAAAATATTTCTGGAACTCGAGAAGGACATAGACATGTACAGGTAAAGGGCTGTGGATACATGCAGGAAAGACCTGAAAAGACTTACAACCTAGGCCTGACTTTGAGGATCTGCACAAGCAGGAAGTAAAGGCTAATAAGGCTGAATTGTAAACTCTACTGCAGCATCAGAACTCCAAAATAAAATAAAAGCTGACAGACCTAAAATAAGAAATAGATATTTCAACAATAACATTTAGATACTTCAATACTCATTTTTCAATAATGGATAGAACAATTAGAGGAAGATGAACAGGAAATAGAAGTCTTGAACAAAACTATAGGTCAACTAAATCTAACAGACATCTATAGAACATTCTACTCAACAACAAAACACGTCCATTATTTTCAAGTGCACTTGGGATATTCTCCAAAATAGGCCATATGTTAGGCTGTAAGTTTCAATAAACGAAAAAAATAGAAACCATACAAAGTATGTTCTCTAACTACAATGGAAAAAAGTGAGAAATCAGTATCAGAAGGAAATGTGAGAAATCCAAAAATATGTGGAAATTAAATAACATACTTCTAAATAACCAATATCTCAAGGCAAATTATTGGAGAAGGAAATGGCAACCCACTCCAGTGTTCTTGCCTGGAGAATCCCAGGGACGGGGGAGCCTGGTGGGCTGTCGTCTATGGGGTCGCACACAGTCGGACACGACTGAAGCGACTTAGCAGCAGCAGCAGCAAGGCAAATTAGAAAATACTTCAAGATGAATGAAAATAAAGATACAAGAGACACAACTTACGGAACATAGCTAAAACATTGCTTAGAGATATTTGCAGCTATAAACACCTATTAAAAAAAAAGGGAAGAAAGAGTTCAAATCAACAATCTAGACTTTTACCTCAAGAAACTAAAATAAATAAATAAATAAACCCAAGGCAAGATGAAATAAATAACAAAGGCTAAGCAGAAATAAATGAAAGAGCAAAGAAAAATAATATCACTAAGATCAAAATCAGTTCTTTGGGGGAAAAAAACAATAAAATTGACAAACCTTTAGCTAGACAGATCAAGAAGAGAAAAGACTCAAATTACAAATATTAGTAATAAGAGACATCACTATAAACCTTATAAAAACAGAAAGAATTATAAGAGAACACCATAACCACTATATGCCAACATATTAGATAACAGATTAAATGGATAAATTCCTAGAAATACAAAACCTACCAAAACTGACTCAAAAAGAAATGAATAATATGAACAGACTTAACAAGCAGAGACTGAACTAGTAATTTAAAAACTTCCAACAAAAAATATTCCAGGCTCACATGGTTTTATTAATGAATTCTACCACACATTTAAAGAATTAACACCAATCCTTCAAAACCTCTTCCAAAAGACAGAAGAGTGAACACTTCCCAACTCATTTCATGAGCAAGTATACCAAGATATAAAATATACTTGATACTAAGACCAAAAAAGAAAAGATATGAAAAGAAAATTATATACACCGTTTTTGTGTTTCCTATCTAGAGAATATCCTTTAGTATTTGTTGGAGAGATAACTAAATAGACATTTCTCCAAAGAAGACATACAGATGGCTAACAAACACATGAAAAGATGCTCAACATCACTCATTATCAGAGAAATGCAAATCAAAACCACTATGAGGTACCATTTCACGCCAGTCAGAATGGCTGCGATCCAAAAGTCTACAAGCAATAAATGCTGGAGAGGGTGTGGAGAAAAGGGAACCCTCTTACACTGTTGGTGGGAATGCAAACTAGTACAGCCACTATGGAGAACAGTGTGGAGATTCCTTAAAAAACTGGAAATAGAACTGCCTTATGATCCAGCAATCCCACTGCTGGGCATACACACTGAGGAAACCAGAATTGAAAGAGACACATGTACCCCAATGTTCATCGCAGCACTGTTTATAATAGCCAGGACATGGAAGCACCCTAGATGTCCATCAGCAGATGAATGGGTAAGAAAGCTGTGGTACATATACACAATGGAGTATTACTCAGCCATTAAAAAGAATACATTTGAATCAGTTCTAATGAGATGGATGAAACTGGAGCCTATTATACAGAGTGAAGTAAGCCAGAAAGAAAAACACCAATACAGTATACTAACGCATATATATGGAATTTAGAAAGATGGTAACAATAACCCTGTATACGAGACAGCAAAAGAGACACTGATGTATAGAACAGTCTTTTGGACTC
>NW_011494905.1:332768-347707 GCF_000754665.1 Bison bison bison | reverse complement strand
CAGGTGGGAGAGGGAGAGGGTGGGATGATTTGGGAGAATGGCATTGAAATACGTATAATATCATATATGGAACGAGTCGCGAGTCCAGGTTCGATGCACGATACTGGATGCTTGGGGCTGGTGCACTGGGACGACCCAGAGGGATGGTATGGGGAGGAAGGAGGGAGGAGGGTTCAGGATGGGGAACACAGGTATACCTGTGGCGGATTCATTTCAATATTTGGCAAAACCAATACAATATTGTAAAGTTTAAAAATAAAATAAAATTTTAAAAATAAATAAATAAATAATAAAATAAAATACCCCAAGAAAAAAAGAAAATTATAGAACAATATCTTTTATGAAGACAGCCATAAAAAATTCTCAGAAAAATTTAGCAAACTCAATCTTAAAACATGTAAAAACAATTATATTGTGACCAAGTGAGATTTATTCCAAGAACGTAAGACTGACTTAGCATACAAAAATGAATCAAGCTTATAAACCGTATCAATAAAATAAAGGATAAAATCCACAAGATTATCTTAACAGATGCAGAAAAAAGCATTTGATAAAATCCAACCATTCCATGTTAAAAACACTCAAATTAGGAACAGAAGGCAACTTTCTCAAAATGATAAGGCCATCTATGAAAAACCCACAATTAACATCATATTCATGGCATCCGGTCCCACAACTTCATGACAGATAGTTGGGGAAACAGTGCAAACAGTGGCTGACTTTATTTTGGGGGGGCTCCAAAATCACTGCAGATGGTGACTGCAGCCATGAAATTAAAAACGCTTACTCCTTGTAAGGAAAGTTATGACCAGCCTACACAGCATATTAAAAAGCAGAGACATTACTTTGTCAACAAAGGTCTGTCTAGTCAAGGCTATGGTTTTTCCAGTAGTCATGTATAGATGTGAGAGTTGGACTATAAAGAAAGCCGAGTGCTGAAGAATTGATGCTTTTGAACTGTGGTGTTGGAGAAGACTCTTGAGAGTCCCTTGAACTGCAAGGAGATCCAACCAGTCCATCCTAAAGGAGATCAGTCTTGGGTGTTCACTGGAAGGACTGATGTTGAAGCTGAAACTCCAATACTTTGGCCACCGGACGCAAATAGCTGACTCATTTGAAAAGACCCTGATGCTGGGAAAGATTGAGGGTAGGAGGAGAAGGGGACCACAGAGGATGAGATGGTTGGATGGCATCACCAACTCAATGGACATGAGTTTGGGTAAACTCCGGGAGCTGTGATGGATAGGGAGGCCTAGCGTGCTGTTGTTCACGGGGTTGCAAAGAGTCAGACATGACTGAGCAACTGAACTGAATTGAACTTAATGGTAAAAAACTGAATGCTTTCCCCCTTAGGCAGAAAAAGCTAAGGATGTCCATTCTTGCCACTTCTGCTCAACACTGTATTGGAGGTTCTAGCCAGATCAATTAGGGGGGAAAAATAAAAGGAATTCAGATCAGAAAGGAAGAAGTAAAATTAACTTTATTAACAGATGACATGATCATATAGGTGAAAAATTCCAAAGAATCCATTTTAAAAATGAGAACTGGTGAATGAAGGATGCAGGTACAAGATCAATATAAAAATCAACTTTACTGCAAATACCCTGGTGGTCCGATTGTTAGGACTCAACACTCACTTCTGGGGCTGGGGTTCAAATCCTAGTTGGGAAACTCAGATCCCACAAGCTGCTGGTATTGCCAAAAAAAAAAAAAAAAATTTAATTTTATTTCTATACACTGCCAATGAACATTCTGTAAATGAAATTTTTAAAAAATACATTTATAATAGCATCAAACTAAATAAGCTAGGAATAGATTCAGCAAAAGAAGAAGTATATGACTTGTACACTGAAAATTGCAACACTGAAAGAAATTAAACAAGACCAAACAAATGGAAAGATAGACCGTGTTCACGGAACTGGAAGATGTAATAATGCTAAAATAGCAACAGTCCCCAAATTGATCTATCAATTCAAAGCAATCTTCTCCCCAAATTGATCTATCAATTCAAAGCAATCTTTATCAAAGTCTCAGCTGTCTTTCTGCAGAAGTTGAGAAAATAAACTGATTTTAAAAGACCAAAATAAATGGAAAATATATATCCATAGGTTAGAAGACTCTACATTAAGATGGCAATCCCCTCCCCACCAAAACTAACCTAAGAATCAATGCAACCCCAAACAAAATTCAAGTAAGCTTTTTAAAAGAAACTGATAAGCGGATTTTTAAAGGTCATTCAGGAAGGCAAAGGGCCTTTTATTCTGAAAAAGAATAAAGCTGGAAGACTAAAGATACCTGATTTTAAGACCTACTACAAAGTTACAATCAAGACAGTGTATATTGGCACTGGGCTTCTCAGGTGGCACTAGTGGCTAAGAACCTGCCTGCCAATGCAGGAGAGGTAAGAGACACGAGTTCGATCCCTCGGTTGAGAAGATCCCCTGGAGGAGGAAATGACAACCCACTCCAGTATTCTTGCCTGGAGGAACCCCATGGACAGAGGAGCCTGGTGGGATACAGTCCATAGGGTCGCAGAGTTGGACACAACTGAAGCAACTAAGCACTGACATACAGGCCAATGGAATGTAGCAGAAAGTTTGGAAATAAACTCATACAGTCAGTTGACTTTTGACAAAAATCAATTTTTTGCAAAAACAATTTTTTCACAAAAGGTGTGCAGATAATTCAATAGAAACAAGATAATCTTTTCAAAAAATGGTAGAGGAACTAACTGATAACTACAGAGGGAAAAGTCCCTGAACTTCACCTTGCATCATATATGAAAAATGACTCAAAATGTATTACAAAACTGAACAGAAATACTAAAACTATTTTATCTCTAGAAGCAAACAAAAGATAAAATCTTTATGATGTTGAGTTGGACAAAGATTTCTTAAACAGAACACCAAAAGTCAAAAACTACAGAAAAACAAAATAATAAAACGGACCTCATGAGGACTGAAAACTTTTGTTCTTTGAAAAACATGGTTAAGAAAACAAAACAGTAAGCAATAGACTGGGCACAAAATTTTGAGAAACACATACTTAAAAAGGCCTTATATCCAGACTACATAAGGACTCTAAAAGGCTCTGGTGGAGATTTCACACACCCAGAATTCAATAATATGAAGTCAAATAACATCTCTTCTCTACCTTTCTAGAAAGTGCTAAAAGATTTAAATGGATGACTCATACAAAAAAAAAAAAATACATGAATGGGCAAAAGCACAAGAAAAGATGCTGAACATCACTAACCATGAGGGAAATAAAAATTTAAACCACAATGAGATACCATTATCCACCCACTTAGAATGGCTAAATATTTTTAAAGACTGACAATACCAAGTGCTTGCAAAGATATGGAGCTATCAGAACTCTCTCATACTGCTGATGGGAATGTAAAACGGTATACTCATTTTGAAAAACCAAACAGCAATACTTCAGAAAGTAAAACATATATTTACTATACAATCCATCCATTCTAATTCTAGATAGCTGTCCAAGAAGAATGAACACATGCCCAAGAAAACTTATTCACAGCTATGGGTCAGCAATGGGGGATAAGAACAACATAAGGGATACCTGTGGTGATGAAACTGTTCTGTACTGTGACTGTATCAGTGTGACTACTTGGTTGTGATACTCTGCTTTAGTTTTGTAAAATGTTACCACTGCTATGTGAGATGATGGATGTTCAGTAAACTTATCATGATAATCATTTCATGGTGTATGTAAATCAAATCATTATGCTGTACACCCTAAACTTATTCAGTGTAGTATGTCAATTGTATCTCAATAAAACTGGAAGAAAAAAAAAAAAATGTTACCACTGAGGGAAAATGGGTAAACAGTATGCAGGATCTCTGGGTCATTTCATACCATTGCATGTGAATCTACAATTTCCTCATAATAAAAAGTTTAATTAAAAACATAACAAAACTCATTCACAGATGGAGCAGCATTACTTATAACAGCTCCAAAACAGAAGCAAATGGATCCTTCAACTGATGAATAGATAAACCAATGACAATGGATTACCATTTTCAGCAACTAAAGGGAACAAAATTATATATGCAACAACAAGGATGAATCTCAAAAGCACTGTGCTAACTGAAATAAATAAAACACCAAAACTAAATACTATGTAATTCTATTTACATGAACAGTAGTTAAAAAAAAAAAAAAAAACAGTAGGTCAGAAATTGCCAGGGGATGGGACTATGGGAAGCAGAGTACAAGGGACAGAAGGAAACCTTTTAGTGTGGAATTATATAGCTCCTTCTACAATTTGAATATGTCAGTTGTTACATGATCATGTACAATTATCAAAATTTACACTGTACACATAAAATTGGTGAAATCTGTGTTATTTAAATAATATTTTTAAACACAAAAAAGAGAAAAACATTAAGGCTTAGAAAATTAATACCTGTTAGCGTCTTTCCTGCATTCAAAGGAGGTGCAATGACTCTGAAAAGTTTCTGCATGAAAATTAATAGAATAATCATCTTTAAAAAAATATTTCAAAAAATTATTAAAATCTTATGCTATAATCGCCTTTCTCTGATTGAATTAGTCATTTGCTATTAAGATTAAATACAAAAACTTTTAATGTGGACATAAACTGTTTCAGTAGAATCACTAGGAAATAATCATTGTTGTCATATTCCTCACTGAAAGAAACCATTTAACAAATACCAGTTAGAAGAAAGTCTTTGTTGAGAACATTATTTCTAATATAAGCTATCCTCAGACTCCTAAAAGAGCTTTATTCTTTTAAAAATAGTAAGCAAATCAAAGGATTAGTAGCCCACCAAAACAATAAGATTACTGTAAGCTGAAAACATGTGAACAATCAGCAGCCACAGAAAAAGACATCGAAATGGAAGCAGAGCCTATGAAAATATAAGATTTTCTTGTATTTTCTTGTAGGCCAACTACGCTGGCCTTCCTGGGAGGGAGTTTACTGTTTTGGGAGAAGACAGGCCCTTAGCGCTGGGAAGTGGGGCAAATCCAACTATTCATTAGTATCCAAAAGCCCAATAAAGCTCTTCGTATTTTCCAAGGAAAACTAAATCCCTCCCCCCTCACATCCCAAGTTTCATTAAACTGGTAGATAAGCCTCTCCCTCTGGCTGTTTAGCGATTCACTCATTTCTGAGTTCTCCCAGTACAAGTGTGAAGAAACCTTGTCTTTTACTCTGTCAATCTGTTCACTGTCAGTTAATTCACAGTCTTCTCCCCACCATTCGGATTTCAGTTGGTAGAGGAAAAGTTTTCCCTCCCAACACAAGGCACTATTATGTTAGAAGCAGCCAAAACTAGAACTAAGGAAAGATTTCAGAGACTATGGTAATCATCTCAAGTATGATGACACTGTCTTTCATTCTAGAAAAACTAGAAAATTTCAAAAGGCAATACAGTTCCTTTTTTTTTTTAAGTTTTAGTTCACATTAGAGTACAGTTGATTTACAGTGTTGTGTTGAGGGAGGAAAGGAACAGACTGAGCTGACTCCATCTTGAAAAAGAAGGAAGCTCCATCTTGCACTTTCAGTGAGCTTTGGACTTATGTGCCTGGTAGCCAAGGGGATAACATACCTACGGCCAAACTGGCCTCTTGGACTGATAAACACCAGATTCCAAACCAAGAATTCCCGTTGCCAAAAAGAATGTAATAATCCCCTATGTAGTCAATCACCTTTGTAATCTTTATGACACCCACTGGTGTAGGCTACAATGTATAACTAGCCGACCCTTCTGATTATGAATCATGGCTGTAACCTGATTGTATCTCCCCTTAACACTTTCCAGTCTAGGTTTAAGGAATGTGGGGATGTGGGCTTGAGCAGTACACTTAAGGTATATAAGGTTTTCACAAAAGTCGGTCGGGGTCCTTGGCTAAGAGGAGACTCTGCCTTGGGCCCACTGGTGTAATAAACGGCACTCCACTGTCTGCACTGTCCTTCTGAGTGAGCTTGCTTCCCGGAACGCATGGCTACAACAGTGTTAGTTTCAGGTGTACAGCAAAGTGCTTTAGTTATACATATACACGTATCTATTCTTTTCAGATTCTTTTAATTTGGACCTCTTTAAACTGAAGTAACCAAACTTTAAACACTAAATAGTGATTTCTTTACAGGCAGAGAATTATAAAAGGGCAATTACAGGATGCCTCTAACTTCCCACTGCTAAAATCTCCAAATAACTATTTAACAACAAACACCAAGCTCCTGCTGAAAGTCATTAAACTTGAAAACTACTCAACAAAAAACAAGGCAACCTCAACAGTAAAGTGTTCCATCTGAGATGCATAGCTATAAATACAAACCAGATTCTGAGCAATAAAAAATCCACACAAAACAGAAACTTCAAAAGCAGCAATAACAAAACCCCACAACCATTTTTATCACAACATACAATGCATCAAATCAGAATCTGTTTGCAGGGATTATTTTGAGAGAAACTAGAAACTGCATTAATTATTTCTAATTGTGGTTTAATAGTGTAATTGTGGTTTAAAAATGGAGAACATTTTTGCATGCACAGAGGTCATGGACCTCACTGAAGAGGCAGCTGAGAGGTGTTCAAATTTGAAACACAGACAATCAAAATCAAAACCAGTGCGGGAAGGCTGTGGCACTCTTCTGGAAAATGACCAAGAGAAAAGAAGTACACAAAACTTAAGGAGTTATGAACTAAAGGGATATTCACCTTCCAAGTGAAAAGAAAACTGAAATATCATGGAATGACTGCTGACTTAAATAATACTGTAAATGCTTTCAGATGTTTATTAAATATGCAAAAATGCTGACTGGATGCCTTCCGGAGACGCCTGATCTTCTGACCCAGGTAATGCAGTTACTGTAATAACACGGTGGGCTGGCAGGGCACTGCATGTGTGCTAAGTCCCTTCGGTCATGTCTGACTCTTTGAGACTCTATGGACCGTAGCCCACCAGGCTCCTCTGTCCATGGGATTCTTCAGGCAAGAATACTGGAGTACGTTGCCATTTCCTCTTCCAGGGGATCTTCCTGACATACCCACAATCTATAACCCTTAATTCTGTCTTCAAATTTAAAGGAACTAACATGATGGAGACAGGTTTGTTTCTTTTAAAAATAAACCCAAAAGATTTTTAGGTGCTCTTTTCTAATGGTAAGGATAATAAGAAATTCTAATGAATGCTAGAAAATCCTGAAATGGGAAAAGCAACAAATTAGCTATTAATAAATAATGACCTCTCACCATTTTCAGGAGTTTCCCCTAGCAGAATACAGCTACAAAACAGCATTACTCAATCGTACCATTACTCCATATAGAGTAATAGAGTATTACTCTACTATAGAATTGAATAATTATTCATTATTAATAAATAATAATTAAATAATTATTCCATAGTATAGAATAAATTTCTTATAACTTTTGGAAAAGCTACAATAATATGAAAATCTTTTAGAAAAAAAACGTAGAGTCTCACAGGCTTTTATCTATTGTTCCCTGGGATTTAAACACCTACTTATGCAGATAAAAAGAATGAAATGGCATATACGTATATGAAGGTGTAAAATTATAAAGACTATCTAAAGTCCTGAACAACAATGGGTGCAAGTCTAATAAACCTACAAGACAATTTAAAGTGACTGGATGAAAACAAACTATTCAAAGCAAATGGAGAGAAGCGAAAAAACATTAATAGACAATATTAAATATGTGTACAAATTAGGAAGAATCTTACCTCCATTGGACTAATAAATTCATTCATGCCTCTGTTGTAGACATAGATCATAGCATCATATAGTCGATTTTCCCAACACATGAGAACTATCTGTAAAAAGGAAATGTTGCTTGGTCCATACAATTTAGTAAGTCTCACCAATTATTTTCCTCAAAGCTTTAATTATGGGGAAGATTTTGAATTCTCTTTCCTAATTTTTCTTATTCCTTCTCTGAAAAAAAAATCTGAAATTAAAGTACTCAAACACAATGCCAGGGTAAGAGCTGTTGTAGGTTCGATGTTACTTTAAATAGTATAATAGCTACTTTTAAACATCCTCCAATATATGATTTTATTTCTTCTCTATCCTCCCCCTTTCCATATCCATTCTACCTTTGGTCACTAGTTCTACAAATATTTACCAAACATTTATATTCAGATCCTCTCCTTGGCATTGGGATAATACATAAGACAAATCCAGATCTAGTCTCTACCCTGACAGTGCTTCCATTCATCCTGGACACTCACCAAAAGAAGGGACACAAAATGGTAAGTGAATTATGACTTGGGGAAGATACTCAATTATGCAAATAGTTCATTTACAAATGTGTAAGTCTATAAAGGAAACTGTCTTGGTCTGGAGTATTCAGAAGGTCATCCCTGAGGGAGCAATATTTAAGTTAGGACCTAACGGATACATGAAATTAAAAGACGCTTGCTTCTTGGAAGAAAAGCTATGACAAACCTAGGCAGCCTATTAAAAAGCAGAGACATTACTTTGTCGTCAAAGTTTCATATAGTCAAAGCTATGGTTTTTCCAGTAGTTACGTATGGATGTGAGAGCCGGACAATAAAAAAGGCTGAGTGCCAAAGAATTGATGCCTTCGAAATGTGGTCCTGGAGAAGACTTTTGAGAGTCCCTTGGACAGCAAGGAGATCAAACCAGTCAATCCTAAAGGAAACCAACCCTGAATATTCACTGGAAGGAGTGATGCTGAAGCTCCAATACTTTGGCCACCTGATGTGAAGAGCTAACTCAATGAAAAAGACCCCAATGCTGGGAAAGACTGAAGACTAGAGGAGAAGGGGCGACAGAGGATGAGACAGTTGGGTGGCATCACCAATTCAACAGACATAAGTATGAGCAAACTCTGGGAGATGGTAGAGCACAGAGAAGCCTGGAGTGCTGAAGTCCATGCGGTCGCAGAGTCAGACACGACTGAGTGACTGAACAAGAGATGCATGTATGTAAGCCAAAGGCAGAGGAGGAAACAAGGGGTTTTGCAGGCAGAAGGAGCAGAAAGGAGGAAAGGAGCTTGAAGTGGTTAAGGATGAAGAGAAATCAATTTGAGAAAATAGAAAGAGGAACAGAGATGACTTGAAGGATCAAGTTCAGTTGCTCAGTCGTGTTCAACTCTTTGCAACCCCATGGACTATAGCCTACCAGGCTCCTCTGTCTACGGAATTTTCCAGGCAACAACACTGGAGTGGGTTGTCATTTCCTCCTCCAGGGGATCTTCCTGACCCAGGAATTGAATCCATGTCTCCTGCATTGGCAGGTGGGTTTTTTTTTTTTAACCACTGAGTCACCTGCGAAGCTCTGACTTGAAGTATGTAGTACATCACACTCTGTTCCTATGAGAGCTAAATTATAGTAGTGAGTGACAGGAGAAGACTGAAGTAGAAGAGCAGAGGTCAAAAAAGGGGAAATGGTAAGGAACAGCCAAAGAGGTTCAGAGGGAAAATGGAAGTGAGGTGTCATGGGAGTTTTTCCAGACAAAGGCATGTTCTGGGTCCTCTTCTCCTCCTCTCAGCCAGTGTCAAGGTCATACATATCTTTATAGCTTCCCTAGCCTCCCCTCTGACCCACATATTCAACCACTGACTTGATATCGTCACCTAAATGTCTATGTCTAGTAGTATCTCAAAACTGCAAAATATACCTCCTGATTTTCTCTCCTACACTCAGATCTATCCCAGTCTTCTAATCTTCTTAAAGGAATTACTATCCACCTTGCTTCTCAAGCCAAAATATTAGGCAAGAGTCTTAAATTCTCTCCTTCCACACCTTCAGGTCTGATTCATCAGAAAATGAGTTCTACCTCCAAAATATACCCAAAGTCAAACCATCTCTCTTCACTTCACCACTACCATCTCTGGCCAGTATACCTCCTTTTGACTAGCTCTTAACCAATTTCCTTGCTTCTTCTCTACTTCTCTACTTCCCCATCTGTCATTCTGCTACCCATAAGCAAATCAGAGTAATCTCATTTAAAATCATTTGATGATTTCACATAACACTCAGAATAAAATAGAAAAATCTGTACCCTGCCCTGAAAGGGCTACCTCTCTTTTTCAATCAAGTTGTTTTTCCTTCATTTGTAACTTTAACACCGAAGGGCTTCCCCTGTGGCTCAATGATAAAGAATCTGACCACAATGCAGGAGATACAGGAGACTTGGGTTCAATTCCTGGGTCAGAAAGATCCCCTGAAGGAGGGCATGGCAACCCACTTCAGTATTCTTGCCTGGAGAATCCTATGGACAGAGGAGCCTGGTGGGCTACAGTCCATAGGGTCATAAAGAGTCAGACATGACTGAGTGACTAAGCATGTTAATACCCAAGGCATATCTTTTTTTTTTTGCTTTTTTGCTTTTTTGCATCAGCTGTTGCTTTTACCTGTAACAATCTTCTCCTCCAAGATCTTTGCATTACTAATTCCTCTTGCCATTCAGATTCCAGAATCAATCAGACTCAATGCTATTTTCTCAAGAAAGTTTTCTATAACAATCTAAGATAGTCTCTCATTCTCTCTACCTGTTTGACTTTTAACAGAACACTTGTCTTGGATATTTTTGGTTTATTTGTTTGTCTTTTACTGTCAAACTTTTTTTTTTGCTAATGTTGGCCTTATGAGCCTTGTCCACTAGGTTCATGAAAGCACACTCAGAGGCTTTCACTCAATAAATTCTTCTTGAATTAATGAATAAAAGCTGTTGAAGGAATTTGGGAAATACCATTTGATATAGTGGACATGGAGGTCATTACAGACTCTAGTGAAAGCAAAGTTGAAGAATTATTAAGATGTGAATGAAATGGAAGAAGCAATCTAAAAGATACTTTCAAAGTGTGGGAAACAAAGGAGAGAAAGAGCAGGGGAAGGAAGGAATCTGGCTGCAAGGGGGAAATTAGATGTGGTGGTAAGGCAAGAGGAAGAAGGGGAAGGTTTGATACAGAGAGAAAGGAATCTGAGGGGGAGATTGTTTAAACTGCTTTTTTAACATGAAAAAGAGTAGATATATTAACCCAGTTTCAGAGAAAAGCTAAAAATGTTGAAAGGAGAAGAAATTAGAAATTTCTCTTGTATCAGTGACAGGTAAATAAAGCTAGAAAGATAACATGCTCTCAAATCAATGGACCTAATGTCAGATGTGAAGATTATGCCAACTTACCCACGTGACAGAAAGGCATATATAGAAGAGGAACTGGTTTTTGCAAACTCACAGGCATTCATACAGAGCTTCCAGGAAGAAAACAATAATCATTTTTCAAAAACTTCATTTCCATGTGATTTTGCACATTAAAAAAAAAAATAACCTATTGGTCCTTCTAACTTTGCAAGTCACTCATATTTTAGATCATAGGGCTCAGCCCCTTGGTATCTTTGTGCCTTTGCTCATAATTGGACTAATGTGAAACTAAAGAGTTAGTGAAGTGTCCTAGGTCAGATACATATTTGCTCCTCAATTAAGGACTTAAAACTTGTTCTGGAGACCTCAGATATACTAAAAGCATTTTATCAAACAGCAGGTTGGCTAATCAAGCTAAAATGTCCAAAAATTTGCTTCTTATACTATGCTTTGTATTTCAAAACAATGTATGAAAGTTATCAACTCTGGACATATAAACTAACTTTTCAAAAAAATGGCTTCATACTCTCTAAAGTAAAAATATTCTATTATTCATGTGAAAGTACTTATAGTTGAAATTCATTTGCAGGATGAAAACTGTAGTAGTGAACAAACTGATGAAGGAGGATAAGCCAATAATCATTTACTGAGCAACTACCAAATATAAACTCTATGCTAAGAGGTCTGGGGGCTGTCAAAGAAACCAAAGGCTTGCAGGATTTTCTAATCTAGCTCTCAATAAAGAACACTTCAAAGAAATATACTGACAAATACAAGTTTATGAGACCTCTTATTACCAAAAAGTGCTCAAAAATAATTGGGGTTGATAGAGTGAGGCCCAATAAAATCAGATAAATATAATCAATAAAGGAATGATGTCTATTCCATAATTTAGTAGACTGCCTATAAACTCACCTGCTGAATATCTAGGCTGGTGATATCCATATGCACAATGAGGGCTTCCACATTTTCCATTAACTTTTTATCTTGGAAATGAACAATCAAGTCTTTCATCACCTGGGGTGTGATCCCCACCAATTTATCACTTAAAATATATGGTTCAAGGCACTCCAGAAACACTCCTTTGGCCACTGAATTTTCACTTAATTTGTCATACACCTGGCTAAATAAAAGATCCCTGTAACAGAATGGGGAAAAATACTTTTAGGAACATTCCAACCATCCATGAAATTCAGTCTACTAAGTATATCTCATCTTTCTCCTATTTCAACTTCCAAGTTTACTAAAAATAGTAACAATATTTGCATAGAGCTTTATGTTTAAAAAAATCTCATAATATATATACTATCCTAATTAATTTGCCCAATACTTTTTACAGATAAAAAAGTGTTGAGTAAGTTAAATAATTTGCTGGAAGTCAGTTAGCTAACAAGGGGATGGAGTCAGAATTTGAATCAGTCTTCAGGCCTAAACTCTGTGCTGAATCCCTTATGACACACTGCTTCTTAAAGACAATACCAATATGAGAGCAGGTAGTACAGAGACTATGATGAAACAGAAAAAAATTAGATGGACTATTCACAATTTATCCTTTCCTCTTTCCTGGTATCTAAATCTTCCCATCTGATCTGCATGGCCAATTTGCTTCTTTATCTAGTTCTTGCCCCTTGCTTCCCCAAAGGGTTCAGGTAGTGATAATCGAGAGAAAGGAAAAAGAAAATGTTCAATATTTTAAAAACATGGCTGAAAACTTTTATTGCAGAAATTAAAAAAAATGTAATTAATCAAATGCTGCCACACTCAATAGTTGTTTTATTTATTTCGATTTCTTCTGCAAAGAATAACTTTACTTCTTTTAAAGATTTCTTTTATGTGGACCATTTTTAAAGTCTTTATTGAATTTATTACAATATTGCGTCTGTTTATTTTTATTTATTATTGGATTTTTGACCAAGAGGCATCTTGGTCAAAGAGATGCGATCTCAGCTCCCTGATCAGGAACTGAACATGCATCCCCTGCACTGGAATGTGAAGTCTTAACCACTGAACCACCAGGGAAATCCCCAGAAATAATTTTAGAGTTATATTCATCATTGATATAATCTGAATTTTGTTTTATGCAATTATATGATAAGCATTATTCTAAGTTTCTGCTGCTGCTAAGTTGCTTCAGTCGTGTCCGACTCTGTGTGACCCCATGGACTGCAGCCTACCAGGCTTCTCTGTCCCTGGGATTCTCCAGGCAAGAACACTGGAGTGGGTTGCCATTTCCTTCTCCAATGCATGAAAGTGGAAAGTGAAAGTGAAGTTGCTCAGTTGTGTCCGACTCTTAGCAACCCCAAGGACTGCAGCCCACCAGGCTCCTCCATCCATGGGATTTTCCAGGCAACAGTACTGGAGTGGGATGCCATTGCCTTCTCCCTCTAAGCTTCTAGTCACTCTTTAAAATTATCATTTTGTCTAACTTATGTGTCAATATGCCAAAACATCAGAATTTATTTAGCTATTCCTGTAGGATAACACTTATTTCTACTATTTCACTATTATGAGTAAGTGAACAACTCCTTACGTAGTCTTTCCATTTGGGGTACTTATTAATAATTCCTTAGTCATTCTACTTTTAGAAATTTATTTAAAGTCAAAAGATACAAAAAAAAAAAAAAAGTGTGGCATTTAAATGGTGCTAGGAAAACTGGACACCTAAGTGTAAAAGAATGAGATTTGAACACTTCTAACACCATACACAAAAATAAACTCAAAATGGATTAAAAACTTAAATGTAAGGCCAGAAACTATAAAGCTCTTAGAGGAAAACATAGGCTGTACACACTTTGACCTAAATAACAGCAAGATTCTCTCTGACCCACCTACTAGACTAATGGAAATAAAAACCAAAACAAACAAATGGGACCTAAAAAAACCTAAAAGCTTTTGCACAGCAAAGGAAACTATAAACAAGGTGTAAAGACAACCCTTAGAATGGGAGAAAATAATTGCAAATGAAGCAACTGATAAAGAGTTAATCTCCAAAATATGTAAGTAGTCATATAGCTCAGTATCAGAAAAACAAACAACCCAATCAAATTAAGGGCAGAAGACCAATAAATACATTTCTCCAAAGAAGACATAAAGATGGCCAATAAACACATGAAAAGATGCTCAATACTGCTCATTATTAGAGAAACGCAAACCAAAACTACAATGAGGTACCATCTCACACCAGTCAGAATGGCCATCATCAAAAAATTTACAAATAAATGCTGGAGAGGATGTGGAGAAAAGGGAACCCTCCTGCACTGCTGATGGGAATGTAAACTGATACAGTCATTAAGGAAAACAGTATGAAGACTCCTTTAGAAACGAAGAATAAATCTACCATATGACCCAACAGTGCCAGTACTGGGCATATACCCTAAGAAAACCACAATTCAAAAAGACACATATACCCAATGATCACTGCAGCAACATCTTCAATAGCCAGGACACGGAAGCAACCCAGATGTCCATCAACAGATGAATGGATAATGAAGTTGTGGTACATTTAAACAATGGAATATTACTCAGCCATAAAAAGGAATGAATTTGAGTCAGTTGTAGAGAGGTGGATGAACCTAGAGTTTCTTATATAGAGTGAAGTGAGTCAGAAAGAGAAAAACAAGTATTGTATATTCACACACACACATATATATGGAATCTAGAAAAATAATACACTGATGAACCTAGTAGAGAACAGACCTGTTGACGGGAAGGTGGGGGAAGGTGAGAGTGGGGCAAATTGAGAAAACAGCACTGACATACATAGACTATCATGTGTAAAACAGATAGTGGAAGTTGCTAAATAATACAGGGAGCCCA
>NW_011494905.1:320806-332668 GCF_000754665.1 Bison bison bison | reverse complement strand
CCAGCCTGCCACTCTGCGGAGACACAGAGGGGTGGGATGGGGGAGGGGAGGGAAGGGAGGAGGGGATATTTTACATATACATAATTATGGCTGATTCATGTTGTTGTATAGCAGAAACCAACACAAAATTGTAAAGCAATGTTTCACCAATTAAAAAATAAATAAAATTAAAAAAAAATAAATTATCTCCAAAAAGCATCACAGCACCAATCCACATAGCCATCAGCAATGTATAATTTCAACAGTTTCAATGGACAATTGTCTTTGGGTTTTTTTCCCCATATAATTTAATTATAAATTAAACAATGTAACTTTTCAGTTCTCTGATGACTGGCAATCCATGTTTCCATGCATACAATGTACTGACATATAATTCACTGATTCTTTAATTCTCTCTTTTTTAAATACAGTAACTGTGCTAATTCTATTTATCTGTTAGGATTGATTGATTACTTATTTATTTGCTAAGTGTGTAATCTTTACATATTTACATATTACACATATGTAATTACAGTATGTGCCTCACGTCAGCTGTGAAAAGTGGTAGATGGTTCATCCACAGATGTGGTCTTTTATGACAAGTTCCACAAAAAGGAGAAGAGTAGATTCTGAAAGTAATGGGATGGGGACTTGCCTCACCTGAAGTCCTGGAAGGGGACAAATGATAAATGGACTGGCTACAACTGCACAGAACCCCACATTGCTTTCTTTTTTTTTTTTAACAGTCTTTTATTTTACTGATTTTTTTTTTTTTTTTAATTTTGCTGTGCTAGGTCTTAGTTGCAGCATGTGAGATTTAGCTCCTCAACCAGGGATCGAACCTGGGCCCCCTGCACTGGAGTCTTAGCCACTGGACCATCAGGGAAGTCCCAATAGACTTTTATTTTATTTTTAATGGAAGACAATTACTTTACAATATTGTGATGGTTTCTGCCATATATCAACATGAATCGACAATAGGTATACATGTGTCCCCTCCCTCTTAAACCTCCCTCCCCATCCCATCCCTCTGGGTTGTCACAGAGCATCGGCTTTGGGTTCCCTGTATCATACAGCAAATTCTCACTGGCCATATACTTTACATATGGTAAGCATGCTTCAGTGCTACACTCTGAAATCATCTCACCTTCTCTCTCCCCTACTTCGTCCAAAAGCCTGTTCTCTATGTCTGCATCTCCATTGCTGCCCTGTAGGTATGTTCATCAGTACCATCTTTCTAGATTCCATATATATGCATTAATATAAGGTATTTGTATTTCTCACTTCACTTTGTATAATAGGCTCTAGGTTTGCTTTATGCTGCTTTTCAATAAACAGCATTTGTAATATTGGGGGGGGTCTGTATCCATTAATTTTTTTTCTCATAGCCACAAATGTAATTTTTGCATCATTTTCCCCTTTGCTTTACATTTATTGGAGTATTTTTCATGTTAGTTTCATTTTAAATCAATAGTCCATTACATTTTTGTGATTACCAACTAGTAGCCAAGTAAAAGAAACTGAGATTAATGAAGCTTTACTATAAGAAAGATAAAATAAGAGTAACAAAGTAACTCTAATGAATTTAAGGAAAATGTTGTATTTGCTAGCCCTTGCACTCTGTAATCGGAGAAGGCAATGGCACCCCACTCCAGTACTTTTGCCTAGAAAATCCCATGGACGGAAGAGCCTGATAGGCTGCAGTTCGTGGGGTTGCTAGAGTCGGACACGACTGAGCGACTTCACTTTCACTTTTCACTTTCATGCATTGGAGAAGGAAATGGCAACCCACTCCAGTGTTCTTGCCTGGAGAACAGCAGGGACGGGAAGCCTGGTTGGCGGCCGTCTATGGGGTCGCACAGAGTCGGACATGACTGAAGCGACGCAGCAGCAGCACTCTGTAATGTGTTGTTAAAAACAACATGCTAGGAAAGATAATTATATATTTCAGCTCAGCACAAAAAGTCTGGAGGAGAATTAAAGAGCTAAAAATTCAGTAACCAGAGCATAAAAGTTGACAAATAAGGCACTCCTGTGACAAACTGCAGCATGCAGTGCTGGTAAGATTAACGGCAAAACTACGTTTCTTTCTTAACCAGTAAGAGGCTATAATAAAGAAGCAAGAAAAACATAACTCAGCAACTCCTATCTGCATCTATAACTTCAAATAAAAACAAAATTCTAAGACATTTTCTCATCATCCTGGGAGAATATTTATTAGAGTATCAGAGAAAGAGTGAGAAAGAAAAGTACATACAAAAAAAAGTTTTTGGCTCTTGTGTTTCTCTCTGTACTTAGGCATTACTCTTCAGGGTGCAGACTTTGTTTCCTGGAAGGGCTAATTTCAAAACAGATGTTTATTACTTCAAACTTAGCTCCCTACAGAGAGTGTAGCAGAAAAAAATTCATTCTGAATAACAGAGGGCCATCAAAAAAGTCTTCTACATAACTTTTAATACTCATATTAAAGATCCTATTTGGAGTTTATCATTCATAACTTCAAATTGACAGAGAAAATTACCAAATTCACTTTCTGACCTATCAATTTAACAATTAAAAAATGTGACGAACTCAGCTTTGATGATGCGATAATTACAAATTCAGAGACTGAAGGGAGCAAGAGCATCATCCTAACACTGGCCAGTGTACACTAAATATATCAACAGAACCAAACAACACCCCACTAGATATAAGAGAAATGTCTTCCATGGGTCTTTATAAAGAAGACTATATAATGTAAATACAATATAATGTATAATGTAAAACAATGTTCTCAACAATACCCCAACCATGAATACAATACACCTCACTGGATAATTACATTTAATGCTATAGCTAAAACACTGGAATGAATGAGCCCTAAGTAAAAAGAAGCTAGAGCCCTTTGTGACTTAACTGAAGGTCTGACACAGCAAATAACTGTCTTCTTGATAACCTTCACTGACACTTTCTAGTATGATCCAACTGTGTATGATTCAAGCAGCCTGAACAGACATCAATCCAAGAGTCAAGGCAGCGCTGCACAGGGTTTGGGGAGTGTCTGCCCTGGATCCTCAGAGCTGTCCTCCACTACCGAAGATGCGGTGCAAGCTGGTGTTAGGAGCAAAGCCCAGGAGTCAGACCACCTGCATGAGAACCCTACCTTTGCTCCTCAAAAGAAGCATGAGTAAGCTTTGCAAGTTGCTTAATCACACACTGCTTCTGGAACCTCATATGTAAAATGAAGATAATAATGATACCTACCTCACTATTATAAAAGTTAAATAACTTGTTATAAAAGATAGATACATTAATGGAAAGTATTTAGAACAAAACCTGGAATATAGGATACTAACTATTATTATAAATCTGAAGAATTATGAAATAGTACAGGCTGGTTAATTTACACAGTTACAATTTAAATAAACAGAATCTAATCAAGAGTTTATTTACACTGATTTCTTTTAAACAAAGAGGCTCCAAAAACCAACACTGTGGAAACACAATAAATCTTGCCTTTTTTTGAATGGTATGAAATACTGTGTTTTAGTGATGATTCATAAAAAAGCATAGTGCATGAATCATACACTTTTAAGATCTTTAAGTAGTATTGTTCTTTTGCTATGTTCTTCATCTCCACTATTCTGCCACATAAATTTACAGATGATATACCCACAGCATCTATATTGGACAAGTTAATTTTATTAGGTAAATGGACTGAAAATTTTTAAAGAATCAAATTTCTGTAAATTCATTGTTTTAAAAAACCATTCGGTCAAATTCATAGCAGTATACTGTAATATAAGCAAGAGGCAAGTAGGATTCAAAATAATTGAATCTGACAGGCAATGTATACTCACTTTCGCTGTAGCAGAAGGCAGTAATCAACTATGACGGGTACCATATCCTGTAGAGAAACAATAAAGAAAGCATCAGAACCACATCTCTGTCCAATGGCCCCCTGCATAGACACAACACATAATAAAAGTAGTCTGTTTCAAGTACTGTTGGGAGAATATAACTTGGCACTATACTTTCGGTAAGCAATTTGGCATTCTATGTCAAAAGCCTTAAAAATGTGAAAACTCTTTTACCCAGTAATTCTATCTGGAAATATATCCTAAATACATTTAAGAAGGAAAAAAAAATTAATGTATTAAGGTATTCTCTACAGCTCTATAATAAAAGAAAGGGGAGAAGGAGGCAGACGGGAGGGAGACATTAAAATTAAATATACAACATGGGAAAACAGTTAATTTGCTATTTAAATAAAATATTATGTAGATATTGTAAGTTAATAAAGAGCATATAACATTATAACAACACTGAAAATACGCAATTATCTCACACTTTTGTAAAGAAAATCCGCAAGGAAAGAAATAGATCAAATAAATAATATAATACGGTTAGTTCGTCCCACTGGTGGCTCGGGTGATTAAAGTTGTCCATATTTTGCTACAATCCTCCAAACCAGCTATTTTAAGGTTGATTTAATTTCTCAGTTTCAAAATATTTTGATTTTTTAAAATTCATCATATATAGACTCACATCAAGCAAATGGCAACCCATAATTTTGGCCTTTTTAAAGAGAAATCGTTTGAGGAAGGAGCAGTAGCTTATTATGACTCGAACTTGTCAAGTACTCAAGCATTAACATTTCAGCAGTGCTCTTTCATTTCTGTTAGCTGAGGAGCAATGGTTTCCTTTAAACATCCTGGAAAGCTTAGGTTATGTGCAGAAGAATATCCTATCAGAAGAGAGGAGATGCTATGTGAAGAAGAGAATACCACATGCTTAACAATCCTTTGACAAAAAGAACAAAAACTAAGGAATCCTTATTATCTGAACGAAAAGCAAGCAGAAGTAGGACCTATGATTCTAAAAGACTATTCTTGCGCCATCCATCCTGCTTCCTTATCAATATTCCTCATGACTACATTAGAATCTTACTTAGGTTCTTCAAAAACAGAAACTAAAGCCATAGATTTGAATCATGTTAAGAGCTGTATTAAGTCTAAACCCTGAGTGAGAATACAGAGTGAGATGAATAATCTCCAGGAGAAAACAAAACAAAAAAAACTTCTTAGAAACATTGGGGAAATTTAATAAACACTCTTAAAAATACATAGTTGAGCTCCCCCTGCCCCAAAATAGGGGCAATACCCAGGGTTTAAAATTGAAAAGGGAACTGCAAACTAAAACAATAAGCCCTGAGCTGTCACTCAAACTGGCTTATAAATTTGTTATTCATATAAGAGCTTGGGTTTTAATGTCAAACAAGCTGAGGCCTTGATTCTTACAACATAAAGAAATGACACAAAGACCCTCCTAAAACCAGGATTCTTAGAAGATGCCTCCTTAGTGAAAGGAAATTGGGCAGGGGGGCGGGGAATGCCTATAGGCATAGAAAGATCACAAGAAATGCTGTCTGTCTCTGCCTGGATGCCTGGACTCAGTGGGGATAAGTTTGTACTCTCTGAGAATTTATAAACAAGATCCTGCCTATAGGTAGATTTGGGACTTGAATTTACACTATCTCCCTAGTATGGGAATAATCAAGCCAAGAAATGAACATAAAAGGTGATCCTGAAGAAAGGATACTCCCAGGGCACTTGAAAGAAGAAAATTCCAGAAACAGTATTTAACACAGGCAAAATAAGACCTGAAAAAGTCCCACTAAAGATGTGCTCAAAATAAAAAATTTTAAAGCACCTCATGAAATAATGTATCATAAGTAAATGGCAGCAGAAACTACAAACAACAGAGGGAGACCCATAAAACTTCAAATATTATAATTACTAGGTAGAATTATTAAAGTATATTCAGAATTATTAAAGGCATAAAATAAGGAATTAAGTGCCTAGCCTAGTATTAAGTACTAAGGATAAACTACAGGGATAATGGAGAGTGAAACCACCAGATTAATACATGCAGACAAATCATTCTGTTGATTCTATAAAGGGAGGATCTGGAAAACCAAGACTGAAGATAGGTGGCTATTACAGTCCAAGATGGAAACAGGAGATTAAACTGGGGTAGTGAGAGTAGGCATAAAAAATGGCAGATACAATCAATAACCATAAAGAAAAACTGTAGAGGTTGGTGACAGACTGGTTGTGGGTAGGAAGGCATAAGGAGTCTATGAAACTGCTAAGTTTCTAGTATGAGTGATGGTTAGATGACGATGTCATGAAATGAGATAAGGAATAAAAGAGGCAGTGTCAGAAGGAAGAAGCTAAATGTAGCCTGGGCTACCATAATAGCTTTGAGGAACATCTTTACTTAGATGTTGAACAGTAAGCAATTGGATATAGTAATCTGAAACACCTGGGTAACAATCACACACTTCTAAGTTATGAGAGGAAATATTATACACGAATAAAACTGTCCAGCAATAACAGGGGGAAAAAACCAGTGAACACTGAACTACATCTTGAGGACGACCAATATTTATGACACGGTCAGAAAATGGAAACAAAATCCAACTCAGGAACAGTCACAAAGGTTTAAAAGTTAGAAGAAAAGAAAAAGAAAAAAAAAAAAAAGAGCATACATTCATAGATATCTACAGGATACAGAATTTTAAAAAGGAAGGAGTGATCATCACTGTTTAATATAGCACTGGGGATGAAAAAAGATGAACATTTTATTTTATTTATAGATTAGGATACCATCAGTATCAGTAGTAAAAAGGTGTTTTATCTTCGTGACTAGATGGTAAGCACAGTAATGAGTGAGAACCAGCTTGCAGAGAATTGGGGGGAGAAAGGTGAGAAAGGAAGGAGGAGGAGAGGGCGAGGAAGAGGAAGAGAAAACATCAATATATGTGTAACTGAAACCCCTGAATAAGAAAACTAAAACAATAGAACAAATAGTTCAAGATACAACCCAAGAAAACCTTCCTGAGATTTTTTTTTTTTAACAGTCATCAATCTACATATTACTAGTGCAGGAAAAAAAAGGCCTAGGATGATTATTCTGAGACCCAGTAAAATTACTGGATTACCCAAACTAAGTAGCCAGTAAATACGATGAATTTTGAGAGAGGACAAAAAAACACCTGGCTAGCCTCAGATTTTCCCACAGTAGTATTCAATGATAGAAGATAACAGAACAACATTTTCAAGATCCTTAAAGAAAGGCAAAATGCTTTTCAATATAAAAGCTAGAAACCAACAATGTGAAGACTCAACAACTCAAAAATCATTGTTCTCTTGAGGCTTCCCTTTTTTTTTAACTTCTTCCATATTATTTTACTTTTGGCCAAATCTTAACCAAATAGCCTCCATATCTGGAAAAAAAAGATGTGTCTTTTATTAAACATTTGTCACCTTCTGTTTAGAAGCCTATCATTTTATAGCAAAGAATGTGAAGCATATTCTTCTTCATGAAAGTAATATGAATTCAAAGAACATTTGAAAAATACATAAAGACATTTTAAAAGATAAAATGCCCTCCATAATTTTACCACTAAAAGAAAATATTATTTAAAATGATTATATTTCTTTGCCTTTTTCTAATCATTTAGCATAATTAAGATATCAGTTGTTCTCAAAGTGTGACTCATAAGAGGACCACAGGAGGTCTTCAAGACTCAAGAGTTTTGTGAAGTCAAACATTTTCCTGATATTATAATCTTAATAATAATATGAAGATTTCACTTTTATTATTCAGCATATTCACATTTGCAAATATAATGCAACAAGGGTCAGTTAAACTGCTGTCTTCTTAGCCCAAATCCAAGCAGTGGAACCAATCTATACTAGCAGTCATCATATTCTTCATAGTCATACCCTTAGAGGAAAGGGAAAAAAATTCCATTTTCACTCAAGATTGCCCTTAGGGGATTCCTCGGTGGTCCAGTGGTTAAGAATTCGCCTACCAATGCAGGTGGACATGGGTTTGATCCCTGGTCAGGAAAGATCCCACATACCACAGGATAGCTAAGCCCACCGCCGTATCAGGAGGAACCACCACAATAAGAAGCAGGCACATGGCAACTACAGAGGAGCCCCAACTCACCGCAACTAGAGAAAGGCCGTGAGCAACAACAAAGACTCAGTGCAGTCAAAAAAACAAACAAAGACTGTCTTTGATGAAGCAGTGCTTTTTATTAATTTTATTAAATCTCAACCTTCAAGGTACATTAAAAAAAAATTGTGTGTGATGAAACAAGAAATAGGACTAAAGCACTTCTGTTGCACAGCAAAGCACTACAGTTGTCTCAACAAAACCACTTGTGCGACTGAGTTGTGAGCTGAACCAATCACCTCTATCATGGAGTACGATGATTGACAGAAAAAGATATCTGTTCAGACTTGAGTGTATGACGAAAACTTTTTCAGAAATGGAACACAGTAAAGCTGTCACTTTAAGGGAAAAAAGGAACATGTTGCTAATGATTAAAATTCAAGCTTTCAACTGAAAATAAGAATTTTGGAAATCATATAGCCACCACTGTGAGCTTTACAGCTTCAGGGTAAAGACTTCACTGGTGAAACTGGAGGTGATTCATTAGCCCTTGGTTTGTTTTTTTTTTGGCCTCATGGCGTGGCTTATGGAATCTGTTTCCCTAACAGGAATTGAGCCTGGGCCCCCTCGACAGTGAGAGTGCGGAGTCCTAACCACTGGACCACCAGGGAATTAGTCTTTCTTGAAGGAACGGATTCAGCAGCCAAGAAAATGACTGGGAAAACTATAGCAAAAGCACTGGCGATCAGCAGGAACTACATTTAACTTAAAAAGTAAGCCTAAAACAAACAGATACCCTGACAGTAAGGAAAAGACTTACATGAAGACAAATTGGGAGGAGAAAGAAAAAAAGAAGGTTGGAGGGAGATTAAGTGGCTTCATCTGCATATTGGTAGTCAAAACACATCCTTTAAAACTCACAAACTTAGAAGTAGAAACATTTTTAACAGTATAAAAGATAATGGTTAAAATCTGGTACAGAGGAGGGATTGAGGAGGAAGAATAAAGAAAATTACGCTAAGGAGGAAGAATAAAGAAAATTGTGCTAAATTTAATAACAGAAAGGACCAATGCCTTCCCCCCCACCAAAAAATAGAGGATGACGAGAACTATACAATACTATAATTACAAAGGTAATCACTGGAATAAAAGACACAATCTTAAATATCAGAAGTACAGTAAAGTGGTAAAAGGTTTTCTTTTAAAAAAATAAAAACAAAAAATATTTGTTTTAATCCACCTAAGATTTTCAGATTGAAATCTGAAAAAAGCAAAAATCTAAAATCTTAAAAAAAAAGCCAACCCTCAAACTCCATGCAAAGAAAAACAGGATTGTGATCAGATTAAATGTTGTTTATCAGCTAAAGTAAAATTCAGGCTAAAATGGTATTGAGTGAGTAAATAAACCATCATGAAGATCAATTTCCTATTTCTATATGCCAAATTACAACATGATACGTTCTATATTAGACAGTGCTAATGCTCCTAAGGCTTAGAAGATGGCAGGAAAAGAGAGAAAAGAGTGCTGTAACAGGGCACTGTCCACGAGAAGCTGGGGTGATGAAAAACGAGTAAGGATTTAGGATATTTAACGATTTAAAAAATCTGACTGATAATGAACTATTTATTCTCTGTGAAAACACACAAAATACTATATTTCAAGTGCTGATGGAACAGTGGGAGCAATGAGAAGTGATCATACATTGGGCCACAGACACACCCAAAAAAACCCTAAATAATCTTCAAAATGTAGAATTAGTACACAAAACATTATCTGATCCCAATACAAAAAAACTAGAAAGGAATCATACATCAGAAAATAAATGTTCTTTCCACCTAAAAAATGAACTTTCTCTAAAACTCTTCAAAGAAGGAATACTAACCACATTTGAAGATTATAAAGTCAATAATGACAGTGGTACATACTGAATTGACTCTTTACTGACTGAGCCACCAGGGAAACCCACGAATACCACTCCGGTATGGAACTACCTGACCCAGGAAATGAACCAGGGTCTCCTGCATTGCAGGTAGATTCTTTACCAGCTGAGCTACCAGGGAAGCCCACTGAATTGATAGCTTTAAAGAAATCTATAAATTGACATTTTTAGAACTCCAACATCAGCAAAACATACATTTTTCTTAAACACACAGGACATTTACTAAGATAAATTATGTATTTTAGGCCATAAAGCAAGTTTCAAATTTAAAAAGATTCAAGTCATACAAAGTATGTTCTCAGACCACAATGAAATTAAATCAGAAATTAACAAAATAAGTAACAACAGAGATGACATCACTACAGATTCTCCAGATATGAAAAGGGTAATGAAAATGTCATGAGTTGTTGAGAATGATGAAACTTAGATGAAATGGCTGCATTTCTTTAAAGATAGAAAATATCAATGCTCACTCAAATAGAAATAGAACTACATAACCTTCTAAGAAAATGTACTTTAAAATTTTCGTACAAAGAAAACTCAAGACTTTGATACTTTCAATGGTAAATTTTATCAAACATTTAAGGAATAAATAATATCAAGTATTATAAGAATTATTATTAAAATCAACTCTTCCATAACACTGAAAAGGAGGTAATAATTCACAATTCTATGAAGTCAGTATAACCCAACACCAAAACCACACAAAGGCATCACAAGAAAACAAAACAGATTACCATTCTTTATGAACACAGATATTCACATTAGAAAGGATAATATCTCATAACCAAGCAGATTTACCTAAGGAATGTAAGTTGGTTTAAAACTCAAAAAATCAATATAAATCACCTGATTAACAATGAACTATGGACAGAGGTTCGTGACATTGTACAGGAGACAGGGATCAAGACCATCCCCAAGAAAAAGAAATGCAAAAAAGCAAAATGGCTGTCTGAGGAGGCCTTACAAATAGCTGTGAAAAGAAGAGAAGCCAAAAGCAAAGGAGAAAGGGAAAGATATACTCATTTGAATGCAGAGTTTCAAAGAATAGCAGGGAGAGATAAGAAAGCCTTCCTTAGTGATCAGTGCAAAGAAATAGAGGAAAACAATAAAGTGGGAAAGACTAGAGATCTCTTCAAGAAAATTAGAGATACCAAGGGAACATTTCATGCAAAGATGGGCTCAATAAAGGACAGAAATGGTATGGATCTAACAGAAGCAGAAGATATTAAGACGAGGTGGCAAGAATACACAGAAGAACTGTACAAAAAAGATCTTCATGACCCAGATAATCATGATGGTGTGATCACTCACCTAGAGCCAGGAACATGAAGTCAAGTGGGCCTTAGGAAACACACTACCAACAAAGCTAGTGGAGGTGATGGAATTCCAGTTGAGCTATTTCAAATCCTGAAAGATGATGCTGTGAAAGTGCTGCACTCAATATGCCAGCAAATTTGGAAAACTCAGCAGCGGCCACAGGACTGGAAAAGGTCAGTTTTCATTCCAATCCCAAAGAAAGGCAATGCCAAAGAATGCTCAAACTACTGTACAATCGCACTCATCTCACACACTAGTAAAGTAATGCTCCAAATTCTCCAAGCCAGGCTTCACCAATACATGAACCATGAACTTCCAGATGTTCAGGCTGGTTTTAGAAAAGGCAGAGGAACCAGAGATCAAATTGCAAATATCCGTTGGATCATTGAAAAAGCAAGAGAGTTCCAGAAAAACATCTATTTCTGCTTTATTGACTATGCCAAAGCCATTGACTGTGTGGATCATAATAAACTGTGGAAAATTCTGAAAGAGATGGGAATACCAGACCACCTGACCTGTGTCTGGAGAAATCTGTATGCAGGTCAGGAAGCAACAGTTAGAACTGGACATAAAACAACAGACTGGTTCCAAATAGGAAAAGGAGTATGTCAAGGCTGTATATTGTCACCCTGTTTATTTAACTTGTATGCAGAGTACATCATGAGAAATGCTG
>NW_011494905.1:307782-320706 GCF_000754665.1 Bison bison bison | reverse complement strand
GAGTGTCAAGGCTGTATATTGTCACCCTGTTTATTTAACTTGTATGCAGAGTACATCATGAGAAATGCTGGGCTGGAGGAAGCACAAACTGGAATCAAGATTGCCAGGAGAAATATTAATAACCTCAGATACGCAGATGACACCACCCTTATGGCAGAAAGCAAAGAACTAAAGAGCCTCTTGATGAAAGTGAAAGAGGAGAGTGAAAAAGTTGGCTTAAAGCTCAACATTCAGAAAACGAAGATCATGGCATCTGGTCCCATCACTTCATGGCAAATAGATGGGGAAACAGTGGCTGACTATTTTGGAGGGGTCCAAAATCACTGCAGATGGTGACTGCAGCCATGAAATTTAAAACCGCTTACTCCTTGGAAGGAAAGACATGACCAACCTAGACAGCATATTCAAAAGCAGAGACATTACTTTGCCAACAAAGGTCCGTTTAGTCAAGGCTATGGTTTTTCCAGTGGTCATGTATGGATGTGAGAGTTGGACTATAAAGAAAGCTGAGTGCCAAAGAATTGATGCTTTTGAACTGTGGTGTTGGAGAAGACTCTTGAGAATCCCTTGGACTGCAGGAAGATCCAACCAGTCCATCCTAAAGCAAATCAGTCCTGGGTGTTCATTGGAAGGACTAATATTGAAGCTGAAACTCCAATACTTTGGCCACCTGATGGGAAGAGCTGACTCATCTGAAAAGACCCTGATGCTGGGAAAGATTGAGGGCAGGAGGAGAAGGGGACAATAGAGGATGTGATGGTTGGATGGCATCACTGACTCAATGGACATGAGTTTTGGTAAACTCCAGGAGTTGGTGATGGACAGGGAGGCCTGACGTGCTGCAGTTAATGGGGTCACAAAGAGTCGGACACGACTGAGCCACTGAACTGAACTGAATTAGCAAATGAAAAAAATCATATCAAACAGTGAATAATGTATATCTGACAAAATTCAACATCCATTCATGAAAAAAAACTCTTAGAAAAATAGAGAGGGAAATTTCCACAACTTGATAAAGAGTATCTGCAACAAATATGCAACTAACATTACACTTAATGGTGAAAAATCAGATGTTTTAACTCTGGGAACAAGGCAAGAATGTCAGCTCTCACCAGTCTTATTCAACAAGGGAAGAAGTTCCAGCCCTAGAAATACTGCCCTGGAAGTTCCAGCCATTGGCAGGGGTGGTATTAGGGGTGGTGGGGGAGAAAGCACAGATTAGGAAGAAAAAAATAAAACCGTTCCTGTATGTGGATAACATGGTTGTCTACATAGCAGATCCCAAGGAATCTACACAAAACTTCCTAGAACAAAGAAGTGAGTCCAGCAAGATTGCAGGATACAAGATAAACACAAAAACCAACTATATGCTATTAGTGAACACATGGCCACCAAAATAAAAAATTCAATCCTATCTACAGTTGCAAAAGAAAAGAAGGGAGGAGGGGAGGGAAGGCAGGCAGGCAAACTGACTAGGTACACTCTAATAAATCACGTACAGCAATCATACTGGAAGACTCAACATGGTAAAGATGTCAGTTCTGCCCAAATTGATACATATGTATAATATATTGATAATTTCTATCAAAATCCTCAAGATTTTTTTGTACAGACAAGAATATTATAAAATGTACATGGAAAAGGAATTAGAGTAGCTGAAATAATTTTGATATGAAAAATAAAGTGGAAGAATCACTTTATCCAATTTCAAGACTTACTGTATATAGCTACAGTAACCAAGACTGTGGCACTGGCAGAAGTACAGACACACAGATCAACGCAACAGAAAGGAGAACTGAGAAGTAGACCCACACAAGTACACCCAACTCATTTTTGACAAAGGTGCTAAAGCAATTCACTGGGGGAAAGACAGCTTGTGCCAGAGCACTTGGACATTTAGAGGCCAAAAAATAAAAATAAACCTTCAATCTAAGTCTAAGTTATGTAAAATTTAATTCAAAATATCACAGATTTAAGTATAAACACGAAGCTGTAGAACTTAAAAAAAATACACACAGGAAAAAAATCTTCAGGATCCCAGGTTAGGCAAAGAGTTCTCAGACATGATGCCAAAGCATAAAAGAAAAAGAAACTGGACTTCATCAAAATTTAAAACTTTTGCTCTTCAAAAGGCCCTGCTAAAAAGTGTAAAAAGAAAAGTTACTGACTGGAAGAATCATCTATTTGACAAAAAACTAGAATGTAGAATACATTTTTAAAAACAATCTAAAATTATCAAAACGCAAAAGTAAAATGGAAATCTACTTAGAACATAGGCAAAACAAACAAAATTTGACAGAAGTTAAACCACAATGAAGTATCACTACATATCTATCAGAATAGCAAAAATAAAATTGAGAGTGACTTCACCAAATACTGGTGAGGACATGGACAAACTAGATCATTCATATATTGTTGCTGAAAACATAAAATGGTACAACCACTCTGGAAAACAATTTGGTAGTTTCTTAAAAAAAAATTAAATATGTAGCTATTGTATAATCCAGCAATTGCACTCTTGAACATTTCTCCCAGAGAAATGAAGAAAGCTTATACAAACTTATATACAAAAGTTTATAGCAGCTTTATTTTTAACAGCCCCAAGCTGGAAACAATGTAGACATCCTTCAACAAGTGAATGGTTAATCAGACTGTGGTATGTCCATCCACACTATGGAATACAACTCAGCAATAAGAAGCAACAAACTACTGACAGATACAACCACCTAGATGAATCCCTAAAGAATTCAGTTGAATTTAACAAGGTCAATTCCCAGTGGTTCTTGAAATGACAAAATGATAGAAATGTAGAACAATTAATGGTTGCCAAGGGTTAAGAAATGGGAGTGGGGGGCAGAGAGGAGAGAAGAAGTCATGGCTACAGAAGGGCATAATGAGGGATGCATATGGTGATGATGCTGTTTTTTGGTATCTTTACTTCACTGGTCAATATCCTGGTTAAGTACTTGTACTATAGTTTTGCAAAATGTTCCCACTCGGAAAAACTGAGTTAAGAGTACAATGGATCTATTTACATTAATTTTTGCAACTAAATGTGAATCTACAATGATTCAAGAGCTTCCCAGGTGGTGCTAATAGTAAAGAACCCCCCTGCCAATTCAGGAGACATAAGAGATGAGGGTTCGATCCCTGGGTCAGGAAGATCCCCTGGAGGTGGGCATGGCAACCCAGTCTGGTATTCTTGCTTAGAGAATCCCATGGACAGAGGAGCCTTGCAAGCTACAGTGTTCACAGGGTCACACAGAGTCGGACACAACTGAAGTGACTTAGCACGCATGTACAATGATCCAAACATTTAAAATTTAATTAAAAGAACATTGCTAATTATTACAGAAATGCAAATCAAAACTACAATGAGATACCACCTTATTCCACCAAGAATAGCTATCATCAAAAAATCCACAAACAATAAATGCTGGAGCGGGTGTGGAGAGAAGGGAACTCTCCTAAACTGTTGGTGAGAATGTAAACAGGTACAGCTACTGTGGAGAACAGTATGAAGGTTCCTTAAAACTAAAAATAGAACTGCCATATGAACCTGCTGGGCATATATCTGGAGAAAAACATGATCCAAAAGGATACATGCACCCCAGTGTTCACTGCAGCACTGTTTACTGCTAACTAAGTCACTTCAGTCATGTCCGACTCTGTACGACCCCATAGACAGAAGCCCACCAGGCTCCCCCGTCCTTGGGATTCCCCAGGCAAGAACACTGGAGTGAGTTGCCATTTCCTTCTCCAATGCATGAAAGTGAAGAGTGAAAGTGAAGTTGCTCAGTCGTGTCCGACTCCTAGCGACCCCTGGACTGCAGCCTACCAGGCTCCTCTGTCCATGGGATTTTCCAGGCAAGAGTACTAGAGTGGGGTGCCATTGCCTTCCCCGCAATGTTTACAATAGCCTAGAAATGGAAGCAACTTAAGTATCCATCAATAGATAAATGGCTTTAGAAGATGTGTTTTATATATATAATGGAATACTACTCAGCCATAAAAAAGAACGAAATAATGCCATTTGCAGCAACATGGATGGACACATACACTGTCATACTGAGTGAAGTCAGACAGAGAAGGACAAATAATGACATCCTTTATATGTAGAGTCTAAAAAGAAATGATACAAATGAACTTGCACAACAGAAAGGGACTCACCAACTTAGAAAATGAACTTATGGTTACCAGAGAGAAGAATGAGAGGAAGAGATAGTTAGGGAGTTTGGGGTGGACGTGTACACGCTGTATTTAAAACGCATAACCAACATATACCTACTGTATAGCACGTGGAACTCTGCTAGAGAAAGACCACTTGCAACAATGAAGACACAGCACAGCCAAAAATAAACAAACAGATATATACATAATTTAAAAAGAAAAAAGAAAAAGACCAGTTCTTCTACTGAAGCAAAACCCTCAGTCCTTCCAGCCAGACCTGTCTACATATGCCTCACTATGAGATATTGGGAGATCAAGGACCCACATGCAAACTCCAAGTCCTCCTGCCTGTGCTGTGTGCTGCTTGCTTATTTGATTGTCTTGCAACACAGACACTGTGAGCAACATCTGCTTTAAGCAGGAGATTCCTCTGAGTCTCAAAAGCATACAAGGCCATTCCTGAGAAACAGCTGGACTTCTGGTCTCCAGAATTTTTAAAAAGTAAACATTTTTCTAATCTCTTCCTCAATACAAAGCCCTATAACATGTGAAGAGTTGACTCACTGGAAAAGACTCTGATGCTGGGAGGGATTGGGGGCAAGAGGAGAAGGGGACAACAGACGATGAGATGGCTGGATGGCATCACTGACTCGATGGACGTGAGTCTCAGTGAACTCCAGGAGTTGGTGATGGACAGGGAGGCCTGGCGTGCTGTGATTCATGGAGTCGCAAAGAGTCGGACACGACTGAGCGACTAATCTGATCTGATCTGATAAGTGATCAAGTGACCGAAGAAGATTGTTTCTCTTGTTAGATATCTGTGTATACTTAAGATTAATTTTAAAAGACAATATGAATATGTGACTTACATGCTGAGCTCACAGAAGACCTAAATTTAAGCATGTCAATTGTCTGAGTGACTGAATAGATCATTTTATTGCATTGTGACTGTCTTACCATCTGCCAACTGAAGATATAATCTCTGGCTTTCCCTATTTCATGGGGATGATGTGAAAAGAAATGAGATAGTAGATGCAGATTTCTTTGCAATATAACTAGAGCAATATAATTCTCATAATTTATATTCTAAAAATCAATCAGGCAATAAAAAATGCATTGTTTGATAATGATTCAAAATCTTAATTAAAGTCTAGAATATATATGTACACCAAAGCAGATACACATACCTAAACACACACACACATCTCAGATAGAAAGATCATCAATCCATCTCTGCAGGCGCTCAGAATTAAACAGCTGGTATTCCAGTATTAGTACACAAACACCGTGAACAGCTATATATAAATAGCTCTCTGTATGCGTAAGTGTGTATATGTATTTTTCCTTCTTTTTTCTTTTCAGATATAATTATAACAAAATAACCTCGTAAGGAAAAAAATCTGACTCCCTAGAACCAACATTTTTAAACAAGCCTCAGAGACAAAGCAGTGTGCTGGACACCAGTACTGTTTTTCCTTCTTCGAATCATTTCAGGGAAGCATGAATTAGACAAGGAAAGCTCTACTGCTTCATCCTACATTTAGCTTTTAGTCCCTGTCCACTCTTTGGCATGAACTCTTAATACAAAAATAAATGCCAACGGCTGCAATAACAAAGGCTCTGAATGTTCTTATTGACATGGAAATGTAAAATGAAACTGGGAAGGGAGCCTGGTAATGATTAACGTAAGGTTTCACTTTAAAGATATTTTTAAATTATATAACTTTTCAAATCTTTTTAAGGTTGATTCATATTTTTTAAATGCTTTGGGTTTATTTATTTAACCTCTACTCTGTAACATGAACAAAGATAAATGTAGCAAGATAAAATAACCAAAAATACATGAAAATGCTTCCACAGTTCACTTGGCAGCTTTAGAGTTGGAGAACACTGTTAACAGAGAACTCAGAAACCAGAAAAGCCAAAGGGACAGACTGTTTCTGGAGTTGTTAACTGTGTTGAATACTACTGAGGATGAATAAGATGAGGAATAAAAGGGCCCAAGATCATTCAAATATTATTACTATGATTACCCTAAAATGAAATCATTTGTATTTTCACTTTTATATATGTTTTAGTATCTTCCTAAAACCACATTATTATTTAGGTCTTCTTTATTGCAAAGTGACCTAGCTGACAACATACTGGTCTGAAATTTTCAAAGAATAAACTGCAAGGTGTACAGAATAGGGTCAAGGCTCCCAAGTCAAAGAGGCTGGTGCCTACTGTGGTTTGATTTACTGTACGATACTACACAAGTTATTCAACCTCCCTCTGTGTCTGTTTATACTAGTATGCATCTGTAAAATGGGGATAAATAATAATACCTAATCCTCAAGTGTGTTATCAAGATTAAATGAGATACCTGCCAGGCACATAGCATACAATAATATTAGTCATGACTGTGGACATCTGTGCTGCAAAGGCTAAGTTTTACTCTCAGTTCATACCTCCCGGAGTTAGACTGAAGACAGCTAGGTTTAAAATATATTTCTTAAGGCAAACACAGTATACAAGATAAATTCATGTATTTTAAAAAATTCCTTCAACAAATACTTATCAAAATCAAGGGCACTAAACCAGATTCTGGGAATACAGTGGTGAAAAGATTAAAAAATGGTCTCTGAACTCGTATGAGTCCCTAGCCTTACAAAGTCTAGCTGGGGAAGGCTGACACTGAATGAGTGATTTACATGACAATTTTACAAAGAAATGAATCTGACAATCTGGAAGTCAGAGGAAGTGATGTTTAAGCTGGCACCTGAAAATACACAGGAGCTAAAAAACAAAAAAAGTGGGGGGGGGGACATTTTTTATGCATAGAACACACCATAGGCAAAGGCTCTGAGTCAAGAAAGAACAGGAATACCAAGGATCTGAAAAGAACTCTGAAGTATGAAAGGGATACAGAGAATTACAGGAATACAGGCAGGGACAGTACACAGAGCCCTAGAAACCGCCTGGGAATTCAGTCTTTACTGTGAAATGAGAAGCCCTTAAGATATTTTAAAATCCTGAGTCTCATGTCTATATGTAATACATTTCTCTCTGGCTGCTGTGTGGAAAAATGGTCTCTAAAGTACAATAAGACTATGTACAGGAAGATCAATGCAGAGGCTATGGTAATATACCAAGAGAAGACTGATGGTGATGTGGAACAGGCCAGTGGTAGACTAGACAGAATGATTAAATTGGAGGAATAGTCAAGACGCAGGAAAGGAAACAAGTCAAAGACAAGAATCATTCAATTTACTTTAGGTGGACATGGATCCAATCACTAAAACAGGGGTCATCAGATAAGGTTTTGAGAGGAAATGTTTGGAGCCTAGTAGGCTGCCATCTATGGGGTTGCACAGAGTCGGATACAACTGACATGACTTAGCAGCAGTAGCAGTTCATGAGTGTGAAAGTGAAAATATTAGTCTTCAGTCATGTCTGACTCTTTGCGACCCCATGGACTGTAGCCGACCAGGCTCCTCTGTCAATGGAATTCTCCAGGCAGGAATACTGGAATGGGTTGCCCTTTCCTTTTCCAGGGGATCTTCCTGACCCAGGGATCAAACCCGGGTCTCCTACACTGCAGGCAGATTCTTTACCATCTGAGGCACCAGAGAAAACCCTCATGAGTTTGAGGTACCTATAAAACATCCAAGTGAAGATGTAAATAGACAACTTAACTATAGGGATCTTGGAACTCAGAACAACTTAGGTTGGAGGTAATAGTAAGATAGCTATTTACCTATGTCACAAGATAAAGTAATGATTCTTAAACTTCCAACATGCTGATGAATCATATCTCAGGGGCTGAATTCAAATCCTGGTCACCAATTTCAGAGAGTCTAACTCAGCAGAACAGGGAAATAACTCAAGAAAGGCATTTTTAACAAATACTCTCAAGTGACAGACAATATCTTGAGAATGAACAAAGACATTAGTAGCAAGAGAGAGAGGGAAAAAACCTGGAATGTATGATACCAGAGAAGCCATTGAGACAGACTGTTTCCAGAGTTGTTAACTGTGTTGATTGCTACTAAGGACCAATAAGATGAGGAATAAAAGGGCCCACAGAACTCAGACAAGGAATGGGAGGGAGGTGAGGAGACGAAGACAGCTATGTGTGGCTCTGTTGAGACTGTACAAACAAGAGGCATAATAAGACTCTGGGAGATGGCGTGGGGCAAAGAAGGGATTTGTTTGTTGTCCGACTTTGTTTTTAGGAGCTTCCCTGGCAGCTCAGACAGTAAAGAATCTGCCTGTAATGTAGGAGACCCAGGTTAGATCCCTGGGTCGGGAAGATTCCCTACAGAAGGGAATGGCAACCTACTCCAGTATTCTTGCCTGGAAATCGCATGGAGAGAGGAGCCTGGCTGGCTACAGTCCACAGGGTCGCAAAAGTCAGACACGACTGAGCAACTAACACTTTCACACTTTGTTTTGGGGATAAGAAAGACAGCCTGAAGAAAAGGCAAGGTTCAAGATGTATGAGACAAGAGAACACTTTAATTCTCTTTAATCTTACTAGCTATTGTACAAATAAATTATAATTATAGGTTCAAACCTTTCTTAGATAAATAAAAGCCAAAGCCTATCAAAAACATCATGAGATCCAAAAGCTATCTTCTGTAGTTAAGACAGGGCAAATATTGATTGATCTTTGGAGGAAAGCAAAAATACTGAATGGTATTATATATTCTGATTCTAAGGAAAAGGTGAGGCTCCTCCTCAAAGGTAAAGATTAAAACTGAGACAGCAGACATGAGTGCCACCTGCTGGTAAAATGTAAATGCTCAGTTTGTTTCTTTTTTTTTTTGGCCATGCCACAGGGCATGTGGGATCTTTGTTCCCCAACCAGGGATCAGACCTGCACCACCTGCATTGCAAGTGTAGAGTCTTAACCAATGGACCACCAAGGAGGTCCCAATGCTCAGTATTCTGATTGAGATAGAATCTAGTCTTAGGAATTTCAACTAATTGGATTACTGGTTACCTGTTTCCAATGAGTTTCTTGATAAAGATAATGAAGTCTCAGATCTTCCCACCCAGCAAAACAAAGTCTTTTATAAACACTCCTGTTTCAATGTTATTCTCTCAAATCATCCCACCTTCGCCTTCTGAAACATGTACATTACCTTATGTAAAATAGATGACCAGTGCAAGTTCTATACATGAAGCAGGGAACCCAAAGCTGGTGCTCTGGGACAACCCAGAGGGATGGGGTAGGGAGGGAGATGGGAGAGGGGTTCAGGATGGGGTGACACATGTACACCTGTGGCTGATTCATGTTGATGTATTGTAATAATCCTCCAATTAGAATAAATTGATCAAAAAAAAAAAATCTCCTAGTTAGCTGGTCATCATCCCTTTACTTCAATACATTCGACAGTAGGAGGCACACAGTCCAAGACTTATTACATAATCATTAGACCATTTAAAACTGAACTAGACCTTCTACCCACTTATGGGCTTCCCTGATAGCTCAGTTGGTAAAGAATCTGCCTGCAATGCAGGAGACCTGGGTTGGGAAGATCCCCTGGAGAAGGGAAAGGCTACTCCAGTATTCTGGCCTAGAGAATTCCATGGACTGTATAGTCCATGGGGTTGCAAAGAGTCGGACACAACCGAATGACTTTCACTTTCACATACTAGCCTTGCCTCTGCTGCAGTACAATAAATCTCCCTATGGTAGTCCTTCACTATGAGATCTGAAACTTATATATATACTTATATCTGAAACTTATACCATATCTGCACTTACTTTCTCCCTAGATTAAACAACTCTGGTATTTTTTTTTTAACTGTTGATTTTAAAACCTCCCACCAGCCCAGTTGTTGGATAAAAGCTGGTCCGTCAATAGTCCATAAACTATCTTATTTAGTTTTTATTTTCAACACATAGCCCAGTGGTACTATCACTTTCCTCTATCTGGGTCTTAATACACAGTTGACTCATACTAAGTTCATGGTCAACTAAAATCCTGTCCAGCTAGATTTCCCCAATCCAGGATGCATTCAACTTAATTATTTGAATCCAGTGTGAGTCTTGATGTCTATCCTTGCTAAATTTCACCTCATAACAATTTTGATTGCACTTTGTCAAGATCATTTTGGACCCTGATTCTTGGTTCTATCCAAATTCGACAAGCCACTCAATAAATCTTCATCCAAATCAATGATAAAAACTTGGATATGAAAGAGCCCTAGAAAGTAATTAATACTAGGCCTGCAAGAATACTCTTTGGGGTAGGAATGTTTCTCATCTGTAAATCTACTATTTACTAATCCATCTCAGCAATGAGAGTAATGAAAAACTAAGGCAAATGCTTTAACAAAATCAAGATGTTATGTAATAAGCATTGCATGAATGTAGTGTCCTCACATTCCTTTCAAAAGTGCCATTTTTATGAGTTTAGCAAGGTTGTTCTTAAGTGAACTCATGGAAAATGTTCACAAACCACAATGGGGTTACAGTGGATAGTTCCTACATCCACTTTTCTTCTACAAAATTACACTGTAAGAGTTAACCTATTTTACTATTTTATGATTAAATATTACAATTTAACACTTAAAACAGTAGATTTGTGGCCATTTGTGCATGTATTTTACTCATCCTAATGGGCTAAAGATCACCTTTTTTCAAAAGTATAGTCCTCTTGAGTGAAATAAGCTATGTCTTCTCTGCTTAGGCATCCATGCTTCAGCAAGTGTGCCTTATTTGAAAACTGATCCAAAGTTACTTACAAATCATTTAGATAGCTCTGACTATTCAAATAGGACCATGGGTTATAATTCCACTGGGTCTTGAGATCTGAACAATCATAATGTAACTATATGAAACATATGCTGGGCTTCAGCCTGTTTCTTTAATATATTTATCTGGACTTTTCCATTTTAAAGACCACTCTCTGCGCTCATGAAAATAGAAGCAAAACCAGAAGTGTTGCTCCAGGGTAGAGTGCAGCATTCCAGATGTGGACTCCAAAGTCCCAGTACTGGATTCTAATCCCAGCTCTATTGTTCACTAGCTATGTGATCTGCAACAGGTGATTTAACCTCTCTGTGCCTTGGTCTCACTCATAAATGTGAATAATGACAAAACCTACCTTGTAGAATTACAGGAATTAAATAAGTTAACATGTGTAAATGGTTTGTAATGGTGTCTGCCACACAGTAAGCACTGAATACTTTAGATGTTTGCTATAATTATCATTCCTGATCGTCTACTATCATCACCCCTTCTCACCCATCCTTTCCCTGAACTTGCTCTGAAAATAACAATACAGTACAATGGTTACTTAAGAGCTGGGTTTTGAAGTCAGAATAACCTGGACTGGAGTTTCTGACCCCACACTTAATCAGCAATATTACCTTCAGAAGTCACTTAACCTCTCTCAGCCTAAACTTTCTCTTCTATAATATGAGGATAATAACAGGATCTACCTCATAGGGTTGTTGCAGGAATTAAACAAAAATGAATGCCACACCCTTCACGTAGTACTTGGCATGTAATACACATATTAGGTTCAGATCAGATCAGATCAGTCACTCAGTCGTGTCCAACTCTTTCTGACCCCATGAATCGCAGCACGCCAGGCCTCCCTGTCCATCACCAACTCCCGGAGTTCACTCAAACTCACGTCCATTGAGTCAGTGATGCCATCCAGCCATCTCATCCTCTGTCGTCCCCTTCTCCTCTTGCCCCCAATCCCTCCCAGCATCAGAGTCTTTTCCAATGAGTCAACTCTTCACATGAGGTGGCCAAAGTATTGAAGTTTCAGCTTTAGCATCATTCCTTCCAAAGAAATCCCAGGGCTGATCTCCTTCAGAATGGACTGGTTGGATCTCCTTGCAGTCCAAGGGACTCTCAAGAGTCTTCTCCAACACCACAGGTCAAAAGCATCAATTCTTCGGCGCTCAGCCTTCTTCACAGTCCAACTCTCACATCCATACATGACCACAGGAAAAACCATAGCCTTGACTAGACGGACCTTTGTTGGCAAAGTAATGTCTCTGCTTTTGAATATGCTATCTAGGTTGGTCATAACTTTCCTTCCAAGGAGTAAGCGTCTTTTAATTTCATGGCTGCAGTCACCATCTGTAGTGATTTTGGAGCCCAGAAAAATAAAGTCTGACACTGTTTCCACTGTTTCCCCATCTATTTCCCATGAAGTTAATCTTTGTCAAAATCCCTCCGTATCCTTTAGTATTTTGGTAGGTACAATCTGGACCATACGAGTCTCTTTTCTGATAGTCATATAGATTCTTCATGCTTTTGACAAATATCTTTGGTTATCGACCTCTCTCCAACTTTGGTAGATGTTCTGTGTTTTATAGATATACTTCTCTCAACATTCTTCCCCATTTCCTTTCTCCTTGGACTGTTTGTGGTTATTGTGTCAACATTTAAGAATTTCCTGTTCTTCGATCTTATGGTTGCCGGGGGGGAGGGATGGGGAGAAAGGACAGTTAGGGAGTTTGGGATATGCATGTACACACTGCTATATTTAAAATGAATAACCAACAAGCACCTACTGTATAGCACACGGAACTCTGCTCAATGTTATCTGGCAGCCTGGAAGAGAGGAGAGTTTGGGGAAGAATGGATACATGCATATGTATGGTTGAGTACCTTTGCTGTTCATCTGAAACTGTCACAACATTGTTAATTGGCTTTACCCCAATACAAAATTGGAGAAGGCAATGGCACCCCACTCCAGTACTCTTGCCTGGAAAATCCCATGGACAGAGGAGCTGGTG
>NW_011494905.1:286703-307682 GCF_000754665.1 Bison bison bison | reverse complement strand
CGGACACGACTGAGCGACTTCACTTTGACTTTTCACTTTTATGCATTGGAGAAGGAAATGGCAACCCACTCCAGTATTCTTGCCTAGAGAATCCCAGGGATGGGAGAGCCTGGTGGGCTGCCGTCTATGGGGTCACACAGGGTCGGACACGATTGAAGCGACTTAGCAGCAGCAGCAATACAAAATAAAAAGTTAAAAAAAAAAAATTCCTGTTCTTTGTGAATCTATTAGTATTTAGGGGTATATTAGTATTTTGGCCTATAACCATGAGACTGTTCCCATATTTGTTTTGCTGAAATATCTGCTTTCTAAAATACAGGATTCACAATGTTATTTTTCCTCATGAGATGTTATTATAACCTTTAAAATAATGAGATAATTTTTCTATCAGTAGTTTATCCCTTCTACTTCCCCAATCATTGATAAAAAGTAAATTCAGAATAATGATTCCCACCACTGTTATCTTTACTGCCTATGAGGCTAAGTGATTAATAAATCAAAATTTTATTAGATATTCTTTTAGCAGAATTAAACTTCTGACAAATATCTAGGTGGTTAAAGAAAACATTACTACCATGATTTGTTTCTCAGTAAATTTTAAAATCTGTTTTAGAAACCATCATCTACAGTCCCTGTCATGCTGATTCCTTAATATTTCTCTGTCAGAATATCACTTTTCATTCCTTTTTTCTTTTATAGCTCTCTACCAGGTTCTTCCCCAACAAAGTGGTTTCCACCTTATGTGTATATTCACACGCATGCCATGTGTACACACGCACACACACACACATCTTCCTCATTAACCCCTCTAAGCATGCCCTATTGGATGTTCCTTTTCACCAAAGTACACCTTCCAACAACCAGAGTTCTTACATGAATACCATCCTACCACTTCTTGATAACAGATATTCTCTTGTTAAAATGCTGAGTTTGCTTTTCTCTATATACTGTACTGATATACAAAATCATTTATATACCAGGTACTATTCCTAAATAGTTCTGTCCCCAAATGCTTTCTCTCTGCCATATGTTTTCCTCCTAGCTTATCTATTTCTATAACCTTATATAAGCTCCTTTCTCTTCTTCACTACAAATTCAGTGAGCCACAAGGTAATAAATGTTACTTTGCTAGAAGCCCACTACTATGGCATTCAATAGTACAGTTCAGGAAACCAAATCCTGCTCTGATACCCTCCAACTGTTCACTGCCGTATCTACTCTTGTCTTCCAAAGTTAAGAGCATCAAATGCAAACATAAAAACATATGAGCTGTGTCTGCTCCTCCAACTCCAAAACCCTATATTTCTTCTAAATATGTCCAGTAATGTGCATAAGAAAAGTTATTTTGACTAGACTATTAACTTCAAGATAACAAGGAGCGCACATCTTTTGCACACTATCGTCCAGTGCCTAGAACATATTAGACCAGAGGCTGCACACTTTGACCCATGGGCCAAGTCCTGTCCACAGCCTGTTTTTGAATGGCTCCCAGCTACGAATGGTTTTTACATTTCTAAAGTGTTGTTTAAAAACAAGTAAAAAAAAAAAATCACATGGATGAACGTGTGACAGGGACCATATGTACCCCACAAAGCTTAAATTTTACCATCTGGCCCTTTTTAGAAAATGTTTGCTGACTGCTATACCAGACCCTCAAATATTTGTTGAGAGAGGAGACAGGGGGAGGGGAGCAAGACCTCAGAGTGAAGAAGAAGAAACAGATTCCCAACAAATATACTTTGAGATGATTGCAAATGGTAAATACTCTCATAATAAACACTGTGCAGATCTTTAAATCATTCCTTGACTTCTATTTTCAGAGTTTCAAGAGAAACTGAAGGTTTTTTATTAGTATATTTAAGAGATCATAATTTTTTGGCAATGTACCTATTCTTGAATCACAGGTGCTCCTAAGAGAACTAAATTTAAACCTTGGTAGTCCACTTGTCCAACAAGTCAACAGAAGTGTTAGTCATCAGCAAGGTGTAAGGCATCAATTCACAGGTATGCACCCTCATACACACATCTGTTCCTTCCATGAAGCACCAAGTACCTAAGCACTGACACCCCACAACATTTTACTCATCTGTTCCCATGTGTCTGTACACCTGTTACTTCAAATTTTAATAACTGAGATGTTCCACAAACCCTGTAATAAATCTCTGAATACTGAAAAATGTTTAAGCAAAAGATGAAAGTTCCATTCTCAAATAATATCAAAGACCAGTACTAGACCTGTTCATAGTAATGTCTATTAGAAGCACTTGCAAATGTGTACCTGAAAATGTTGCTCCATCACTTGGATTTTTCCCTGGTCTGGGCACTTTTTTAGAGCTCGGTCTGCATAATGCAATAGGATTTCTACCATCTGGAAGGAAAACAGTAATTAAAATATGTCTCTAAAGCTTTGTAATACTTAATATATGTCATCTTAATATATATGATCTTAAATAATACAGAATCAGGCTTGGCTATTTTATGAAAAAATACAATTTAAAATTTTAGTGGCTTTATTTCCCCATTTTTTAACCCCAGCCTAATTTCTTTCAGGCTCAGGGTTAGTACCAATTTGTTAATCTTTCCTAATAAATACCTCCAGGTTCCAGATGGCATTAGTGTGAAATAAAAATGAAATAAAATGTTGACGTTTACCTCTTCAGTTATCCTCTACATAGATCTTTCCCTAAAGAACACATACAGGCAATTCTTCCTACCAGAAACTAAGAGAATCATTTATAAGTCTTTGGAATGACCAGTTTCTGTATATGTTTTCTAAATGTTTATACTAATTTGGAATCTAATTTTTACCAATGCATTTGCACAATAAATAGGGGGAGGAATGACAACAGTAAATGAATTCAGGCAAGCCTAGACTAGGAAAACAAAGCTAGTATTAAATATTAACATTAGCCATATTAATGCTAATTAACAGCTTAAAGCTCAACATTCAGAAAACAAAGATCATGGCATCCAGTCCCATCACTTCATGGCAAACAGACATGGAAACAGTGGCAGACTTTATTTTTGGGGGCTCCAAAATCACTGCAGATGGTGACTGCAGCCATGAAATTAAAACACAATTACTCCTTGGAAGAAAAGTTATGACCAACCTAGACAGCATATTGAAAAGCAGAGACATTACTTTGCCAACAAAGATAAGTCTAGTCAAGGCTATAGTTTTTCCAGTAGTCATGTATGGATGTCAGAGTCAGACTATAAAGAAAGCTGAGCCCCGAAGAATTGATGCTTTTGACCTGTGGGGTTGGAGAAGACTCTTGAGAGTCCCTTTGACTGCAAGGAGACCTAACCAGTCCATCCTAAAGGAAATCAGTCCTGGGTGTTCATTGGAAGGACTAATATTGAAGCTGAAACTCCAATACTTTGGCCACCTGATGCGAAGAGCTGACTCATTTGAAAAGACCCTGATGCTGGGAAAGATTGAGGGCAGGAGGATAAGGGGACGACAGAGGATGAGATGGTTGGATGGCCATCACCGACTCAATGGACATGAGTTTGGGTAAACTCCAGGAGTTGTTGATGGACAGAACGTGCTGTGGTTCATGGGGTTACAAAGAATCGGACATGACTGAGAGACTGAACTGAACAATAATAATAAACATCAGCCATCTTTGCTACCTCAGGCAATACAAATATTTGCACATATAGTATTTCTCATTATTACTTATCAGTTTATAACAAATGTCAGCATCCTATGGGCTACAATAAGTTCAGAAACAATCCAGATCCCTGGGTTTTCTTCTTCCTCCTGTCTGCTGTCTTCTGGCTATTTCACTATTTATAATCTTCATTAAAGAGTGAGCAAGGGAAAAAAGAAAAGGCGCTAAGAAGGAATTTACAAAAGCATTCACAGTAACAACCAAGGAATTATCATCTGATTTGCTTTTTTATACACTCTCTTCTTGACTGTAGTCATTTACCTAATCACGTCCAAGATGTACCCCAGTAAAAACCCTATTAAAATACTCACCCGATCTGCAACAATAGCCTTTCGCTTACTGGCATCCCCTGATAACCCTGCAGAGAAGCAAAACCCACATAAATCCGAAGTTAATCCACATCTTCAGGAGTGAAATTGCTCTGGTCTTCTATTGATAACCTATGCTAACAATAGATATAACAAATCTAGGTAACAAAATATTGGGTAATATGCCATAACAGGAACACCTCCCATCAACTGGCCCAGACAGCATGTCAGTGTACTTTCCTTTTGTTCTAACAGTTAAGTTTTCCTTATGAAATGAATTTTAAAAGTGACATTTAAAATTCTATATCCTGTATTTGTCATTAACCTTTTTTCCTGAAAATCTGTAAGGTCTGATAACATCTTGCTTATAAAACACTTGAACACTAAGTCAAAAGTATTCTGTGAATGATTAATATTATTCATTTTCTCTGCTCCAGAAAAGCAGTACCTACTACACCAGTGTTCTGTTGACTTACCTACTACTGCTTTTGCTTTTCCTTCATGGAAAGACCATGCCAGAGCCAAAGCTTCTGTAAGACAGTCTTGTTTCAAGAGGTGATCCACTCTCTAAAATGAATAAATGAGAGAAACCACACCCCTTTGTCTGACCAATCACCAGTAAAAATTCCTATTCTACCTAGTGTCTTTACAGAAGTTGTTGCTTATTAGCTAAAATTATAATAACCATGTGACTATCTTATTTCCAAGGAAAACAATTTCATAAAGCACTGGATAGTACAGTGACTGTATAAGTTGGTATAAGGAGCTACAGCCTAAACCTGAAAAGAGGAAACAGCTAGAATGTTGCTGGAGCAGAAACAGCTAATTGCCACAATATCCATTCAATCCCTCCTCCTTCATAACAAATTCCAAGTTTGTTTGAGATAGCAATAAACCGTTAGACAGCTAAAGGACATTTCTAAGACTCTCCTGTGGCCACCTGGGGCCATGTGACCAACTTCTGGCCAATGATAAGAGGAAGTGTTATTTGGACATTTCTGGATTGTGACCTTAAAAGGTCAGGGCCAGCCTTCTCTTCTGTTCCTCCGTAACAGCTGGAGCTCCGGCAGTTATACTGGAACATAAAATGACCTTGAGACTAGAATCCATACACAAGAAAGGTGACATTTTTTTTTTTTATATATATAGGGTAGTATGACAAAGACCATGGAGCTGCCATATTAGCCACAGACTGTGTACCTCCAGACTGCTGTTACTGCTGCTGAAAGATCTTTTATACCACTGGTATTTTGAATTTTCTATATACATAGCCAAACCTTATCAGGGAGTTGGTCAGTTTTATCAAATCAAGTATATGATAGAATGGCTTTGATGTACACTTCTGAAATTAAAAAGCACAAATCCAAATAATCTTTCTGCAAAGTCAAAAAATGCTAAGATGTGTGCAATTCAATAGTGCTAATATATAAAATTACTCTGAACTCACCTCCCTCCAGCTCCTCAGCATCATCACATAAACAGACTAGAAAACGAGAAGGAAATTAGACTTATCATCTCCAAGAGACTTACTTGAGAGACACATTTGTCTCAGTTCTACATCTCATTGTACATCTAAGTAAAAATATTTCATATTACACTTAAAAGTAAAGGGTCGTTCAAGAGCCCACATTAAAAAGTAAAACAGGGACTTCGCTGGCAGTCCAGTGGTTAACACTCCATGCTTCTACTGCAGGCAGGTTTGCTCCGTAGTTGGGGAACTAAGATCCTACATGCCATGTGACGTGGACAATAAAAAAAAAAGAGTACATCAAACATTTAAAAGTGAATAAGTCTATCCAAGGGGTTCATTCCATGGACAAAGAACGAAAATCCAGTCTCCCAACGTGCTAAGCTTTTCCATGCTAAGTTAAAAAAAAAACAAGGAGCAAACTGATAGACAACAAGCTTTAAAAAACAAAAACAAATTAATAAACAAAAAGTTAAAAAAACAAAAGGGACAAATTGATATACAAAAAGTTCCTATTCTAAGTCAAATATCTCAATGCATTTTATTAATAATATACCCTAAGCTGATCTAGGGCTTCCCAGGTGGTACAGTGGTAAAGAATCCGCCTGCCAAATGCGGATTCAGTTCCTGGGTTGAGAAGATCCCCTAGAGGAGGGAATGGCAACCCCACTCCAGTATTCTTGCCTGGGAAATCCCATGGACATAGGAGCCTGGCGGGCTACAGTCTATGGGGTCGCAAGGAGTTGGACACAATCGAGCGAGTGAACACAAGCTGATCTAAGCTAAAGCACATCTTAATTACATGACAAAAATATATAATAGAGTTATCTTCCTGGTCATGAAAACATAATTGTGAAGGAAGATTGAGAAAGTATACCTCTGAATAAAGAAAATACGCATCCTATTATTAACCAGAACCTAAACAAAGGTAAAAATATAGTATGTCTAAAAGTAGAGGAAATTAATTAGTTGTGCAGTACAGAGAACTATATTCACTATCTTCTAATAACCTATAATAAAACTAAGGGGCAATCTTTTAAAAAATTAGTTAAACATCATGATCATCTAACCCTTCAAAGTTTTCAATTACTGCTGATCAGTATTCACTTTGTAATGTACTGCTGTCTTTACCAGCAACCTCCTTCAGCCCCAACTCTCCTGACACAAACGCACACCAAGTCACAAAGTGGAAGAACTTACTTTTGTTCCCAAATAAAAGATCTGACCACCATAGCTACTTATGGATTGATAGCAAGCCTTCTCTCCAACCAAAGCCTAAAAAAAAAAATTTAAAGGTAAAACACTACATGCATTAGAAGTCTCAAATTTTCAAGAATGTAGAATACAGAGACAATATAGTTTCATCCTGTAAGTGAGGGGGGGGAAAATGTCAGTCCAGTGCCACTCTGTCTGTGGAAGTGGCAGAAAAGACAAAGTGCAGAAAGTAGTTCTCTGCTTGTATATGGTCTTTTTATCTTTCAGAGAAATGCAAAAAACGGAGGAACATGGCAACTTCTAAACCCGAAGAAAAACTTGCAACCTGCCCACTACCGGATGACAGGCAATCACTGCTTCTGTCAAAGAATAGGGCTAATTGAAATGATACCTCCAAGTTCTTTGAAATAAATATCAACAAAAAACGCAAAAGTAAACAGGAAGATGAAGCAGTGCAGTATATGAAAGTCAGCACAGCCCAGCAAATAGAAACAAGACTTACTGCCTGACAAATCTGGGTTGCAAATTTAGGCTCTGTCACCTACTAGGTGACAGAGTTTAAACAAGTTTCAAAGTTCTGACACTATGTTTTTCCATCTTTGAAAACCATGCAGTTTCTGAGAGGCTTAAATACAGTAGCATTTATAAATCTTCCAAAACAGACGTGGTCAAGAACTGATAACTAGTCATTTTTCTTACGAAATTATAAAAATATATACAAAGGTCGACAGAATAAAATAATGAACCCAATGTATCCAGTAACTAGCTTCATTAATTATAAGCTCAATCTTGTTTCATCTACAATTTCCACTGACTCCTTTATAGCACAGTAATAATTCTGAAATGAATCTCAGATTTGAACATCTCATTTACAAAAATTCAGTTTATGCATAATAAATCCTTTTTAACATAACCATAATTTCCTTGACAGACTTTTAAAAATTAACAATCATTCCTCAATATCAAATATCTGATCAGTGTTTGGATTTCAGATTGCCTCATAAATGTCAAACGTTACTGAGATTTTTATTCTTTGTTTCTACATTTCATTTGTTAAGTCAAGACTCAAATAAGGGCCACACACTGAAGCAGGCTGATACATCTCTTAAGAGTCAGTGTGCCTCTCTCTCTCACAGTCCTTTACTTTCCATGCAGTTTATTTGTTGAGGACACTGGAACACTTATTCATGTGAGTTTCCTACTATCTGAATTTTGCTAATGGCATCCCAGTGGAATCTTTTAACATGTTCCTCTGCTTCTATATTTCCTCTAGAAGATCAGAATCAGGGTTTTGCATTTTTTTTTAGTCTGGGTTTCTGGCAGTACCACTTTAAATTTAAGTACAATGTTAGTGCTAGGATTTTTGTAGATGTTCTTTTTAATCAAGCCGAAGAAGCTCCCTTCTACTTCTATTCCTAGTTTGCTAAGAATTTTATCAGAAACGGATACTGAATTTTGTGAAATGCTTTTTCTATGTTTTTTGAGATGGTATTATGACCTTTCTTTTACAATAAACTTAACATAGTGAATTACATTGACTTTTGAATGTTAAACCAGCCGGGTGTGACTTGGATAAATACCATTTGATAACGATTCCGCTTTTCATACATTGCTGATTTACTACTATTTTACAGATTTTTGCTTCTATGCTCATGAGGTCATCGGTCTGTATTATACTTTATTGCAATGTCTTCAGTTTTATTATCAGAGGTAAGCTGATATCATAAAAAGAATTATGTGCTCCCTTTTCCTCTATTTTTAAAAAGATTTTTATGTAAAATTGATATTTTTTCCTTTATTATAATAGACTTTACTAGTGAAGCTATCTAAGCCTGGATTTTCTTTGCAGGAAATCAAACTAACATACAACCCCTTAGATTTTTATTTCTTCTTGGTCAGCTTTAGTAATCTGTACCTTTCAAAGAATTTTTCCACTTCATCTAAAATTGTTTAATTTTTAGGCATAAAGTTATTTATCTTTTTAATATTTTCAGACTACACAGTGATTTTATCTCTCTCAGTATGATATTAGTAACTGCACCTTTTTTCTGAATTACTCTCATTAGTGTTTTATCTATTTATCTTTTAAAAAAACAAGTTTTATTTTCTTTGATTTTCTCTACTGTTTGTCCATTTCCTATTTAACTGATTTGTGTTCACTTTTGTTATTTCTTTTTAATATATTTCCAATTTATTTGCTCTTCTCTGTTTCTTTAAGATAGAGACTTAGGTTACAAATTTGAGATTTTTAAAAGTTATTTAAAGCTATAGTGAAAGTAAAAGTCACTCAGTCGTGTCCAACTCTTGGTGACCCCATGGACTATATAGTCCATGGAATTCTCCAGGTCAGAATACTGGAGTGTGTAGCCATTCCCTTCTCCAGGGGATCTTCCCAACCCAGGTATCCAACCCAGGTCTCCCTATTGCAGGCGGATTCTTTACCAACTGAGCCACCAGGGAAGCCCAAGAATACTGGAATGGGTAGCCTATTCCTTCTCCAGGGGATCTTCCTGACCCAGGAATCAACCTGGGTTCTCCTACATTGCAGGTGGATTCTTTACCAGCTGAGCTACCAGGGAAGCCCATTTAAAGCTATAAATTACCCTCAAATAGACTTATAGACTCCAGATTTTTTTTTACATTAATTTACAATGTTGTGTTAGTTTAAGTGTACAGCAAAGTGATTCAGTTATTTTACATATATACATTCTTTTTCAGATTCTTTTCCCTTATAGATTATTATAAAATATTGAATACAGTTCCCTGTGCTATACAGTAGGTCCCTGTTGGTTACCTATTTTAGATATAGTAGTGTGCATATATTAATCCCAAATTCCTAATTATCCCTCCCCGCTCTCTCCTTTGGTAACCATGTTTGTTTTCCTATGTCTATGAGCCTGTTTCTGTTTTTGTAAATAAATTTATTTGCATCTTTTTTTTTAATTCCACATATGAGTTATATCATATGATATTGGTCTTTCTCTGGTTTACTTTAGTATGATAATCTCTAGGTACATTTATATTGCTGTATCTGGTATTCTTATAGCTGAGTAATATTCCACTGTGTGTCTGTGTGTGTATATATATACACCACATCTTCTTTATCCATTCATCTATCGATGAACATTTAGGTTGCTTCCATGTACACACAACACGTCGTGGCTATTGTAAACAGTGCTATGAACATTAGACTGCATGTATCTTTTTGAATGATAGTTTTTTCTGGATATATGTCCAGCAGTGGATTGATGGATCATATGGTAACTCTATTTTTACCATTTTAAGGAACCTCCATATTGTTCTCCATAGTGACTGGACCAATGTACATTTCCACCAACAGTGCAGGAGGGTTCCTTTTTCTCTAACTCTCTCCAGCATTGATTATTTGCAGATGCTTGAATGCTAGCCATTCTGACTGGTGTGAGGTGATACCTCGTGTTGTTTCGATTTGCATTTCTCTAATAATGAGCAATCTTTCATGTACCTATGAGCCATCTGTGTGTCTTCTTTGGAGAAATGTCTTTTTAGATCTTCTGCTTTGTTTTGTGTAAAAATGCTGAGCTGTATGAGCTGTCTAAGACCACAGATTTTTATATGCTGCATTTTCACTTTCATTTAGTTCAAAATATATTATAACTTCCTTTGAGATTTCTTCTTTGACTTATGGGTTATTTATAAAGGTGCTACTTAATTTCCAAATATTTGCATTTTCTCCAGATTTACCCTGATGATTCTTTCAACAATTTACTGTTCTTTGCTTTATGGCCTAGCATATAATTTATTGGATGCTCCATCTGCACTTGAGAAAGTTTGTAACTTACTTTTGCTGGGTGGAATATTCTACAAATATCAGTTATATCAAGTTGGTCAATAATTCTTTTTAAGTCTTCTGTATACCCTTGATGGTTTTCTGTCTGCTTATTCTATTAATTACTAATAAAGGAGTTTTGAATTTTGCAAACTCTAATTGTGGATTTGTCTGTTTCTCCTTTTAGATTTGTTATTGTCTCATATATTTTGAAGGTCTGTTACTGGGTGCTTAAGCCTTTAAGATTATTATGACTTCTTGATGAATTAATTTTTTTATCAATTTGAAATTTCTCTTTATCTCTGGCAATATTGCCTACTCAGAAATCTACTTAATCTGATATTAAAATAGCTATTCTTAGTATTTGCACAATATGTCTTTTTCTTTCTTCTTACTTTTAACTTATCTATGACTTTGTATTTAATAAGAGCTTTTTGTAGACAGCATAGAGTTGGTCCTGCTTTTTTTTTAAATCCAGTATGACAATCCCTGCCTTTCAACTGAAATGTTTAGACATCTTCCATTTTCTATAATTATTGATACAGTTGGATTTAGATTATTTTATTGTTTTCCACCTGTACTACCTCTTCTTTTTTTATGCTTCATTGAATATTTTTTAACATCCAGTTTTTTGCTACTATTGACTTATAAAGGGATACTTTTTCAGTGACTACTCTAGTGTTTATAATATGCAGCTTTAACTAATCTCAGTGTACATTTACATAATATACAATTTGATGTATAATGTTAAGAACTTTACAGTACTATACTTCCTTCTCCCCACTCCCTGCTATGTACTATTTCCGTCATCCTATTACTTCTGCATAGCATTAAGTATGTACCACAAAATACCATTACTTTTGTTTTAAACAGTCAACTTCTTTTGTTAAATGACAATATTAAGGTTTACATACCATAAAATTCACTCATTAAGTATACAATAACATTTTGGTAAATGTACAGTTGTTCAACCATCGCCAAAATCCAATTTCAGAATATTTCCATCACTCCACAAAGGTAACTTTTACCCACTTCCAGTCAATTCTCATTCCCACTCTTAGTTCCAGTTCTATTAATCTAATCTGTCTCTATAAATTTACCTTTTCTGGACATTTCATATAAACAGAATCAAACAATACATGGTCTTTCCATATGGCTTCTTTCACTTAACACAGTATTTCTGGGGTTCATCCATGTTGTAACATGTGTCAATAGTTCATTTTTTAAATTGAGGAATAGCATTCTACTACATGGACATGCCACATTTTGCTTATCCATTTATCAGCTGATGGACATTTTGACTGTTTTGACTTTTTAGCTATTATGAATAATACTGCTATGAACATCTGTGTACAAGTGTTTTTGTGGCAATACGGCTTCATTCCTCTTGAGTAGCTAGCTAGGAATAGAACTGCTCTATCACATGGAATCTTTAATATTTTGAGGAACTGCCAAAATGTTTTCTACAGTGACTGCACCACGTCCAACAAGCAAAATATGAATGTTCCAATTTTTCTGCATTGTAGTCAACAGTTGTTATTGTCTCTTTTTGATTACAGCTATCCTGGGAGGCATGAAGTGGTAACTCATTGTGATTCTGATTTGCATTTCCATAATGATTAATGATGTTGAATATCCTGTCATCTGCTTTTTGGCCATTTGGTGTATCTTCTCTGGAGACTACTGCAGATTATGGCAGATGAGAAATCTGCTCTTACACTTATTGCTGATCCTCTGCATTTAATGTGTCTTTTTCCTCTGCCTGCTCTAATATTTCCTCTTTCCAATTCATTTGAATCAATCTGTTCATTTTACTTGTGTTTGGGTTCACTGAGCTTCTTGAAATTCTGAGTTTATTGTTTTGGAAAGTTTTTGACCATTATTTCTTCTAATTTTTTCTCTCCTCTCCTTCAGAGATTTCTACTACACATTAGGCTACTTCATGCTACCTCACTGGTCACTAACACTTTTTTTTTTTTCTTAATTTTTTTTCTGTTTCATTTTGGATAGATTCTATTGTTCTATTTTCAAGTTCACTAATATCTTGAAAATGACTGTTTTTGTTTTTTGGTTTTTTTCCGTGATTTTTCTTTTTCCCCAGACAGGAGAGCAAATCCAGTCCCCACTATTCCATCATGGCTGAAAGCACAAGTTCAAAGTCTATCAGTGTTTTTAATAATCACTCAGACTGCCACCACCACCACTATGCCACAGTTGCCAGGAGTCAGGGAGAGCTGATTTGGGGGCTTCCCTGGTGGCTAAGACGGAAAAGAATCTGCTTTCCATGTGGGAGACCCAGGTTTGATCCCTGGGTCAGGAAGATCCCCTGGAGAAGGAAATGGCTACCCACTCCAGTATTCTTGCCAGGGAAATTCCACAGACAGAGGAGCCTGGTAGGCTACAGTCCATGAGGTCACAAAGAGTCAGATGACCGAGTGACTGACACTTTTACACTTCCAGACAAAAGAAACTAAGTGTGGGACAGTAATTATTCTTAACCTAGTGAATTCTATTGAATTACCATTTCTTCTTCTGGATTTTCCTAGTTTCTAAATTCTGAAAATACTGGAAAACTCTTCCACATATATTTATGCTCTGAAGTTCTAATATCTCAGGGAGATTTGAGCAATGGCTAGATACTATGCTGGAGACACTCATAAATAAGACCTTCACTACTATTTTTTTCCAAGAAATTATACAGAGAAGCTCCACAAGAGTCTAAATTTCCTGCTTAAATATTACTGACTTAGGAAACATGAGATGACAATTTCAAGTAATTTAACTATAAACTACATATGTAAATGGGCTTCCCTGGTGCCACTAGTGGTTAAGAGTGAAGTGAAAGTTGCTTCATCCTGTCCAACTCTTTGTGATCCCATGGACTATACAGTCCATGGAATTCTCTAGGCCAGAATACTAGAGTGGGTAGCTTTTCCCTTCTTCAGGGGATCTTCCCAACCCAGGGATTGAACCCAGGTATTCTGCATTGCAGGTGGATTCTTTATCAGCTGAGCCACAGGGGAAGCCCAAGAATACTGAAGTGGGTAACCTATCCCATCTCCAGTGGATCTTCCCGACCCAGGAATCGAACTGGACCCCCCTGCCAATGCAGGAAACATAAGAGATGTGGGTTGGGAAGATCCCCTGGAGGAGGGCATGGCAACCCACTTCAGTATTCTTGCCTGGACAATCCCAGGGACAGAGGAGCCTGGCAGGCTACAATCCATAGGGTCGGAAAGACTTGGCACACACACCTGTATAAACTGCTAAATGCCATTGTCATTGCTTAAAATATAGTAAAATTAATACTAAAATAACTTTTAGGTCTTCCTTATCTGCAGACTCCTACATTTCATCTATCTCCCATTCCTAAAGAATTTTTCTCTCAAAGCTCTCTTTGCCTTTCAATGACCAGAGTCTTCATACCTGTTCAAGTCTTTAGCAATTATCCATATACTTCCAAAGCCTTACAAGCTACTTGTCTCTGTAGTCTTTAGTTCCTTAAATCTATCAGGTTTGTTGTCACCATATAAAACTTTCTAAAATATCTTGCTTTTACAATTTCTCTCTTATGAACTTTAAATTTCACTTCATTATTTTTAGTATAAAAGTTAAAATTCTTTGGTATTAGTCACATTTCTGAATAGAAGGTAACAGGAATTATTGTTTTAATTCACATTCTTGAATACTTACAAATAAATTCACATCCACTTTAACCTAGTTAGTGGTTTTCAAAGAAACATCAAGACATACAGATAACTCCTCAGAATTCTTAAAATAAAGCAACAACAAAATATCAAGTTTATCAAAACAATACTAAAATAATGGATTACCCTTACCAGTGCCTGGCTCACGTTTCCTCCAGTGGCTAGTGATTTGAAATGGCTGCTATTATAGACCAACTGAACTTCTGAGATCTCCACTGTTTCCAGTTCCTCCTGAGTTTGCCGATCAATCACATGCAACTTCTCTACACTGTCCAAGAGCACAATTGTGCGTGAGTTTATCCACTGTAATTCAAGCACACAGAAACACAAGAGTGAGGCCCATCCCACATCACCATCCAGGACGAGAAGAAAGCTTGGCCACTCAGTTAAATGACGTTGAGGACCTTAACCATTTAATCAATCAGGTGATGACAACACAATCACAGCAAGAACTACTCAGTACCAGCCCAAAGAACAGCAGGTACACAGCATACAGTTCTGATGGTATTAAAGTGATTCATAATGTAAAAGAAGGCTAACTAAGAGCCTTAATAGATATTATCAGATAAACTGTTTTTTATCAAAATTTTTTAAAGGTAGTACATTGACACAATAACTTAAAAGTGACCAACTTTGCATTTCCAGTGTTTCTGACATTAATCAAACAAAATGGCGAACCCTCATAAACCTAGCTGGTCAAAGAATGATCATTAGCATTTAAGTATTACATATTTTAAAATGGAAACTATTTTAAAAATATATATTTCCTTCACCTACAAATTATAGCAGAGTTCTTTGCTCTATTTCTGTATATAGTCTGAATATTTGTTAATAAGTACTATTACAATTTTTAAAGTAATAATAATGTTAAAATCTGCTAAAGGATGTCATTTTGATTAAATTTCTTGGGTTATATATAAAATTTATTTTCAAAATATTTTTTGAAAATTCTCAATTCCTCCCCAAGAAATAAATGAAGTCTTAAAATCTGCACAATTAGAATTCTAAATTAGCCAGAACAAAGTATTTCCCCTACACTTTCTCTGATATTAGTTTTGGTTTATTTATATGATCTCTTCCCATCTCAGAAATTATTTGCATAATCAAATAACAATCAAAAACAATCAAGTTGAAAATGGATCAATTTTTCTATTTTAACTATGCTACATGTATATATACTTTATCAGTGTAGTGGCTGCCATAAGGGAAGGGTTTGGTTTTTCAAAAAAACATTGTCTCTCAGAAAACAGAGTTTGACACTCAAACCCTTTACAAAGAACTTTTGTAATGTGCTCTCTTGATCACTTTGAGAAACAAAGTACCATTCAGAAAGACACATTATTTAGTCTTCTACAAACTTAGTGCTAGCTTTTACAGGCTTTCAAAGGTCACCTGGTTAAGAGAAAGAATGACCAAGAATGTTAGCATGTTTAGCAATTATTCTTGGGATTAGACTCTCACTATTTTAATTGTTGACATGTTGTAAACAAGCCTTTTAAAGGTAACTTACAAAGCAATGTGGTTAGGGGTCACATCATAAACATGTCACAGGACAAATGAAAAACACCCACTGTCCTACTATTAGAATGGCTACTTGTGGTTGGGAAATTTTTTCCAGGGACAGAATCATACGCAGATGTTTAGAGATGTACCTCAAACATCTTAAATGCAAGTGACGATGATGAATTCTAGACAAATATGTCAGACAGTTCCACAAGGGATTCTGGTAATGACAAAACACTGAAGTCTAATACACATGGGAAGAGGTTGAACAAAATTATTTCATGAAATGTATATGGGAAAACAGTGTTATTTCTAAATCAAGTTTGTAAGATTTAAAAAGCAATGTGCAACTAAATTAATAAATCATCTATTTTAAAAATTGATATGAAAGGAAATCATCTTTTTTTTTTAAAACCCAAAGGTTGCTTAGGACCGAAATGCATGGTAGAGAGAGAACTCTGCAAAGTTTTTAGCCACAAGAAAATAGTATCTCCTGAACCAATAAGGACATACTCAGAAGTACCAAAATGTGTTTACAAAGAAAGCCTGGCAATGATCCTGAAGAAATTATTCTGATCTACCCTTTGAGCTATTCAAGATATTAAAGAAAACTTTTGGTGATCTTGCCAGTGTTCAGCGGGCTGAAGGACAATAAAAATAATATGTGGCATCACACCAATGTCAAGACTTTTTTCAGTACAAGCAGGACTTCACTTCTGTCCACATTTTATATGATCCTAAAGGTCATGGTACTCTTGCCTGGAAAATCCCATGGACAGAGGAGCCTGGTAGGCTGCAGTCCATGGGGTCGCTAAGAGTTGGACATGACTGAGTGACTTCACTTTCACTTTTCACTTTCATGCACTGGAGGAGGAAATGGCAACCCACTCCAGTGTTCTTGCCTGGAGAATCCCAGGGACAGTGGGGCCTGGTGGGCTGCCATCTATGGGGTTGCACAGAGTCAGACACGACTGAAGCGACTTAGCAGCAACAGCAGCAAAGATCATGGTTTATGGCAAAAATCCTGGGAGCCTTAACATAACATGGACTCAAAACAATTACATAAAGTAAATGGGGGTATTTCGTTTCAATAATACTCACAGTAAAGTTGATGAGGTCATAGTATAGGTGAAGATGCTTTTGCTTAGTAACATGTATCGCTCCAGATTCGTCTCTCTTAACCTGATGATGAAATAAAAACAACCTGAATATCAGCTACTGTTTGAGACACTTTAAAAGTTTCTCACCTAGTCAATCCACCTAGAACATGATTTCCATTCAGAATATGGGTAAAACAAATACTGATAACTAAAGTAACTATTAAACAAATGAAATAAATCACTCACAAGTGTATGTAGTATATCTGGTATAATCCATGGTATACCTGGTCAGTGGTCAAGCTGTCTGTTTAGGCATACCATTGTTTTAAATGCACTTCACTTTATTGTGCTTCCAGATATTGTGTGTTTTACAAACTGTGGCAGCCTTGCATCAATCTATTGACACCATTTTTCCAACAACATTTGCTCACTTGCTTCCTGTCTCTGTGTCACATTTTGGTAATTTTTGCAGTAGTTCAAACTTTTTCAGTATTATTTGTTATAGTAATCCGTGATTAGTGATCTTTGATGTTACTATTGTAATTGTTTTGGCTTTTTCTAAGCAATGAAGTATTTTTTTTTTTTCAACAAGGTAATGATTGAAATCTAAGACTAATCTCTCAAGTTATGAATTTTGGTTCTATTGGTAAATCAGAAGCTTCTGGCTGAAGTATTTTTTAATTAAGGTATGTACACTGCTTTTTTTCAGAGATAATAACACACTTAAAAGACTACAATATAGTGCAAACATAACTTTTCTATGCCCTGGGAAACCAATCAACTTATGTAACTCACTGCACTGCAGTATTTGCTTTATTGCAGTGGTCTGAAACAGAAACCAATAATATCCCCAGGGTATGCATGTACTGGCAAATGTAATATTCACTCTGTTATACTCAGAACAAACTAACTTCATCACATCAATAACTGTATTTAGCCAGAGTTAAAGCATAAAATAGGATTAGTGGCATGGTGTAAAAAAAAGTAAAACAAAAGTACATTAAAAGGAAAATAAGGTGCTGCAGTTACCAAAACTAGGCTTTTCTGAAATATGATACCGTTGCTGCTGCTAAGTCGCTTCAGTCGTGTGCGACTCTGTGCGACCCCATAGACAGCAGGCCAGCAGGCTCCCCCGTCCCTGGGATTCTCCAGGCAAGAACACTGGAGTGGGCTGCCATTTCCTTCTCCAATGCATGAACTAGTATAGCTCAAACAGCCCGAAATTTCCCAGAACTTCAAGTGTTACTATTTTATTTATATATGCATATGTATACACTCTATAATCTTCATCTGTCCTTATCATTTGTTCTATTTCTGCTCCAAGGCGACAGAGCACTGAAGAAGACAGACACAATATAGTGACCTGCCTGAAATAGAACAGGACATCATCAATTCCAGTGTAATACCAATACCAAAGAGAGATCAAAGAAGACTGAAGGCAAGGCCACCATATACGTAAGAAGTGATGTCCTAAAGCCTCTCCTCCTCCGTCTTTTGTGTGATGCCATACTGTTCTATTTCCCCACCTACCTCCACATGCCTTTATAGGATCCTCCTTTCTATTGCCTTTGTTGTCCTTTTCCTTACACGAGTGTCCACCAACATTATGGATGCTCTTGCTTTTGATTTACACAGCTTCAACTACCTTCTCGATCCTGGAATTTTCATTTGCACCCCAGACCTGGATTGCCAGTCTGCCCAGAGAACATTCCCTAATATACCACTCAAGTCTCACCTTCACTTTCAACCCAACACTATCCTTCCTGAACCCTAACTCTTTGAATACGTCATGCTCCTAAAATACAAAGCCAGAAATGCAATGTTTTATGTCCTTCAGTCCCCATGAAAAACCTTGTCTTTCCTTCAAAATGCCATCCCTAACTCTCACTGCACCCATCCTTGTCTAAAGACCTCACTTGCTTTATTACAAGAGCAAAACCCTTCATTTCCCTCCAACCTCCTATAATCTGTTCTTTTTGCTATATCTACAGTGCTATTCCTAAAATGTCACTTTAATCGTATCACTTTAATTACCTAAGAACCTGTGATGGTTTCCCCTTACCAATCTAGGGCAATTATTATACAATCTAGATCAGAGGTTAGCAAACTTTTTCTGTAAAAGGCCATACAGTAAATATTTTGGGATCTGCAGAGCATACAATCTCTGTCATAACTACTCAACTCTGCCACTGTTGAGTTTTGCACTATTGTGCAAAAGCAGCCATAAATAAGACATAACCAAATGGGCATGAAATAAAACTTCACAAAATCAAGTAGCCAGCCAGGTCTGGCCCACAGGCCACAGTTTGCCAATCTCTAATCTAGATCCATCCATATATTCAACTTTATTTTCAACAATAAGCTTCTCCCTGTTATTAATTGTAACACTTGTTACTGGCCTTCTATATACTTAAGTACTATCCTAGTACTTGGAATACAGCAGTAGGGTTGGTTTTAGACTTATGGTGCTTTCAGTCTAGTGATGAAGAAAAATGTTAAATAAGGAATTTTAGAAGTGCTGAATGTTATAAAAGAAGGTATTATGGATGTTTGTAGTGGGAAATGCTAACTGAGATCAGTAGGTCAGGGAAGGCAATGCTAATCATGAGCTAGGATACTGTTGAAGAGAGCACAGAGCTTTCCTGGCAGAGACGTTGGCATATGCAAAGACACCAAGGCCAAAAACATGGAAGCATCCTAAATGTCCATCAATAGATGAATGGATAAAGATGTGGTACATAAATACAATGCAGTGTTACTCAGCCACAAGGAGAATGAAACAATGCCTTTGCAGCACCGTGGATGGACCTGGAGACTGTCATACTAAGCAAATCAGACAGAGAAAGACAAATACATGATATCGCTCACATGTGGAATCTAAAAAAATGGTACAAGTGAACTTATTTACAAAACTGAAACAGGCTCACAGACATGGAAACAGACTTATGGTTACCACGGGGAAAGAGGGAATGGGATAAATTAGGAGTTTGGGATAAGCAGATACAAACTATTATAGATAAAAGATAAACAGCAAGGTCCTACTGTAAGGCACAGGAAATTATATTCAATATCTCATAATATCTACAATGGAAAAGCTGGAAAAGAATATATATATATATATAAACTGAATCCCTTTGCTATACACCAGAAACTAACTCAATACTGTCAATCAACTATATATGTCAATTTAAAAAAGAAATAAAAAGACACTGAGGCAAAAGACTAGTTAGGAAGCTATTTCAGAGCCTGGGTTAGAAATGCCTGTGGTTTAGGCTAGGGAAGCAGCAAGAGGTGAGACAAAAAAGGAAGTAAATTAGAGTCAGCAGAATGTGTGATGGAGCAGGAATAGAGAGAAAAATGCAACTAAAAGACAACTCCTATATCTCAGGCTGGAGAAACTAGGTGGACAGTGAGGCACTTGCTTCACTGAGCTACGAAACTCAAGAAGAGATTCCACAGGCACATTCTTATCTCTGTGTCTTCAGTTCAGCTTATTTTCCCCAATATGTATATCCACCCCTCCTGTAGTATTTGCCCTGTACCCTTCATAAAGTCTTCCACAGCCTCTCTAATCCATACAAATCTCTTCATACTCTGAACTTACATCAAGTTTTAAATTCTCATCACATAGTAGAGTCCTTAAACTGTCCTCGCTAGTAGCAGGGAACATACTGGTTTTGCCTTTCAAACCATATTTTAACCTATTTTAAAGAAGAAATTAAGTTTTATACGTCCTCCAATTGCCTCGTGTCCACTATAATGTAAAGGACATAGTAGGTGCTCAATGATACTTGCTTTCTAATAAACACACTACATGTAGGTAGGTAAGCCATTAATGAACTGGACATGGACAACAGAGTGGTTCCAAATAGGAAAAGGAGTTCGTCAAGGCTGTATATTGTCACCCTGTTTATTTAACTTATATGCAGAGTACATCATGAGAAATGCTGGGCTGGAAGAAGCACAAGCTGGAATCAGGATTGCTGGGAGAAATATCAATCACCTCAGATATGCAGATGACATCACCCTTATGGCAGAAAGTGAAGAGGAACTAAAAAGCCTCTTGATGAAAGTGAAAGTGGAGAGTGAAAAAGTTGGCTTAAAGCTCAACATTCAGAAAACGAAGATCATGGCATCTGGTCCCACCACTTCATGGGAAATAGATGGGGAAACAGTGGAAACAGTGTCAGACT
>NW_011494905.1:281325-286307 GCF_000754665.1 Bison bison bison | reverse complement strand
GTGAACTCCGGGAGTTGGTGATGGACAGGGAGGCCTGGCGTGCTGCGATTCATGGGGTCGCAAAGAGTCGGACACAACTGAGCGACTGATCTGATCTGATGTACATTCAAATATTTACACATACACATAAACCATTAATTGTTAGTCAAAGGAGATGGAAATAAAAAATACACCATGAGGAGGCATGGAGCTGAGGGTTTTCCATGTTAATCACTAAAGCCTCAAAAATTAAATAGGTCACTCTCTTTCCAAAGAATTACAATAGTATATTTCTTTGAAACAATATTAAATTACTGGTGAATCAGAATGATAACCTATGACAAAGGACATCAGCACAGATGTAGCATCATATTAGGACTTACCAGGAGAAAATGAACAACATCTCCTCTGCAGAAGGCTAGCATGGGATTCACGTAATTATGCACTGCCACGAAGTGCCAGGCCAGCAATGGAACGCTGGAAGGATCCATCTGGGTAAGAAGGAAAAAAAAAAATCATTGTTAACACAAGAAGAATAAAGAGAAAACTCTGGTTTAATACAGCAATGGACTGGTGTTCCTTGATAAAAACTCCTCCTAATTTCTCATTAAAATTCCAGAGGAGTAGAGACTGATTAGGAACCGTCAAGAGGGAACCTTCTTTGTGGACAGAAATGTTCCACATCTTGACAGAAGTTTGGGTTACCTAAGTATCTATATTTGGCAAAGTTTAGCAAATGTACACTCAAGATCTGTGTGTTTTGTTGTATATAAATTTTTCTACCAAAGGAAAGACTTTGACTACTGAACTGTACTTAATCATATACCTGTTGAATATTTAGGGGGAAAAAAAAGAGTACTAATTTCTGCAATTTACTTGGAAGCACATTAAAAAAAAACAATTTGATGAGTGAATGACAATAAACAGGTATATAATGAAGTATACAATAAAATACTAATGGTACAGTTTTACAATGCTAGGTATATAGATGTTTAATGTAAAATCCTTTCAACTTCTCTATTTATTTGAAAATGTTCATAATAAAATATTGGGGGAAAAATCGACAAAAACAAAGATGCAAACACATACCATGATAAGTCTCAATTAGCCAGTGAAGGTCACCTAAGTACAATTAACGGTAACCTGAGCAGGCTCTACCATCTGAAAGGGCAGGGCTGCTTCCCCTGGGGCCCAGAGATAGAGTGAATAAGAAAGCTGAAGACTGAGCTCCCTCCTTACAGGGCCTACTTTCTGGACTAGTCTTGGTTCTACACCGTCATTCTCCATCCCATCCCATCCATGCCTCTCCTTACATATTCACTGGAAGAAAACATCACTCTGAAAGCATCCAAGCAGGAAGGAAAAGAGATACCGAGGTGTGCACAATACATTGCAAGAAGCATCCACCAAAATGAAATATCACAGGCAGAAGAAACCCCGGAGAGAATACGTGAGAGCAATTCTCACTATACTACGGTGGGGTGCTCTCTATCAGTAGTTCAATATCAAAGCAGCAGCTGTTCATGAGAGAAAACTTAACAGACTAAAGGTAGGGAAGTATAGACCTTGTGATCCCCAGGACACTGCTCTGGTCGCCAGCTGACACTGTTTTGGTCACATCAAGGTAAGCAGACAGAGAGCTAATTTCCATTCTATCTAGCTTTCTGACAGCCTCAGAGAATTCGCCACTCGTGAGTCATCTTCCCCGACCTCCCAACATGGTCTTTTTGCCCATAAGATGGAGAGGCTTACTCACCCGTCCATAAGGAAAAGTCATCCACACTTTCAAGGATGGCTTCAATCCAATGACCAGTATCTTTAAGGAGAAAAAATACATTTTCACTATTTACCCTGCAATTTTCAGATTTTTGGTATTCAAAGTCTCTTAAGTTATTAGCTTCATCTTCTAAATACCTTTGTTAAGGATGCCATGGCCAATAAGGAAAATTGTGTGATGGGATGATCTTTCAACTCGGGCTTAGAGTGGAGAGGTTCAATACAGCAAACTTCACCCTTGGAACCGCTAAACAGGCATCGAGATTCACAAGTTCTCACTCCCATCACTCTCCTGAAAATGTAACCCAAAATGCAGAATCAACTTAGCAATGATCCAAGGCACTACATCTCTACAGCAGATGACTACAAAAGCCTCCTGACCCCTACTCCTGCCCCCAACAATCCAAACTCCACATGACATCAGCATGTCCTTTTCAACATAGGGTCAGATTTACCACCTTCTCCTATGGCTTCTCCCTCTCCAATGGCTTACCACTGTACACAAAATCAAATCGACTCTTGCCAGGTTTAAAACGTCCTATATCATTTATGTGATCTGTCTCCTGCCTTCACTCCTCTCCCACTGCTACTGCTCCTGATAAACATGTGCTCCAGCCACACTGGCCTTCTGTCCGCTGCTCCAGCAGGCCACAGTGTGCCCACCTCAAAGTTTTTGTGCTTGAATATCCCTCTGCCTGGAACACTTCTTCCAGGTCTTTTCATTTGCTGACCAGATTATCGTTCAGGTTTTTGTTTAAATGTTGCCTTCAGAGAGAAGCCTTCCTGAATGATTCTCAAATGCACTCCAGAATACTGACCTGTCTTATTTTCTTCATAGCACTCATACCTAAAGTTATTTATGTGTTGGTTTATTGACTGTCTCCCTACCCCCACCCCAACTAGAACGTAAGTTCTACTAGAGTAGCAACCTTGACCGGTTCACAGCCATAACTCTGGTATCTAGGCAATGCCTACACATAGGCGATAGCCAATAAACATCAGCTGAATACATCAACAGTACTGCAGTAGGTGCTGAGAGAGGGCATCAGAGGCCAGACAGAGAGAAACCACAATCACAGAAAACTAACCAATCTAATGATATGGACCACAGTCTAATCAAACTCAATAAAACTGAGGCATGCCATGTAGGGCCACCCAAGACAGGCAGGTCATGGTGGAGAGTTCTAACAAAATGTGGTCCACTGGAGAAGGGAATGGCAAACCACTTCAGTATTCTTACCTTGAGAACACCATGAACAGTATAAAAAGGCAAAAAGACAGGACAATGAAAGATGAACTCCCCATGCTACTGGAGATCAGTGGAGAAATAACTCCAAAAGAATGAAGAGACAGAGCCAAAGCAAAAACAACACCAAGTTGTGGATGTGACTGGTGATGGAACCCGTAAGGTCCGATGTTGTAAAGGACAATATTGCATAGGAACCTGGAATGTTAGGTCCATGAATCAAGGCAAATTGGAAGTGGTCAAACAGGAGATGGTAAGAATGAATGTCGACATTTTAGGAAATCAGCAAACTAAAATGGACTGGAATGGGTGAATTTAACTCAGATGACCATCATATCTACTACTGTGGGCAAAAATCCCTTAGAAGAAATGGGAGTAGCCATTATAGTCAACAAGAGAGTCCAAAATGCAGTCAGATCAGATCAGATCAGTCGCTCAGTCGTGTCCGACTCTTTGCGACCCCATGAAATGCAGTACTTGGGTGCAATCTCAAAAACGACAGAATGATCTCTGTTCGCTTCCAAGACAAACCATTCAATATCACAGTAATCCAAGTCTATGCCCCGACTGGTAATGCTGAAGCAGCTGAAGTTGAATGGTGCTGTGAAGACCTACAATACCTTTTAGAAATAACACCCAAAAAAGATACCCTTTTCATTATAGGGGACAGGAATGCAAAAGTAGGAAGTCAAGAAACACCTGGAGTAACAGGCAAATTTGGCCTTGGAGTACAAAATGAAGTAGGGCAAAGGCTCATAGAGCTTTGCCAAAGGAATGCACTGATCATAGCAAACATCCTCTTCCAAGAACACAAGAGAAGACTCTACACGTGGACATCACCAGATGGTCAACACCAAAATAAGACTGATTATATTCTCTACAGTCAAAGATGGAGAAGCTCTATACAGTCAGAAAAAACAAGACCAGGAGCTGACTATGGCTTAGATTATGAACTCCTTACTGTCAAATTCAGATTTAAACGTTAGAAGGTAGGAAAAATCACTAGACCATTCAGGTATGAGCTAAATCAGATCCCTTACGACTGTACAGTGGAAGTGGGAAATAGATTTAAGGGACTAGATCTGATAAGAGTGCCTGATGAACTATGGATGGAGGTTCGTGACACTGTACAGGAGACAGGGATCAAGACCATCCTCAAGAAAAAGAAATGCAAAAAAGCAAAATGGCTCTTTGAGGAGCCTTACAAATAGCTGTGAAAAGGAGAGAAGCAAAAAACAAAGGAGAAAAGTAAAGATATATCCATATGAATGCAGAGTTCCAAAGAATAGCAAGGAGAGATAAGAAAGCCTTCCTCAGCAATCAGTGCAAAGAAATAGAAGAAAACAATAGAGTGGGAAAGACTAGAGATCTCTTCAAGAAAATTAGAGATACCAAGGGAACATTTCATGCAAAGATGGGCTTAATAAAGGACACAAATGGTATGCTTCTAAAAGAAGCAGAAGATACTTAAAAGAGGCCGCAAGAATACACAGAACTGTACAAAATAGATCTTCACGACCCAGATGATCAGAATGGTGTGATCACTCACCTAGAGCCAGACATCCTGGAATGTGAAGCGAAGTGGGCTTTAGGAAGCATCACTATGAACAAATCTAGTGGAGGTGATGGAATTCCAGTTGAGCTATTTCAAATCCTGAAAGATGATGCTGTGAATGTGCTGCACTCAATATGCCAGCAAATTTGGAAAACTCAGCAGTGGCTATGGGACTGAAAAAGGTCAGTTTTCATTCCAATCCCTAAGAAAGGCAATGCCAAAGAATGCTGAAACTACCACACAATTGCACTCATCTCACATGCTAGTAAAGTAATGCTCAAAATTCTCCAAGTCAGGCTTCAACAATACGTGAACCATGAACTTCCAGATATTCAAGCTGGTTTTAGAAAAGGCAGAGGAACCAGAGATCAAATTGCCAATATCCGCTGGATCATCAAAAAAGCAAGAGAGTTCCAGACAAACATC
>NW_011494905.1:280803-281225 GCF_000754665.1 Bison bison bison | reverse complement strand
GCCTGGAGAATCCCAGGCATGGGGGAGCCTGGTGGGCTGCCGTCTATGGGGTCGCACAGAGTCGGACACAACTGAAGTGACTTAGCAGCAGCAGCATGCACATGACACTATCCTTATGGCAGAAAGTGAAGAAGAACTAAAGAGCCTCTTGATGAAAGTGAAACAGGAGAGTGAAAAAGTTGGCTTAAAGCTCAACATTCAGAAAATTAAAATCATGGTATCTGGTCCCATCACTTCATGGAAAATAGATGGGGAAACAGTGGCCAACTATTTTTTTGGGCTCCAAAATCACTGCAGATGGTGACTGCAGCCATGAAATTAAGACGCTTACTCCTTGGAAGGAAAGTTATGACCAACCTAGACAGCATATTAAAAAGTAGAGACATTACTTTGTCAACAAAGGTCCATCTAGTCAAGGCCTG
>NW_011494905.1:279970-280703 GCF_000754665.1 Bison bison bison | reverse complement strand
AACTTCCAGATATTCAAGCTGGTTTTAGAAAAGGCAGAGGAACCAGAGATCAAATTGCCAATATCCGCTGGATCATCAAAAAAGCAAGAGAGTTCCAGACAAACATCTATTTCTGCTCTATTGACTATGCCAAAGCCTTTGACTGTGTGGATCACAACAAACTATGGAAAATTCTTTAAGAGATGGGAATACCAGACCATCTGACCTGCCTCTTGAGAAACCTGTATGCAGGTCAGGAAGCAACAGTTAAAATGACATGGACCAACAGACTGGTTCCAAATAGGAAAAGAAGTACATCAAGGCTGTATGGCTATATATTGTCACCCTGCTTATTTAACTTATATGCAGAGTAATATCATGAGTAATGCCAGGCTGGATGAAGCACAAGCTGGAATCAAGACTGCTGGGAGAAATATCAATAATGTCAGATATGTATATGATGGAGAAGGCAATGGCACCCCACTCCAGTACTCTTGCCTGGAAAATCCCAGGGAAAATCTCCATGGATGGAGGAGGCTGGTAGGCTGCAATCCATGGGGTCGCTAAAAGTCGGACATGACTGAGCGACTTCACTTTCACTTTTCACTTTCCTGCATTGGAGAAGGAAATGGCAACCCACTCCAGTGTTCTTGCTTGGAGAATCCCAGGCATGGGGGAGCCTGGTGGGCTGCCGTCTATGGGGTCGCACAGAGTCGGACACAACTGAAGTGACTTAGCAGCAGCAGCATGCACT
>NW_011494905.1:240726-279870 GCF_000754665.1 Bison bison bison | reverse complement strand
AAATTAAGACGCTTACTCCTTGGAAGGAAAGTTATGACCAACCTAGACAGCATATTAAAAAGTAGAGACATTACTTTGTCAACAAAGGTCCATCTAGTCAAGGCTATGGTTTTTCCCGTAGTCATGTATGGATGTGAGAGTTGGACTATAAAGAAAGCTGAGCACTGAAGAATTGATGCTTTTGAACTGTGGTGTTGGAGAAGACTTTTGAAAGTTCCTTGGACTGCAAGGAGATCCAACCAGTCCATCCTAAAGGAGATCAGTCCTGAATATTCATTGGAAGGACTGATGTTGAAGCTGAAACTCCAATACTTTGGCCACCTGATGCAAAGAACTGACTCATTTCAAAAGACCCTGATGCTGGGTAAGATTGAAGGTGGGAGGATAAGGAGATGACAAAGGACAAGATGGTTGGATGGCATCACCGATTCAATGGACATGGACAGGGAGGCCTGGCATGCTGCAGGTCATGGGGTCGCAAAGAGTAGGACATGACTGAGCGACTGAACTGAACTGGTATTTTTCAAACAATTACTTTGGACTTGATATTGTCAGGAGGCATGCGAAATATAAGAAACATAGTCCTTACTTTGAAGAACTTTGGAAACAAAATACACATTGAATTTTTTTGTCTTTTTAAACTCAGATTTATAAATATTCTTATGCATATCTAAACAGTCTTTCCCTTTATTTAAAGAGTAAACAGGGCAATTCCAAGGCAAAAGGAACCTTGTACACCTGGTCATTATGGTTATAACCAACTGGGCCCGGGGTCTAAACTAAAATTACTGATATACTCCAGGATAATGGTTCCCAAGACTGACAGAGTTTAGGAACACTTTGGGGAGAAGGAATCTAGAATCCCAACTCAGAAGTACTGAGAGAGAATTTTGGGGGACCAGGCATGGTGCTCCGTATGTTCTGTAAGCCTCCCCAGATAAGTGTAATACACAGCCACAACCTATTTACAATTACATGGGTTTTCCAGACCTCTTCATATTCAACTTCAAGTCATTAAATTGGAGCTAATCTTTTCATTTGTCTACAAACGTCCAATAGTCTCTTACTTAAATGTCAATTCAAAAACAGAGCCTCCGCTGTCATTGCAAATTGCAAGAGTTGGATCATCTGTAAACTAAACAGAGAAGGAATTTATTTTAACAATTTTTAAAAAACCAGTCAAATGTTAAAAAGGGGAAAATTTATAAAATTTTAAAAATACAAGACAAACACATTTAATAGCATTTGAAATCACCTAGACTGACCTTATTACTCTAATACAAACTTACCCATATTTAGAATAAAAATGGTTCAATATCATTAAAAACTGAGACTTTAAAGAAGTAAAACCTTCTCAAAAGGATAAAAGAAAAATACAAATTATGATTCATAAAAGCCCTAAACTTATCTACTTGGGTTCTTATATTAATTTTTTCAAACTTGCTATTAAGCTGAATAGGATACTTTGGATATACTTACAGCTGCCTAGCTCTCAAGAATAAAGACACAATAAAAGATATTTGATGTCTTTGGGAAATAAGCTTGTTAGAATATGTTTTCTGAATAACTGAAGAGTTAATCTACTATATTTAAAAACAGTTTAACTTTTTATGCAACTCTTCCTAAAATGTGCTGCCCCTTCAGTCTTCTTCAATAAAGTATACTTTAGTTACTATTATCCACCCTGGAAAACTCAATAAATAATGTTCACAATGAGAGACTGTCCTAAGGGCTGATGTGGCCTGGCAGATGTGCATGCCAATAGATACAAAATTGAATAACTTAATTTATATCACTTCCAGTGACTAGTCTCCCTAACCCCAAAGGTTGTAAAACCATCCTAACTGGCATGCCTTTGGACTCTTCCAGAATGGCTGAGGTACAGGAGGCCACTATGAAATGCATCTTCTTCAACCACACACAAGCAAAGTACAGAAGTCCTACACCATGGTTCTCAAAGGCCTAGCTGAGCAGTTGCAAAAGTGGAGTGTAGAGAAAAATAACAGCATTCATAATTTTTATCTTCTACATTCTGAGTATGTGTTTTATGATATACTTAAATTTAGTACAGTAGCACATTTAATTTTAAATATTATATATATATATACACACACACACACAGAGACATGTATGTGTGTGTGTGTGTGTGTGTGTATGAATTAAAGCCCAAATTATTATTGATGGGATGTGTACGGTTAAGTTTGGAGAATAATGAGTGAGAGGTTGACAGCATAAGAAGCCTTTGCCAAAAGCGGGCCCCAGAATTTCTGAGAAGCGTCTATACTTGTAGCATTGCCAAGCAACGCAAGTGTGCTTTCAATGTCAGCTACATTCTTCTGCTTTTATTTCTTCTGCCTTTTTCTCTCTGTCTTTACCTCTTCTGTTTCTTATTGTTTCTCCCAAAGATTTTGCTTTTTTCTGCAAATGGATTGGATTTTCATAAACCACCAAACATTTATTGAGCAACTACTACATGTAACACACAAAAATAAAAGAGAAACAGATCCTGGTTTCAAAGACCTTAATCTATTAAAGGAGATAAGACATAAACAACAACATATTAGAAGTTGGCTCATGCCGTATGAAAACAGGTCAAGATAAACTGCCATGATGTTCAGAAAGAGGAGAAATTCTCTCTACTTTTACTTGTCTTGGTTGTTTTCATTGTTACTAAATGCTTCAATGCTGCTTTGTCACAAAAGACTTTTTACGTAACTAACTGAGATGCAGACACATAAACTCCAGACGCTCCCAGACTTTAAAAAGCATATGTATGGATAAGAGAGGTCTGCACAGCTAACTAACCAAACGTGTACATGATTAAAATCCAGAAGATCTGATTTTAGACTTCTCTAGTTATAATCCTGTATGTTTTACACTTCTGAACGTGGACTTGACAGCATATAAAAACCAAGGTTCACACTGTATTTATAAATTAAATGTTACCTAAGGTGGTTTATTTTTTTCAGGCATGTAAGGAGAAAGTCAAGATTCGAACCTTGATGCTTTTCCTTTGGAGGCCTGAAAGAAAATAAACCAAGAAATTTGTTTCTAAACATAATGCAAACCTTGGTTCTTTCACAACCAGTGCCTTGAACTTCAAGTAATTCCCAACAAAGTGTGACAGGGCACACCACCCCAGCAGTAAAATCCTGGTGGACTAAGCAAAAAGTAAAAAGACCTTTTAAAATCTGCACGGAGTTTTCAGCAGGGTACTGCCTGTCTTTGCTGCCAACCTTTCGTCTAGGATCACTTCAGTTTACTCTCTTTCCTGCTGTATCTACTAGACGTCAATACAACTTATAGCTGAATGTTACCATGATAGCCTATCTCTGGATTTTACTTGGGAAAACATCTTGTTGGGCCAGTCACATAAAAGACAGTTCACTTTCAAGGATTCTGTTTATAAAGAAATCTACTTTAAAATGGATACAAGGGCATAATAATAAAGATTATTAGAAAAAGAAAATAAGAACTGTACCTTAATATGTAATATTGCTGTTCCCGGAGGATGAGCATCTGTTATTGATCTTAGAAGCTTTCCACTGGCCAAATCCCACATAGTGATCTATAAGACAACTAAATGCTTTAAAAACAAATTTATTGCTCTTTTTTGGACTTAAGTATCTTGGCTTTTGGCTGAAATAATCTATTCCTGGCCTATAAACATTGCAGACAAAGAACTATAAAGTTAAAACATAACTAAAGGTTGCAGATCCGCTGAAGCATGGGGCCCTTTTCCATCTTCATCCTCCCCTCATCCTACCCAGTCTACTTTTCCCCTCAGATTTTAAATCTTATTCTTTTACTGAGAGGTAAAAGAGATTTATTTAATGAGTCAATCTCTTTAGCACTGGTAAAAATTATCAAAAGGGCTTATTGCCAAACCAATTAGTGACATGTAAGTCAGAAGAAGAAAAGAAACAAAACTTACTGCCCAGTTTCAGAAGTAAAAACAAATACCAAATTTGTGTCCAGGGACAGAGTTACAAAGCAAAATATATACTGTACTTAAAAATCAACAACAATCATCCTCACGACAGAAAGAAAGATATACAGGTCTATCTTGGGCTTCCCTGGTGGCTTAGAGGGTAAAGCATCTGCCTGCAATGCAGGAGACCCAGGTTCAATCCCTAGGTCGGGAGGATCCCCTGGAGAAGGAAATGGCAACCCACTCCAGTATTCTTGCCTGGAAAATCCAATGGACAGAGGAACCTGGTAGGTTATAGTCCATGGGGCCTCAAAGTGTCGGACACAACTGAGCGACTTCACTTCACTTCACTTCACAGAAAGAAAGTACATTTTGTATAATGGCCTGGTTGGTTTATAAAAGCTATTTGCGTATAGGGACATATGAATTGAGATATTAAAAATCATAGACTCTGGCTCAGTCAGTAACTTAATTTAAAAATTTAGACAAAAGTCAGACCAAGCAAATTCAGGTTAGCTCTACATATAGACATATCACTTTATAACATGTTTTTGTCTTCAAGATACTGACCTAGAGATAACAGGTTTAATTCATTTCACACTGTCTTATAGGTAAAATAAAGTTTCTATTTACCTGTCCCTTAGCAAAGCCACAGAGAAGTCTTGAGCAGTCATTGTTGATACTGAGGGCAGAGATAGCTCCATACTGACCTCCAACACTAGTGCTACCCAAGCAGAGTCGCAAAGCTTGATTCTGATCTAAAGAAAGCAATTGATAAATCAAGTGAAAGAAATAAAGGTTTGACTAAGTATGTACACAGCACAGGCTTGTTTTCAAATACTTTGAGGTAGTAAGAATCAAAAGAATCAAACAAAGTTACGTTCATCTTAAAATACATTTATTGAGCAACTACTAGACAGTGGGCATTGAATTAGACACTAAGAATGCAGAAAAACGGTAACTACAAGGAAGCATAATACAAAACTTGCTCATGTTAAAAAGAAAATACTAAGAAAACTGTATCTCTTGGAACAACCAACTAACTTTCATTCTAGAACCATATTTTTTGCTATTTTTAGAATGCAAGATACATGAAATACCACCTTTTACAGTACATTTAAAACTTCAAAAATCAAAATTTATTTACAGTTTGGCTACAATTTTCATTTATATTATCCCTGAAGATTTACCAGGCAAATGAACAGAATAAATAAAATCATAGGGTATGTTTAAACAACTTAAGGAAATTCTTTTCAAGCATCAACAGCTGATACGCTAAAAGCAAATAATTCAAATCTCTACTAAATAAAGTTACTAAAAGGCAAAGATTCTGCCGTAATCACCTCTGATTTCTCTAGGAAGCATTTGGATATTACTAAACTTTATTATCTAATAAGTAGAAGAAATTCTTCTAGGGCTTCTCCTAGGCAGTGCTTATATTATATAGAGCTCATTACTGTACCCACTTGAAAACAATAAAATAAAAATTTTAAACATAAAGCATGTCTACAAACTTTAACTGTTTTTTAGTTGGTGGGGGGGAGGACACCATACTTGCACAATCAGGAGTTCTCTTAACTCCCCCAGCAATTGTTTGTGCTTCCCTTCACTATCTATGTGCTACTTTTTGGAGGTAAACACATCTTACTTCCACTCCTAGACTATGACCTATCTAAGGGCTGAGATCATGAGAGAATTAACATCCCCAGAATGCCTAGGGCAGTGCCTTGCACACAGAATGCATCTGACAATCATCTTAATAGATGCCATATTTGCAAATCTTCCTCCCATAAAGGTAAGCCCAGTTATCATCAGAAAGAGCCTAAAGACATTCATTCCCAAATGCATGGAATAATACTAGGTAAGCCCTTTTGCCCATACAAAGTGAATACTGTAAGAATATTTTTCTATGTTCACAAGCAGGCTCAAATAGCAATCCCCACCTCCCCAGGAGTTCTGACACAATTAATGTCAGAATTAATTGTCTCAGTTTTGACATAATTAGTGGCTGTATCCAGCACACAGAAAATATTTGATGTTTTATGATGTCACTTTAGATCTTAGCCTTCCAAGATGAACATTTGAAAAGGAATAAAATTCATAATATACAAGGTGTGATGTACTTTAAAAGTCCTATGTTTATTCACATCTATATTAATCACAAGAACAGATTTTTTCCTTATTTCTTTCCATCCTTACATACATTTTCCTCCCTTTTCCAGTTTAATCCAAACTGTTGTAATTGCCTTTTTCCTGACTCTAAATATGATATCACATTTTACTTTGCTCTACTGAATTGCACGCCTAACAGTGTTTTCCATGATCCTTATTTTGTCAGGGCTACGTTATACAGTTAGTAGATGATCCTTACACCCTGTTCTGCAAATTGTCAAGATTCATTGGTTGGGCAACAGTGTTGTATACATACTACCACTGTGGGTCATGTGAGTAGTCCAACGAATGGACTGAAAAAGTTAGAGGACAAAGACAGAAATTCTGCACCAGCCTCAAAAAGTCCATTTAGCCTGGTTGTCTGCCCTCTAGGCAAGAGTAGTGTCGGAATAGTCTCTGCTTTGATATCCAAACTACACAGTTGTTATCGACCAGTACTTAAAGACACTAACTATTGCTTTAACAAAGTCCTTACTTTAAATTTGAGTATTTAAGTACTCTTATAACTCAGGGATCACCAACTCAACAGACATGAGTTTGAGTAAACTCCGGGAGTTGGTGATGGACAGGAAGGCCTGGCGTACTGCAGTCCATGGGGTCACAAAGAGTCGAACACGACTGAGCGACTAAACTGAACTGAACTGATAACTCAGGGAGAGTAAGCACAGGAGAATTTAAGGAGTATGACAAAATAGAGAATAAGGGTACCATTAAGAAAAAGGAAGTAAAGAGGGGAGGAAAAAGACACAACTAACCTCTACATTAAAAACCCAGACATGATTCTTTTTCTGACTGTGTACTAAAAACTAGCTAAGACAGGGACCAAATTATCAACAGTGGTCACTCCTAAAATATGTACTAAATTTATATCCCATAGGACTCTGTTAATGAAGACTGTCAATGTTTTCCCCTTGACTTTTACAATGTATTCATTATTGTTATAATGTCCCTTTATAAGGTAGCACGGCTGTGAGGTAATGGACAGTGCCTAAAACATAATATTGTTTAACTCCACAAAGATACTTATCAATTCGTATTGGTGTCATTATACATTCTGTATTTATGGTGCCATATGAATAAACCTATACAATTTAAACAAATCAGAAAAGACAGAATTTCTGCGGAAAGAAGAAAGCAGGGTCTTACTGAAGAGGTTTCTTCTACTAGAACATTCTGTAGTCCAGATTTTTCTAGATTATTCTGGGGAAAGGTACTCGGTGAAGACAAACATTAAAACCTCTTTCAAACAATTTATAAAGTTACACAGAAGGAACAAAAAGGACCTGAACAGCAGTAAGAAAGGTGAAAATCAGAGCTTTCCATGTTCTACTCCTCCAAGGGGGCTCTTGATTTGGGGGGGGGGCGGAATGAGACTATCATTTTTCCTATAAGCTTCACAGAGTTGGTACAGAGCTTAAATTTTGTAAATGCCTATGAAAAATATGAAAGCTATCCAATGATACACATGCAAAGAATTATTTTAATGATAATAAGTAGCTTATCAATTAAGAGAACTCAAAGCCCAGATACCACAAAAAGCACATCTAAATTGACAGTGCAATGCATTACATCTATTTCTTTATTAGTGTATCTTTCAAAATACACTTTACTTAGGGTTGATCCCAGCATATTCTAGGCTTAAGAGTAATGGACTAAGTAACAAAGAAAAGCCATAAATAACATATAAAGTCTACAATAGCCATAAAATCTAAATTTGAACATACTTCAAGAATTTCTGCTCTTTCCACATACCAAAATTAACCTAATGTTCTATTTCTTCACCCCAAATTTAACTACACCCTAAAGACCATCGAAGAAGGAAATACCTAGATCCTAGAAAGAATCGAAATCAAATTATACGCATAGAGCTCTACTTTTATCACCAGTATTCACCATTCTTCAATACTACTCCTTTGTGCACATTAAAATATTCTCTATGACCAAAGAAGAAGAAGAAAAGAGAGATTAGGAAACACTTTTCATCAATGATCATAAAGCAGCAGAAGCACTTTATCTGACCACCATCTAACACACACAGAATTAAAGCTCTCCATTCCCTCTTTAACCTTACTGACTAAAGCCCAGGATACACTGACTCCCCACAGATAACTGGCTATTTTCTAGAATGCAGATGCTTAGGAAGAGTCAACTGTTTTCATTTCCAAATCTGTTCATGCCACTATAAATACTACTGCACTTAAAAAACGTTAAACAATATGTCAACTAATGAAATAGAGTGCAAAAGAGCAAGCTGCTGTTTCTATGACAGCTAAATGGATGTTTTAGAAAAACTTGGTAAAGATGAGTTGCTCTAAATAACTGTCATGAAGTAAGGTATGGACAAGATAACTGCAGAAAAAGTTCTATGGAACTTTCTATGGAAAGTTCTATGAAAATCTAAAATTTTGCACACCTCAAGTGATTCACAGGTACCCAAGCTTTTACCTCTTTTGTTTAATTAAAAGTACAAATTTTGCATGACCTATCATTGATGTAGCTTGTGCCAGAAAAGGATGCTGCAGACCTCCAACTGGCAGAAAAAAACTCAGTTTTGGACTGTATCAAAAGATTAGGGGGGAAATGAATATTTATTTTCATTTAAAATAAAATATTGAAGGTATACATATATTTGTAATTTTTAACAATTCTCTAACCAATTTCAATTAGCTGGTTCTTTTCAATAAGCATTTCATAACAGGGTGTCAACTGTAATTGATAACATTCTCCTTCAACAATAAAAAGGTCAAAAGAAAAAGAGTCACTCATGCACATCAAAATTACTATACCTTTTCCTTTGAATCCATGGAGAAAAGATCAAAAGAAAGAGAAAAGCAAGAAATCAGTTCAAAAGTTCAGAGAAAAGACAGGTAAGATTTCAAGAGTATAAGTGGTAAACTTTACTTACCTGTGAGAATGATACTAAATGTGATTAAATGATATGTCTAGCATTTATATTTAGGTATTGGTTATGGAAATAGAAAAAATTCATAATATCCAAATTTTAGCATAGTAAATCCAAGTCCATTAAATTTGATAAAACAATTTCAAAAAGATAATCCATTAAGGTATACTAACAACTCAAAAAAATGAAAGACTAAAGGGCCTTAGGATAGGGATATATCTCTAGAAAGAGTCAGATTTTTGAGATCCTATAATTAGGTAAGAACCAAGATACATAACAAATACCACATACCTTTACTTCCTTAAGAATAGGAATTCTACATCGTGCTTAAGAAACTTACAATGATTACTATTCTAATGACCCAGGCCTTCATTCCAAAGAGACTCTAATGGTACTTAAACAAGTTCTTCCTGCTGCACTTTTTCCTATGATCAACAAAGATGTTTAAAAGATCAGATTTAACCCAGACCTCAAATCTAGACACTTCTTAGCATTATTTCTCTGCCATTTGTTCCTGACTTTCAAGCAAATTTTAATCCATTTGTTAAAACTCATTGTCCAGATATCTGATTCCTACAAAAATAATGAGTAAAATTTACTAACTGCATGATTAAAAATCCAAACCATAACTAGAATGTTATGATTCTTTCTCAAAATGCTCATTATGGCATACTTTCTTTTTCATGAGACTTTAATGAAAGATTACTGTTTCATCAAATCCACAAGAAAGTTGCTTGGGTCTATAAAAAATCAGAAAGCAGCCCCAAGGAAATTGAGACAGCAATGAAAGACACTGTACTGTTCTCCCCTGTTAGTTTTTTATTTTAAAAGACTTCATTTTAATTTGTTGCAGTGAATTCTACATGGGTTTGATTATAAGCAGCCACATATTCTTAGAACCTTGGGGGGTAAGGAAGAGATATTAAAGCAGATAGAGTTGAGAGTGAGTACTGGTAAGGGGGAACAAAAATAAACATGTTCTGCTGATAGATAAACATATGCATTATAGTCTATCCTTGTTCATCTTAGTTCTTGCATTCTTTCCTTCTTGTATCTTGGAATTCGCCTCCATTTCTCTCAGAACAGGTGAACAACTTGGAGGAGTGGAAACATATTAATCTTGGGATTCAGTATACTTTGATTTTGAATTTGGCTTTGTACATGTCACTTAACCTCTCTCCAGTTCTCAAACACCTCATATGTAAATAAGGTGACTAACTAAAAGTCCTTTCAATATTCTTTCCCAAAATTCTATCAATCTAATACCAACCCTGCCCTCATAGGAAAACAAGCATTCTTATACCTGATAGGAGAGCAAGTTGGTAAAACTTTCTAGGAGGCAGTTAGGCAATATACATCAGAAACATTTAAAATGTTCATACCCTGACATAAGCAAGTCCACTTTTAGGAATTTGTCTGAAAGAAGTAATCATGTGCACAAAAAACTGCAGTTACAAAGATGGTCATCACTCTATTTTTTTGTTTAGAAACAACCTAAATGTCTTATAGAAGAAAATGATTGATTAAATGGTGAATCCATTTAACAGGATACATGTAGCCATTAAAAATGATGTTACACAGAAACAGACTCACACAGAAAACAAACTAATGGTTACTAAAGGAGAGGGATAAATTAATAGATACAAACCACTATATATAAAATAGATAAACAACACAATCCTGTATATCACAGGGAACTATATTCAATATCCTGTAATAAACCACAATGGAAAAGAATATGAAAAAGAATATATATGTGTGTGTGTGTGGGTGGGCATGTGTATATATATACACACACATGAACTGTATCACTTTGATGTACACCAGAAACTAAACACAACACTGTAAATCAACCATACTTAAATTTAAAACAAAAAAGCTGATAAAACAGGAAAAAAGATACTACACATGATTTTAATAATTATATAGAAAAATGTTCATTATAATGAAAAAGCAGGTTACAAATTAACATGATCCAATTTGGAGAGTGCACATATGTATACACATATGTATAGGACAAAAGATTTCAAGGTCATATAGAAATGTTAGGAATTATTTCTGGATGGCAGATTTTGGTGTATCTTCAATTTTTTGCTCATCTAAATTTATTATGAACACATATTATGGAATAAGAGAAATAATTAAAGAATCAATTCTAAAGGTCTCTCTAGAGAATTGTATTTTTTGTTTCCATTCTTCTCATCCCCAGACAATAATTTGTATCCATCACCTTTGAAAAGACTAGATGTTAAAATCACATGATGAACAGGCTTCTGGTATAATGGAAAACTTGGAAGTCAAATTAATCAAAAACAAGGGAAAATTACTAGTTATTCAATCATGATAAAGATGCAAGGACCACAAAGATCAAATTATGGTTCTGCTATTAAAGTGTTCCCAGGTATTCCATAAATAATATTCTGTAGCATCCTTACTAAAATACAGTGTCATCCGGAATTCCATTTGAGAGAGTTCCAAAAGCTTTAAAATCAGTGAGAACACTAAAAATGACAGGAAAACATTTTCTAGTAGTATTTAAACAGAACAAAATGTTTTGCTCATAGTTTGGGGGCAAAAGCAAAGAAAGATGAAAATCAGAGTTATTTAGTCTCACGGAGGAAAAAAAAATGAAAAAAAAAACTTAGGATTATCACGTACTATAAAAATAAAACTAACGAAGTTCTCATCTCAACCCAAAAAATAAAGTGATTATAGGCTAAAAAACTTTCAGTTTAGAGGGATTTACAATGTAAATGAAAAAACCTTACTATCAGTTAAGAGTTACTGAAAATTACTGAGAAAGCCTGGAAATCTTTCCCTGACGATCTTTTCAAATACTTACTACTCAGATATGATTTAGAATAAAAAAATTACCACCACCACAAACCAGAGGCAGACAAAATGACAAACCCTGTTGCTCTCAACTTTACATTCTTTTTGTCTAGGTCTGCAGAGAGTCAAATGGTGTATGATATGATATAATAGCTTATAAATTCATAAAGAAGAAAATAAACTTGCAATGAGCAACAAAATGAAGCTGAGTCAAGCACTTTTTAACTATAAAAATGCTGACTGCTACTCTTCAAGTTTTTCTGGCATTTTTCAGAAAAATAAAGTTTACTATAAAAACTGTGATTAAGAGATATTATCTTTTAAAAAACTCAAATACTTAATATTTAAAATAAGCAGCTAGAAAATTTACCAAATATTAAGGCCAATCCATGAGATGTACCCACTGCTATCAAACTGGATACTGCCTGAGAACAAAAGAGAAGATTATATTTTAAAACATTATATCAAGGATCTTGAAATAAACAGAATTAAATTTGTTGGTCTTCTTTCCTCTAGACACCAGATAACACACCAACTATTATAAATAAGGAAAATTTCATCTAGGAGGCAAAATGCAAGATAAAACTCAGAACATCTTATTTCTTGGCATCCCTCTAAATTTATTCTAAGGGTAACAATACTAAAATATCATATGTTCAACATTATAGGCAAAAACATGCCACTTAACTTCCTCTAAAGCAATTTAAAATAAAAAAAGTTCAAGTTTCCAGACAAAGTAAAGGCACTTATGCTACCTAACCAAGAGCCTCCTATGAGGTGTGGGAAAAGAACAGGAAAGACCTTCCCCAGCTCATTCACAAGAGCCAAAAGGCGCCAGAAATACTCAAAACTCAGCCCACTTCCCTCACCAATTGACTGACTAATAAGAGAGCTACAGGAGGCAGCTGGAAATAGTTGAAAATAGAAAAGAGGGCACTAGTGTGCTTTCAATATCCCCCAGTTCTCTATAATCACCCCCACAGATTTACTATTTGGCAAGCTTGGCAATGGAGTTCAGAGCTGTTAAATGTACTATTTACCACAAAGTGATTTTACCGAACACTGTTTCCACTCCCTATAACCAAAAGGAGGTCAAGTCACAGAAGGAGCAAATGTACTGGGCAGGATAGTACCACATAAAACAAATCTGGAAATGGGCTAATCAGTATCCATTATATGCATCTCAAAAAACAAAACTGAAGAGTAACAATACACTAGAAAGAGAATATTCAACACGACTAAATTTTAAATGATTACTGGCAGTAAATGACATATGAATTTATCCTCGTAAAATGTATGTAATAACTGAGTATCAGAAGAATAAATCTAAGAAAACCTGGTAATAGAAAGGTTACTTTTAAAAGATTATTTAAAGTATACTTACAATTGCTGTAGGCAAGCCAGCATCTACTTTGTCCTAAATAAAATTTAAAAAAAAAGTATTTGAAAAGATATTTCCACTTTTAAACAAAAAAATGGTATAAGGCCCTCTCTTTACATATATGATTCAGACAAGAGGGGGAACCATCACTTTTGCCCCCAACTACAGAATTTTAGCACTGATGTTACAGCTTAGGATAGTGACTCTCAAAAGTCAAGGAGCATCAGAATCACCTGGAATATCTGTTAAAATGCAGATCCCTAGCTACACTGCTAGAACTAGATTTCAAGTCAGTAGGTCTGGGATAGTGCCCAGGAATCTGCTTTTTCTTAGGAAATTTTTATGCAATGGACACATTTTACAAAATCACTATCTTAAGGTATCTCCATTATCTTAGGTGATGATAAAATGATAAATACACTTTAAAGTTAATTTGAGTCGATTTTAAATATAATCCCACGTCATATTACTTTGAGGAGGATTCCAAAACAACAAAGTTCACAACTCCAAAAGTTTCATCTCTCCTAAGTGTTCTCCAGGCATAGACTACAAGGCTATGATGGTCAACACCACAGGAAGCCCTAATAACATCACTATCCACATGGCTGAAGGCATTACTAAACAGCCATTCAGAGGAGATACCCCAAAATATAACTAGATTTACATGTTAATAAACCAACCATCACAGAAAAGCATACAATTTAAATTGAGCTGGTAATCCAAAATTAGAAAAACAAAGTATGAAGACTGTCATAAGAAAAGCAGTTTTCATTTTAACATACCAAAGGAGCTCAGCCATGGCAATGAAATAAGAACAGAATGCAAACACTCTGGGATTTATTAGAATTTTTCCCTCCTCTTCAAGAGAAAAGAGAAACCCTTTTAAATAACAGATTTATCTAATCATTGTTCAATGTCTGAGTTTTAGTTCAGTCTCCATTATTCAAAATATTTTTAAAACTGCACAGGTGGGTCAAATGACTGTTCTGGTTCATCTTGATTTTGAAAGGAATGAATTTCATCACCTACATAAGGATTAAATTCAGAAAACGTCATGGAAATGTAATCCTCAACAGGTGGTTCCCATTCTAGCAAATATGAGTTACTCTCCACCTAAAAGAGGAAGGACAATTGCCCAGGTTTCCCCCATTGCTTGCCTATCTCTCTATTTAAATTGACTTCATGATATATGAGCTGGGCCGGGGTATACCAAATGCCGAGAGAGAACACTTTTTCCTTTTTTTTTTTTTTCACTTTTTCCTTTTTTGTTGTTTTTGGGGTTTTTTTGTTTGTTTGTTCTGGTTTTTTTGCATGGGGCGGGGAGGGTGGTCTGCAACAAGAGCTTTCACTGATAAACCTAAAACTTACAATGTGGCTATGGTGTCACGATCCACTTCTCTATCAATCTCTTACCCTCATAAAAAATAAAACTTTGTCCAAACTGAATATGCAAAACACTAATTAAACTCCATGAAAAGAACATAAAAACATATCAAAGTTCCTGGGATATGAATCACGATTCATATCAACATCATTATTATTACTATTACTTATATAATCTATATATTTGAATTCAGAAAACCAAAACCGAAAGACTACGTAAAACTATAAGCCTTGAGGCCAAAGGAAAATTTGATAAACATACCAGAATCAGCATCTATTGTCTTAATGGACTATTAAATATTTTTGTACTAATCCAGTGCTCCAAACCATTTTCAAAACAGACACAGATACTCTGTTCCAGCCATTACACACTGGCCACTTTCACCAATACCACCCCCATTTCACAACAAAAGCAGCACTAGACTTGGAGCCAAAAACCCCTAATTTTGAGTAATTGCTCTGCTATCTCCTAACCCAATGATGTAAGACAAGTTAATATCACCTCTGAGTCTGTCTTCTCATTTGTAAAATAGGATACGGCTTTCCCTACTTTCAAAGTTGTGAGAGTATATGAAGTAAGGTACATGAAAAGACTTTTGTGAATTATAAAAACATCACTCAGTTGTAAAAGATTCTGATCAATCATTCCTCCATATGAAAACACTAAAAAAAAAAAATCGCTCTACCTCAACCAAATACACAAGATGGCAACTAAACTGAAAAGGAATTTAAAGAAAAGGCAGATAGTGTTTCTTTTAGGCTTGCTGCCATATTTCATTTAGGCACACCCGAGACTCCGGGCAGACCTTTATTTCATGGCTGCACTAATTTCTATGTCAAGATGTGTAGCTATGTCTTATGAGTCAAAAATAATCACACAAAACCCATGAAAGCCAGATTCTGTTTTTCTTAAGCCTCGGGCCAAGAGAAGTGCTGTGCTTTGTTTTATGCTCATTCCTGCTTCATTATGCCATTGCAGGTTATAAAGCTGGGGAAGAGAACAAAATACTTACAGCTGCAGACACTATCTGGGCAGAAATTCCCTTCAAAAGTGAATGTCGCATAACTGATCCATGGAGTGAAAAAGAATCAGGTAATTTCTTCTTTCTTTAAGGAAAAAAAAAAAGGAAAACGTTTAAGAACAGAAAATAAAAACTGAAAAGGCAAGGTCTTTAAAGCTTTGAAAGAAGAAAAAGTAAATAAAAACAAGAAAAGCAGAAAGCAATAATGTATTAATTTGTTAGCTCTGTTTTCTGAAGAGGTATAAAGTCTAACAGTCTCACATTAAAATGTTATACTAAATTCACCCTGAAACTCAGAGAAGCACAGCAGGAAAATGAATAAAGCCACCATCTCTTCTTCACAGATTCAACCTATTCCTTGCTCACCTTAATAACTACAGCGAAAGGCTCTGCTACTCATCAGAAGGTTGCCTATAGAGAAGCCCTGCTTACAGGTTTATATCACCTCTACCTGCCTTCCACCTTTGCAACCATTCTTGCCCTACTGTTGTCTGTAACGACCCTCTCATTTTCCCAACCAACTGCCTCAAATTTCCGACTCATTACTCATTCTCTGATGCTCCTACTAACAGCTCCTTTCACTTACCCTACTCATCACTGTACAAAAAATACTTCTTTAAGCTTTTACCAAACACTGAACACCTACTCCCACCTGGCTTTCATGACTAAAAGTATGTTCTGGGGATACAAATATAAAAAGCTCATAGTTTCCACTCTCGAGGATCTCATATCCTAGCTAGAGGGACTAATGAGTAACTCACTCAAATTAACGGATAAATGTTAGAAAAGAAAAATGAATAAAGCATGATAGAAACAAAATAAAGACTTTAATCCTGTTTATTAAGGGGATATCAGGGACAGTTATAGAAAAGAGAAGACATCTGATCTGACCTTGATGGATAACTAGGAGTCTGTCGGACCAAAAAAAAGCACAAGCAAAAATATGAAGATGTAATGGTGTACAGTGTGTGTGGGGAGTGTGAGTACACAAAAGGCATGGGCCAGGAGGCAGATGTGGGAGTGCTCTGCATTTACGTCAAAATAGTAAGCAGGCTTCAGACTGACACTATGCAAAGCAGTTCGGACATTACAATGTGGGCAAAAAGATGACACCACAGCTTTTAAGCAGGTAAATGACCAAACCATCAAAAACACTTAAGTACTGGGATTCCATACAAATTTCAGGACTGCTTTTCTGTGAAAAATGTCACTGAGATTCTGATAGGGACTGACCCAAATCTATACATAGGCAGGGGTAGTATGAACATTTTAATTAATCCATGAACATGGAAAGCTTTCCATCCATTTGTTTTCTTTAATTTACCAATGTCTTTATCTTTCAAGGTACAACTCTTTCACCTCCTTGTTCCAAAACGTCTTCCTAACTACTTCATTGCTTTTGATGCTGCTGTAAATGTGATTTTTATTATTTTTTATATATTTCATTGTTAGTTTATAGAAACACAACTGATCTCTATCAGCCAAAGTAATCTTAAGAAAAAAGTACAAAGCTGGAGGCATCACACCTTCTGATTTCCAACTATATTATAAGCTACAGTAACCAAAACAGTATGGTACTAACATTAAAAAAGACAAAGATCAATGACCAGAATAGAGAGCACAGAAATAACCACTTGCATATACAGTCAACTAACATTTGACAAAGGAGCCAAGAACACTCACTGAGGAGAGAATATTCTTTTCAACAAATGGTGCCAGGAAAACTGGGTAATCACATGCAGAAGGAGGAAATCATCCCTCTGTCTTATACCACTCACAAAGATTAAATGGATTAAAGACTTAAACATAAGACTTCAAACCACAAAACTCCTAGGAAAAAGCAAACAGAAAAGCCCCTGACAGTAGTACTGGCATAGATTTTTTTAGTTATGTACGACACCAAAAGCACAAGCAACAAAAGTGGATATACATATGCTATATATAAGTATATATAAATAAATAGGACTATATCAAACTAAAAAGCCTCTGCACAGCTAAAGAAGCAATCAAAACATAAAAGGCAACTATGGAACACGGAAAAATATCTGCAAACCCTTAACCCCATAATAACCAATATATAAAAAGAACTCTTATAACTCGGGAGCAAGAAAACCAACGGGCAGAGGACCTAAATAGGCATTTTTCCAAGGAAGACATACAGATGGCCAATAGGTCCATGAAAAGGTGCTCAACATCACTAATTTTCAGGGAAATGCAAATGAAAACCACAATGAGATACCACCTCATACCCATTAGTATGGCTATTATCAAAACAACAAAAGATAAGTGTTGGTGGGGATCCAAATAAAAAGGAATCCCTGGCCACTGTTGGTAGGGATGCAAATGGTGCAGCCACTATGGAAAATAGCATGGAGGTCCCTCAAAAAATTAAAAATAGAACTACCATGTGATCCAGCAATCCCACTTCTGGGTTGTATACCCAAAAGAAACAAAATCACTACCTTTTAAAAAGCAACTCATAGAAACAGAGACTAGAATAGTGATATCCAGGGCCTGGGGGAAATACAGAGATTCTAGTCAAAGGATATAGACTTACAGTTTTTAGATGAATAAGTTCTGGAGATCTAATGTACAGGGTGATGACTATCGTTAACAACACTTATATACTTGAAAGTTACTAAGAAAGTAGATCTTAGATTTTCTGACTCCAGAAAAAAATTGTAATTATGTGAGGTGATAAAGGTGTTAAGTAACCTTTCTGCGCTAATCATTTCATAATATACATATATCAAAGAATTATACTATATACATTAAATCTACACAGTACTGTATGTCAATTATATCTCAATAAAGCAGAACAAAGTTTAGTTGTAGAAGAAACTGACGAACAAGTTAATATACCCAGCCATGGCCCCTATTTCACAAGAGTTGACAACCTAAAGAATACAGCCCTGATACAGGCAAAATTTAAGAAGTTGAAGAAAAATACACCAACAAGTTATCAACATTAAAGTTACACATGAATTCAATAAAACATTTACATTATGCTTCCTCCACTTCTTTTTCCTTTTCATGTGCTCTCCAAGAATGTGGAAGGTGAAAGCAGCCAAAATGAAGCTATTTAGGGTTAGAAGTCTTTTTCCCAAATCTTAATCATCTTTGCAACTCTCCTCTGAACCCATTCCAAGGGAATGAAGAAATGCTGGAGCTGTCCTTAGACGGCGGGAGGAAGGTGGTGGAGGAAGGAGTGGAGGGAACAGAAGGCTGGTGAGGTGATTCCCACCACCTTTCCCACACATCTCCACATTTCCACCATGGACACTGCTCCAGGTCTGATGTGTGCACCCTCTAAAGGCTCTCCTGCTTCTGGGACTCCTTGGCTATATTTAGCTTCCTACTGGGGGCTTCCCAGGTGGGGCTAGTGGTAAAGCACCTGCCTGCCAATACAGGAGATGATCCCTGAGTCAGGAAAGATCCCTGGAGTAGGAAATGGCATGGCACTCCAGTATTCTTCCCTGAAAATTCCATGGACAGAGGAGTCTGGTGGGCTACAGTCCATGGGGCTGCAAAGAGTTGGACACAACTGAGTGACTGAGCACACACCCTGGAGGTGCAGAAGACTGACAGAGTATCCACCTTCTTATGCTCTCAACAGTATCAAAATCTTCAGGGTCTAACAAGCATTTTATTTCCACCTAAGTGCAATGGCACCCCACTCCAGTACTCCTGCCTGGAAAATCCCATGGATGGAGGAGCCTGGTGGGCTGCAGTCCATGGAGTAGCTACGAGTCAGACACGACTGAGCGACCTCACTTTCACTTTTCACTTTCACGCATTGGAGAAGGAAATGGCAACCCACTCCAGTGTTCTTGCCTGAGAATCCCAGGGACGGGGGAGCCTGGTGGGCTGCCATCTATGGGGTCGCACAGAGTCAGACACGACTGAAGTGACTTAGCAGCAGCAGCAGCAAGTGGCCTTCTACTTTCCATGCAGGGCTTCAGCAGACCATATCATATACAAGTGTGATTTAAACGAATACTTACCAGAGAGCCAGAAATAAACCCTACACCTACAGTCAATTAATCTTCGACAAAGAAGGCAAGAATATAAAATGAGGGGGAAAAAGTCTCTTTAGCTTAGTGGTGCTGGAAAAGTTGAACAGACGTATATAAAGCAATAAAGGTAGAACACACCTTTTCATCATGCACAAAAATAAACTCGAAATGGCTTAAAGACTTAAACATAAGCCATGACACCATAAAACTCCTAGAAGAGAACACAGGCAGAACATTCTATGGCATAAATCGTACCAATGTTTTCTTTGGTCAGTCTCCCAAGGCAAAAGAAATAAAAACAAAAATAAACAAATGGGACATAATCAAATGTACAAGCTTTTTGTAGAGCAAAGGAAACCTTAAACAAAATGAAAAGACAACCTACAGAATGGGAGAAAATATTGGCAAATGATACACCCAACAAGGGTTTAATTTCCAAAATATATAAACAGCTCATGCAACTCAACAAGAAAAACCAATCGAAAAATGGACAGAAAACCTAAACAGACATTTCTCCAAAGACATACAGATGGCCAACAAACACATGAAAAGAGGCTCAACATCACTATTAGAGAAATGGAAACCAAAACCACAATGAGGTACTACTTCACACCAGTCATTAAAAAGTCAGAATGGCCATCATTAAAAAGTCTACCAGTGTTGGAGAGGGTATAGAGAGCAGAGAATGCTCCTACACTGTTACTGGGAATGAAAGCTGGTACAGCCACTGTGGAAAACAGTAGGAAGGTTCCTCAGAAAACTAAAAATAGAATTACCATATGATCCAGCAATCCCATTTTGGGGCATATAGCCAGACAAAACTATAATTCAAAAAGACACACACATCCCTATGTTCATAGCAGCACTACTCACAAGACCCAAGACATGGAAACAACCTAAATGTCCACTGACAGATGAGCGGACAAAGACGTGGTACCTATATACACTGGATAAAAAAAAAATAATAATGCCATTTGCAGCAACATGGATGCAACCAGAGATTATCATACCAAGTGAATTAAGTCAGAGAAAGAAAGACAAATACCAATATGATATCACCTTTATGTGGCATCTAAAATATGGTACAAATGAGAGCGGCCTGTGGGGCCCTGCCCCCTCGCCTGGGTCTGGGGGCCCGGTGAGACCGCGGGCGGGTGGGGGCAAAAAAAATAAATAAATAAAATAAAATAAAATAAAATAAAATATGGTACAAATGAATCTATGAAACAGAAAGAGACTCACAGACAAACAGATTTGTGGTTGCCAAGGGGATGGAAGGGTGGGGGAGGGAAGGACTGGGAGAATTACATGAAGAATGGATAAACAACAAGGTCCTACTGTATAGAACAGGGAACTACATTCAATATCCCAGGATATTGGAAAAGAATATGAAAAAGAATATATATATATGTATAACTTAGTCACTCCTGCTATACAGCAGAAATCAACACAACTCTGTATATCAACTATACTTCAACTTTTTAAAAAAAAGAATACTTACCTTTTTAAGTTGGTCCTGTCACCACTATCTGAGCTTGCCACAGATGAAGTATCGTAAGAGTGAGAATCAATAGTATCAATGTTTAACAATGTAGGATCTTCAAGAACAAAAGATTCATCTTCATCATCAGTCTATATTAGAAGAACATGGATACATTAATTCAAAAGTCCAAATACTCTCTAAGTCAAACAGGCATTAACGGGTTTCTCCAAAATAAACATATGCTTTCGCTGTTTTTCACCCCTTTTCCATGCATTGCTATTGACCAGAGAGGCACAGTACAGAATTAAATTTCAACTCTAGATCTCTCTCCCTACTTTTTTCACTCCAAAAAATTATTTCCTGTAGCTGAAAGAAGTAGGAGCAGTTATACAGATTATATTTTTAGTTGCCAAATATGTCTTCATATTCAAACCTGTCTAGGTGCTTTACTAGTTAACTAACAGCCAACAGCTGATTGAAGAAAATAAATACCACCTGACTATAAACAGCATGCCTTAATAACATGACAAACAGAAGAAAGGCACTCTGGGTTGGAAACAGCATGTGCAAACAGTGATTTCATAATATGGATTGTGCCAATGAAAAAGGAAGTAGTCTAAGATGAGCAGAGTATACAAGTAGGAGTTGGAGATGATCCTAGAAACATAAGCTGGGACCCACATCGTAAAAACCTTTATATTTCATTAAGCTAGGTGACAGGAGGTCCCACATTCACCACTGTATTCCTAGTGCCTAGTACAATGCCAGACACATAATCAGTACTCATTTACTTAATAAATTAATGTACTGCATACCACAGGCAGTTGGAAGACAAGGAGATCTCTAAGAAATCGACACATGATGAGAATTATGTTTAAGAAGATAAATGGGGTAGAATGAAGATGAATGAGAGTAGAGGGGAAGACTGGGGCAGGGAGACTAATAAGAACCAGGAAGAAGGCTACTGCAATTTCAAGGAAAGAGAGAAGAGTTCAGTCTAGGAATGCAGCCGAAGGGGTCAAGAGAAGGAATAAGGAGACATTACTGAGGTAAAATTAAAGATTCCTGCTTACCATTTAAACAGTGTTTTGCGGGGGGCAGAGAGGGTTAAGTTTAAGAAAGAAGTCAAAAAAGATTCCAAGGATTCTAGCTAGAGCAACTAGGCAAAAGGTAATACCACTAATTGAGATAAGAATTATCTCAGCAGATAAAGCAAAATGAGTCTAGCTTCAAACAAGCTGATTCTAGGCAGCAGACATTAGAGAAAAAAGTTCTGATCACACCTTCGGTTTCAGCTGGACTACCTTCTCCCTTATTTCTATCCATGTTCTTAAGACAGCAGTCCACACTCCACTTTCTCGACCCATTACTGGCTACTGAGTACTACTCTTGAAGTTACCAGTCAAATCTGCCAGCCTATTTTCCTTTAGCATGCTACTGCCGCATATGCATCAAGTAATACCACTGGCTAAGCCTCACTCCTAGAAATTTTCTCTTCCCTTAGTTTCCAATACATCTATTTACTGTTCCTTCAACTTATGTGGCCTCTTCTATTAGTCATGTTCTCTACTTTCTCTTCAGCCCAACCTTTGAGTGATTTTGTTCCCCAGGATTACATTCTTGGCTCTTGGCTCTTCCTACTTCACAAACTTTCTATATGAACTAGCTAATCCACACCTATAGCTTCAAATACCATGACATGCTCAGGACTCCAAAATCTGTATCTTTAGTACCAACATTTCTCTTGAGGTTTAGGCCACATTTCCAACTGTTTTTCAGATATCTCCACATACACATGAGTGCTAAGAACAGGATGAAGGCTTGCAAGGAGTTACTGTGCTACTTGAGAGCTGTGCAAGAATGGAAGGACAGCCCTAGGGAAAGGGAACGGAAACAACTCATAAATGAAATGCAGAACCAAGGTCTTAAGCAAGAGAGTCAGCCAGAATATTATTTGATTTTCTTAAACAGCCCAGGGATATAATTAAAGAAAATAGATTAGCTAAATTAAGCCAGGGTTGAGGGCTTACGGGATTAAGTGGGGGGAAAAAATGAAGAAGATAATTAAGGGTATCAGTGAGGCTGAATTTAAAATTACTAGCTTCACGGTGTGTGCTGTGCTTAGTCGCTCAGTTGTGTCCAACTCTTTGAGACCTCATGGACTGCAGCCTGCCAGGCTCCTCTGTCCATGAAGATTTTCCAGGCAAGAATATTGGAGTGGGTTGCCATGCCCTCCTCCAGGGGATCTTCCTGATCTAGCAATCAAACCAGGGTATCTTGCATTGCAGGTGGATTCTTTACCAACTGAGCCACCACAGAAGCTACACGGTTGAGATATCAATTCTCACAAACTGATGTGTAGAATCTACACAATCCTATCAAATTTCACCTGGTATATGTGTGTGTAAACCAATAAAGTAATTCTAAAACTTATGTAGAAATGCAAAAGACTAAGAATAATCAAGGGAATCTTAACAACAAAGCTGGAAGATTTGAACCTACTAGATATCAAGACCTATTACAAAGATTCAAACAGACTGTGATACTGGGGCAAGTACAGAAAGACCAATGAAACCACACCCACCATTTATGATCACCTGATTTAAAACAAAAAGTGACACCAGAGAAAACGGTGCTCAGTAAGTGCTGCTGCCTCATACCTCACACCATCCCACACACAAATTTTACACGAACTGCAGATCTAATGTAAAAGGCAGAACAATAAAGATTTTAAAATAAGACGGCATCAACATAACCTTGAAATTTGCAAAGTTTTCTTCAATAGGATGCAGCAAAAAGCTAACAAAAATGGAAAAACTTAGTAAGCTGAACTACTGCTAAGAACTTCTGCTCATCGAAAGAAACCATTAACTGAGGGAAAAAGTAACCCACAGAACAGAAGAAGATATTTGCAATACATACATCTAATAGAAAGCTTATATACATCACATATAAAGAACTCCTAAAAATACTTTAAAAATCAACTCAACAGAAAAAGGGCAAAAGACATGAAAAATCAATTCACAAAAGAGATATCCAAAAGGCTACAACATATGTCAAGGAACACAATTTCATCAATCTTCAGGAAAATTCAGATTAAAACTCAGATGGGATGCTACTACACACCTATTAGGTATGAATGGTTAAAGTGAAAAAGAGAAAAATTAAAAAGCTGATGAAGATATGGGAACCATATCTTCATATATGATATATACATATAACCATATATATGATATGGTAATATATATGATAATATCATATATAACCATATAAGGTTATTTATATAACCATATCCATATATTGCTGCAGAAAGCATACACTATCACAACCACTTTGAGAAACCTGTGGCAGTATCTACCAAAGCTGACCATGCCCATATCTGATGATGCAGCGACTCTACTCTGAGGGACATACCCAGAAGACATGTGTGTGTGTACACGTGTGTAGTTACCTGAAGACAGGAATAAGAGTATTTACAGCAGCACTTGTCAAAGTGGCCAGAAACTAGATATTATAAAACTGCCCATAAACAGTAGAATGAATAAAAAATAGTATGTATTTTACACAGCAAAGGGAATGGATGAATAACTACATGCAGGAAAATACAAATGAATCTGAAAACACAATATTAAGGGAAACAAGTCAGACACACAAAAGCATATATTGTGTAATTCCATTTTTATGAAGTTCAAAGCCAGAAAGCCAATCAATGCTGGTAGAAGTCAGGATAGTGATTATCCTGGGTTCAATACTAAAGGAGCACAAGAGGAGTTTCTGGGGTGCTAGCAATGCTTTATTTCTTCAGATGGACTCCAGTTACATGAAGAATTCTGTTTGTGAAAATTCACCAAGCTGTACACTTATGACCTGAGTAGATTTTCTTTATGTATGTGATATCTCCATTAAAAGTTCCAAAGAAATATCCGGCTGCATGAGCCAACAGTGGATCTGAAGTCAGGGCTACTCTCAAACATGGGGACTAAACAGGATCAACAGACTTGGTCCTAAGGAGGTCAAAGAGGAGGTTTAATGGAAGGAAGAGAATGTAGGGATGGGGGAGGATTATTATAGAGAACGGAATTTCAAGATTAAAAACCTCAGAAGTAGCACAGTTTCAAAGGATGCTAAGGCCTAGTAACATTATTTCATGACCTAAGTTCTGAGATTTAGCATGTCTCAGTAATCTCTAACTTTCTGTAAAATAGATGACCACTTCTTCCCAGCATCTCTTCAGGTTTATTTATGAATTTTATAGGATATATATACCCCCACATATCCTGGAACAAGTGCTTATTTACATTTTCTACTTTTGTCCCTTTTCTTTCTTAAAATCACTCTTCAATACTTCTTCCCTTTTTAGTCTTCATAATGTTCTACAATTTAAATTATTTTTATTTTCACTTGTCCACCTGTTGAGCTCCCTGGTGGTGTGACAGCCAGCCAATTTCCAGTCCTATTTTTCTCTCAAAATCAGAGACAATCACATAGCACTTCATAATCGCAGTATTTAACACTGTGACCCAAACGCACAAGGCACCCAAATTAGTGAGGAAGATAACTGAGAAGTATCATCTTCTCAGTTAACCACTAGTGATTACTACACTTACTGATACTAGTAGGTATGTAAATTCTGCAAAGATAGTTTTCTTTCATTATAAACTACAGCCTCATTCATAAGAGCATTACTTTGACATTATGGTACAAAGATGTACAAACAGGGCTTTGTACACATCCTCTAAGACTATTTTTAGTTCTCACTTTGTAATTGAAATAATTATGTGATTAACATCATGTTATGAAAACTGACAAATTAATCTCTTCATCTCTAAATGAAAGATTTCCTATTAGAAAGCAATAAATAAATATGACTTTAACAGGATAGTCTCTCATTAACCAAAGCCTTCTTGGTCAAAATTATAAATGCTCAAGTCTTCTTAATACAGATCAAGCATAACATTTAAAAATATATTCAAAGAAACAGCAATATCAAGCTGATATTTTAAAAGAATAAAAGATGTAATTCATAGAGAAAGTAGTTTGCATCCTATATAGTACTGTATATAAACCTAAAAGTATAGATAAAGAAGTAATAAAGGGGCGAGAGCCAAAAAAAAAAAAAAGGCAAACCAGGGCCCAACCCCACCTATGGGGCCAGTGAGCATTTCTGTTGAGGAATCTTTGCATCATCTTTTACAAAACATAACTATGGATCTGAAACAGATTTTTTAAAATCTTTCTTAAATTAGGAGCTAAAACTTCCAATGGGAGTCTTAAGCAAGTTGTTAAAAGATCAAGAAGACTGAGTTGAAGAATTGTCAGCAGATGCAGGGTACAAAAAAGCCAGCACACTTCATCAACATGTACTTCCAAAGAGCTCCTTTGTAAAGCCTTTATGATCTGCTAATTCAGAAAGTAACATCATTTCAGAGCTCTGAGAAACTTTTTAATCAAGATGGTATTCATAAGATAAACTATGGCGGCTTCATTTTCTTTATATAGAAGGGTGATGAAGTGCATTACAAGGCTGTGGATACTCTTTTGTATCTCCTGAGGACGAGCTATTTGAATATCACTGGAAGAGATGACATTATCAAAACATAATACAAATCTCAAAAGTGTCATGAATTTAGTATTTCAACTCACTTAATAAAACATTTCTTTAGTCGGCCCAAGTATGAGGTATTTGTCCTGGGCACAGAGATGAACAAGACATGGCTTCTGCCCCTGAAAAGCTCACAATCTAGAACTTTCTGCAATAATGGAAATACTCTTGGCATCTATGCTGTCCACTACAATAGGCACTAGCCACATGTGACATGTGATTACTTGAAGTGTGCCTTGTACAACTGAGCAAATGGATTTTTAATTTTTCTTTACCTGTAATCAGTTTAAATTGCCACATGTGACTGTTGGCTCCCTTACTAGACAATGCAGATCTGGAAACATACACAAAACCCAGAAGTATTCAAATCAAAGTGATAAAACAGCGACTGTTAATATATACCTACTTCATTTAGTATGCTTTCCAGTGTTGGAGGAGTATCAACCTGAGGAATATCGAACTCCTTATCATCAATCTAAATAGAGAAAAGAAATTAATACTCACATAATAATGCTTTTCCTCTTATAATTGGGAGGGTGTTTTAATTGATTAGAACCATTATCCATTAGAAGACAAACAGACCACCAAACTCTTCTCACGGAAAGCCAACTCAATAATTCATGATATTAAGGGTTAGGTCAAACAACTACAGAACTGTTTCCTTTTCTATCCACATATTCAGAGTTTATCAAGGACAAATATGCACTGATGGCAACATCCTAACAATCCTTTCCAGAAAGCTTCTGTTGAAGGGCTTTGGTATCTGCTTTCTTAAACAAAACAGCATTTCTTACGACAAACCCTGAACTTCTAAGTCATAAGAGATATACAAAGGTCTGACACTGAATTTCCTAATTATTTCATAAATTATGGTGGTGGATGATTAGGTCAAACAACTTGTTATTAAATATTCATATCGTCACAAAAACCTATTGCTATCAGATCAATGAGAAAAAAAAATCACTGCACAAGAATTCTAAGTCTACCGCCAGCACTATGATAGAGATATCATTTAACATAGCTGCACTTCAGTTTCTTCCCCTGTAAAAACGGAGTAGCAGAGCATTGTGAAGCTCAAATGAGAAGATGTATTAGAGTGTTTTATAAACTATAATCAGCTATAGAAATGAAGAGTAGCATTATTTCATAAAACTGTATATAGATGCCTATTAATCTATGCAAAAATGATGAAATTAGAGTCTTTGAATTATAAAGTGCACTCTAAGCAACATTTTGGTTAAACATCATCACTTGACAAAAGCTGAATTTTTACCAGATCATTTCTGAACTCCAGTTCCTTGTCCAGATCTATATAAGAGAATTTTGAAAGTGAAGCTTCTAGACTGAAAGACTTGTTCAGTTCCTCATCAGTAGTCTTGGCACAGAGGCTCTGTTCCACATTTTCATGGTCTGGTTCATTTTCCATGTTTTCTTTTAATACCTGTATTCAGTCAATCCAAGCAAGTTTTTGTTTTGTTTTTTTGGCCTCAGATCATGATGAACTGAATGATGATCTCCTTTCAAAAAAGAAAAAATATATTACTTAGATATCCTCAAATGGATATACCAAAGACTTACTGGGTCAGACTTTTGTGGAAACTGATTTCACTCAATCATCTGATTATAGACAAAGAGAAATCAATCCTAGGGTACGCGCTATGATATGGGGGGAGGGTTTTTATGGGAGCACAAAGGAGGAATATCTGACTTAGGAGTCTGGGAAGTGGCCCACCACCCAAAGTCCTAAATCTGGTGACAGTGATGACATAGGACAAGCTCAACCACTAGACCTGGTACCAACCAGATTTATGTACCTAAAAACAAGAGGGTAACTGGTGCCAAAATCTGTAGTTAACCCCTTCTTCACATTCCCAAACCTGAGCAGATCTCCAGTTCTCCGTGAAGATAAGCATACAGACCAGTTTCGTCATCAGCATCCAGACAGGGCCAGAGACCTCCAAGGGAAACTTAGTGTAGACACAGAGGGCCCACAATGGGTAGCAAGTCACTTAACAGGACACCAGCAAGTCTAAAGGTTCAGATCTATTAGAGGAGACGACACTGATGCCAGTGTAAAATAATGCCACCGCTGACTAGAGATTTCTAGAAAGAAGGCTGGATAAGGGAAGGCAGAGACAGTAAAGAAAAAGAAATGTATGCAAATTTTGTTTTTTCACAGGTCTATCAGTGTATAATGATACACTATCATATCAAAAAGAAACATAATCTGGTTTACTTTAAAAAAAACTGTCTAGAAAACAACTGTCTGCAAAATTTCTGAAAAACTAAAAATATACTCAGGAAAAAATATACATAGTTTAACCATTAAATTTGCCCTTACATGTTTTCTGTTAATAATTAGGATGTAAGTGACCAAACTTTAAAACGTTTATCACTTAACTCTGCCTGTATACAATAAAAAAACAAAAATATGAAAATAGAAACAAGGCCACAGTAATGATTATAATAAAAGCAAAGGTAATTTTGTTTTCTAGACTAGGTGTTTCCCATGGTACCCCATGAGCACTAATTCTCAGTAGGAAGCTTTCTCAAATGATATACCACCCGCAGACAGCAGAAGGCAATGGCACCCCACTCCAGTATTCTTGCCTAGGAAATCCATGGACAGGGAGCCTGGCAGGCTACAGTCTGTGGGGTCACCAAGAGTCAAAGGCATGACTGAGCAACTAAGTGCTCACATACCACCAAACTTCCCCACCAGACAAACTCCTCTTACTCTTTCTTACTGAAGTGAAGGCAGAAAAAAAAGCTGACAACCACTGAGCCACTGAAAGAATTAATTTTCTTAAAGGGAGTTGACAATTAGTTGTTGTTATTGTTCTTTTAAAAATAACATGCCCAAAACTCATGGACAATTTTATCTAATTAGGCTCATTTTTCGTAGAAGGCAATGGCACCCCACTCCAATATTCTTGCTTGGAAAATCCCATGGACGAACGAGCCTCGTAGGCTGCAGTCCATGGGGTCGCTAAGAGTCAGACACAACTGAGTGACTTCTCTTTGACTTTTCACTTTCATGCACTGGACAAGGAAATGGCAACCCACTCCAGCGTTCTTGCCCAGAGAATCCCGGGGACAGGGGAGCCTGGTGGGCTGCAGTCTATGGGGTCGCACAGAGTCGGATACAACTGAAGCGACTTAGCAGCAGCAGCAGCAGGCTCATTTTTAAGTGTTTAACGTAAATTTCACTTCCTTCGATATTTATTTTTATAATTTTTAAAAATGAATATCTACTATGCATAAGACACAGACTCATGAAGACTGATTTTCAAGAGCTGAAACCAATTTGTGTAGCTAGTACATTTGTGTATTACCAAACAGATTAATTCTTTTCACGTGTCACAGAAGACAGACTCTGAGGCTCTGGCCTACAAACACATGCTATCGACTACATTCCTAGAAGACATAACTGAGGGTACTCTGTGTCTGGCAACATTTGAAAGCATCTTTCCAATCTCGGGTACTAAATGTACTTCTCCTTTTGCAATAAGCCAAAGGCAGGAGCAATATTAGCCTTTATGAGCCTTTCTTCAAAGAAGACTGAATTGGCTTATGACAAATTACTTCTCAATAAAGTTCCCTCTTATTTGTACCACTTAGCAAAAATGATTTCAGTTAGTCAAGGGATGCTTACAAATATGCACAAATATTCACAATCAGTGTTTCCTGAAGAAGTTAAGTTTTATTCTTATACACTTTTTTAAGATAGTGGAAAAAACTACATAACAAAAACTTTAAATGACTCTATAACCTAAAACGTTTCATTCTTCACATTTGTGTCCCCAAAATAACTCCAAAAGGAAAACAATTTTTTCCTGGCTCTTTTTATATCTTCTATCTGGAGTTAATAAGAGGTTCTCAAAACAGCTCAGCATCTATGAACTCTAGTAGCAGGCTGAAGAAGTTTCAAGAAATCAAGCATTCTCTGAAAAAAGAACATCACCCTGCCATGCCACCCTACTTCATTTCCAACCATCACTTCACGGACCTCCTATTAGTGTGATGTGGTGGCAAACTGGAAAGAATATAGACCAAAGAGTCAATTAAAATCGTATCTGAATCTGGACTTTACCAGTTCCTATCTATGACCTTGGTCAATCAGTCTACCCTTTCTGAGCTCCTCTATTTCTATATCTGTAAGATGAAATATTGTGGCCATTTGTGCTGCTTGCCCAGAGCATCACCTCTTGTCCTGGGGAAAGCTGTTTCAAACTATTTGCTTCCTGTGGAGGCTGTCAATAAAAAAGCCCCTAGTAACAAAGACTGCACAACACATCCAGGGTCCTTCACCAAGATGCACCAAAATGCAACTGGTAAGGAAGAGCCACTCCCGCTGTTCGTTAAACAATGAATAATAAGGCTAAGCAATATTCCCCACCTCTACCCCATCCCATTCTGCAGAAAAGGAGGTCATTTATTCAATACATATCAACACCAACTATGCATCTGTCACTGTCTCTACCAACAAAATTTACTCTCTCGGTACAAATTTCATTCTTGCTCAAGAATGAAAGCAACCTATAACCAGAAACAGAGAAGAGGAGGAAAGAGTGGACTGATATCATGCAGGCCCCAGGCTCCCATCTTTTATGTATGATGTTAGCTCCGGAATAGCTTTCCAGCATTTAGGCTACATAAGCCAACAGAGTCCCCCAGTTTTTCTTTTATTTCTGGGTGGGGGTTGGGGGGGGAGTCACAATTAAGACTCCCAACTCTCAGGAATATGATTACCTACTGTGCAGAGTTACTGTGAAGAACAAATGATATAATGACTGTAAAGCATTTAGAATAATGTCTGACACAGACCAAGTATTCAAGAAATGTAAAACTGCAAGATTTCCAAATTCTTTTAAAGACCCTGAAACAAGATCTGGTACTTTTGTAAAAGTCTAGCCAGTGCTAAGTATATCCAAAGGCCACCCTACCAGAAGGCTATACTTCTTATAATAACAATAATAGCAAAGTTTCCTCATGAACTGAATCGACTTCTGGTGACTCGGACAGTAAAGAACTCACCTGCAACGCAGGAGACCTGGGTTCAATCCCTGGATGGGGAAGATCCCTTGAAGCAGGAAATGGCTACCCACTCCAATATTCTTGCCTGGAGAATTCCATGGACCTAGTACCCTAGTAACCTAGGACCCATGTAACCTAGTGGGCTACCGTCCATGGGGTCGCAAGAGAGTTGGACGCAAGTGAGTGACTAAACACAAACAAACAAAATATAAACTGAACCGTAGAGGTTAGCATCTCGAGTTGGGGAGACTACCCTGGACTATCCAGATGGGCCCAATGTAACCAAAGAGTCTTTAACAGTGTGAGAAAGCGGCAGAAGACAGTGTCCAAGAAAGAGATGTGACAACAGAAGCAGGGTCAGAGAAGTGCTGTGCTACAGGCTTGGAAGATGGAGGAAGGGTGCCAGGAGCCAAGGAATTTAGGCAGTCTCTTGAAACTGCAAGAGACAAGGAGATGGACTGTCTTCTAGAAGGACCCTGGCCTGCCACAGTTTGATTTGGCCTAGTAAGACCAATGCTGGACTGGTGCACTATAGTACTGTAAAATAATAAATCTGTGGGTTTTTTAAGCCATGAAATTTGTGGTAATTTGTTACAGCAGAAATAGAAAATGAATACACTAGCAAACTTCAATTGTTTCTGGCCGTATCACCAGCATTCTGAAATACCTACCCCTCCCTTGTCACTTGGTATTGCCCAAATATTTATTGAGCAAACTCTTCCAAATGCAGACTGCTGATGAAATGCTTCATACATGGTACTTGATATTACACCTAGACAGCATATTAAAAAGCAGAGACATTACTTTGCCAAAAAAGGTCCGTCAAGGCTATGGTTTTTCCAGTAGTCATGTATGGATGTGAGAGTTGGACTATAAAGAAAGCTGAGCACCAATGAATTGGTGCTTTTGAACTGTGGTGTTGGAGAAGACTCTTGAGAGTCCCTGGGACTGCAAGGAGATCCAACCAGTCCATCCTAAAGGAGATCAGTCCTGGGTGTTCATTGGAAGGACTGATGCTGAAGCTGAAACTCCAATACTTTGGCCAACTGATGCGAAAAGCTGACTCATTTGTAAAGACCCTGATGCTGGGAAAGATTGAGGGCAGGAGGAGAAGGGGACGACAGAGGATGAGATGGTTGGATGGCATCACTGACTCAATGGACATGAATTTGGGTAGACTCCGGGAGTTGGTGATGGACAGGGAGGCCTGGCGTGCTGTGGTTCATGGGGTCGCAAAGAGTCAGACACAACTGAGCAACTGAACTGACTGACATTACACACTTGATGCAGAACAAAGAAATGAACTACTAGTAATTTCCTCTTGAAATACATTCTATAACTAGTTTTCACCCAACCATCCCATAATCTAGGGTTTTTATAGTTCTCAAGGGGATGCCATGCCAGAGTGTACCTTCAAACTACACAACAGGTTACGTGAATCAGATTAATCTAACAGAGAATGTATATCACAGAATCATGATTACCCAGTATGCTGTCCATTTCTGAGGGCTACTATACTAGTAATTTAATAGCTTCAACCAAAGATCGTCTGACATCCTGAGAGCTCCCAAAACTACACCCTCTTAATTATTCCCGACCAATGAATAAAGGAGGCCCAAGGAACACCTGAGGGAAAAAAAAAAGACGTGTACCATATAAACAGCAATGACCCCATTACGACACTGGCCAACTGAATAAGAACCCTAGAATGTGACCTATATTAAGCCAGGTTAAAGTGGAATTCTTCTAGTAGTGTTTTTTTTTTTTTTTTTTAAACTTCAGCAGACATTCCCAGCTGTTCAAGTTTCAGGATCTGTTTAATTTGCTGACATTCTTTTCCTCCCAAAAGTGTTATATGAGACACTTACCACATTACCCTGAAATCAAATCAAGTTGGGTTTTTTCCTAATACACTATAGCCTTTGAAAGATACCACAAAATCATGACCTGGAAGCAACTTTACATGCCAACTTTGTTTCTGGTCTTTCCAATCCAAGTGTTCCTGTTCTATTCGTTTTGTCTTCTTGTGGCTTGTTTTGTGAAGAAAAATGTAACAGAGAATGAACTTCTGTGAGGTTTTCTATTATCTTACTCTGGTAAATGGGCTCAATTTTAGCAGTTCCCCAATGCCTACAGGATAAAATTCAAAAATTTAAGCCATTCCAGGCAGATTAATAGTTCCTTTAAAACTAACCTTATTATATGTATCCAGAGTCCCTCAAGAATAGCTTCCATTTTTCCTATGTCTGCTCACACTAGCTCACATTCCCTTCCTTTTCCTTCCATTTATCTAAATTCCCTCATTCTGTCCTTCCTTCTGGGAACCTTCCCTACCTAAGCATCCTCAGAATCCAGAATGAACATCTAGAATAGCACCTTGGCCTTCATTAGTTAACTTACCACATGACTACATCTTTTCTCCCAGCTGTACAACAGAAATGGGACCAAGTGTCTTTGCATACTCCACACCACTGGGGTCACTAACTTGCATAGCTACACAGACATTCAGTAAGTATCTACTGATCAACACAAGAATTAGAAGACAGGAATAACTCCTGTGTTGCGAATTAAATATATCAGTTTTATTACCTGTAATTGTTAAGCTTCAGAGGATACTACTTGACTCATCGCATATAGGAATCTATGCCATAATAAGCCAAGTTATAACTGAGTTCCACTTTAATGCAATCAGGCCTGTCAACTACAGATGATCATATTCATCCTTCAGATATCAGCTAAACCCTTGCCTCCTCAAAAGTCTTTTTTCCTGCTCAACTAGACTAGGTTCCCAGTTAGTAGGTACCTATAACATTTTTTTCACTGTCTGAACCTCCATTTCCTTCACTCAACTGGAATGTGGGTTCCAAGAAAGCCAAGATCACATCTGCCCTTTTTCCATCACTGTATTCCCAGTGCCTAATTACACAGTAGCCTAATTACACCAATCCATGCATCCCCTCACCCTCCCCACAGAAACAGCCAAGCAATGCTGCATCACTGGCTTCTAGAGCCTTAAACAGCAGTTCTGATCATTCAAAATAAAATATGGTTAGTCATTCTACTCCCCAAAAGCCCCCCACCTTGCAAGTTCCCCTCTCTGCAATTGTTTTTTTTCAATCTCTAACTTTTTTTAAATGACCATTTTGCTCATGTATGACATGACACAAACTCCATAATTTCAAATATTTTGTGCTGTTTTACATTAATTCAACCTATAGGCCAAGATGAAAATAGTGAAAATATACATTCAGGGCTTTCCAGGAGGCACTAGTGGTAAAGAATTCGCATACCAATGCAGGTGGGGTTAAGAGACGCCTGGGTCGGGATCCCCGGGCCAGGAAGATCCCCTGGAGGAGGACATGGCAACCCACTCCAGTATTTTTGCCTGGAGAATTCCATGGATAGGGGAGCCTGGCAGGCTGCAGTCCATAAGGCTGCAAAGAGTTAGACATGACTATAGTGACTAAGCATGCACATCGTACATTCATTCAATTTACAGGAATTCAACCATTATCTTAGGCAAACAGAAAGGAAAAAAAAGAAATGATTCTCATAGGACCTGGACTCTGCATACTATTCCACTCAATAACTACAAGCTTCTGAGCGTGTGTGGGGAAGGGATGGGTATCTGCTAGTCTTTCATCAGTCTCACTTCTCACATGCCTCACACACAATCCATTTCACCTGTGCTCAAAGTAACACACAGCATGCTGTTCCAACATGCAGCAAAAACTGGCTGTGACTGACTTCCTAAGAGATCATATGTCAGGCTCCTACATGACTCCTTCACAGGGTACTGCGGTGGTACTCAGTTTTCAAGGTACTTTTTCAAAAGTGAAAGTCGCTCAGTCATGTCTGACTATTTGCAACCCCATGGAAATTCTCCAGGCCAGAAGAGTGGAGTGGGTAGCCTTTCCCTTCTCCAGGGAATCTTCCCAACCCAGGGAACAAACCCAAGTCTCCCATATCACAGGCTGATTCTTTACCAGCTGAGCTACCAGGGAACCTTCTTCAAGGACCTAGGAAAAACTGAAAAAATAAGATTTCAGAAACCAGCAGTAAAGATATTATACCACCAGTCACAGGTGATGTGGAAATAAGTCACTTTAACCTTGAACTGCAACCAGACACTTACATGTAAGACAGAAAAAAAGCCTGAAAGTGTTGTCTTTCTAATTTCATTATGCTGGTGTAGCACATAGAGCACAGGACTTGAAAACTTATACTCTGATCCATGTGAAGGTAGTTTTAATCAAGGATGATGTTATTTGTAGCTAACTGGGCATCACACTTAAGGGTACTCATTTCACTTTACTCATGGACTTCAGAAACAGGTTTCAACCATGTAATTTTGGTGGTTCTGCCAATCAAATATCCTATCTGCTTAGCCAGAAGAATAAGCACATGACACTCTTATATCCAATCTGGCCAACCAGTGTCCTTTCCTGAAATTTATAAATATTAGAGGTAGGAGTTTCCTCTTCTCTCTGTGGTGCTTAAGGTTGGATGAAGTAACAGAAAGGCTGTTAAACAGAATGAAGATAATTCAAACATTAAGATCCATTTAAGAATAGAACAGTTTGTTCTTACAAATATGTACAGATGACACCTGAAGCTGTAGGTTAAGATGATATCTAAACTCTTGTGAAAACTATAAACATATCAAAAGTTAAATACACAAGTTCAACAGGCTTTACTTTTCATTAACATACATAACTGACATTTGATATCACAGTGGTTGAAATGTCTATAAAAGGGTGGGAAAGAGCTGAAAAGTCACCAAGATGTCCCAGTATTCTGGAAGACAGAAAACACCCATCTGCTGATACTGGTCCAGGTACAAAGGAAATGTATAAAGGATAAGCAACATACTATTCCCTTGACCCCTGGAGAAAATTTTTTCACCTATGTCTCTTTGAGATAAGAAACCCAAAAGATCAACCAGAAGTTTTTCTTGTTTATCTTTATTCTGCATTCTACGGAATACACCAGCTATTACCAGAGATTTCAATATCTACTCTTAAGTTTAACCACGAGCCAACCTATATCTTACACAAACACATGTAGAGTCTCCATCCCTATTTACATCAGATACTTGAAATACACACCTGATTCGTAACTGATCTCCTAATCGCTGATATCTGGAGTAAAGCTGGCACCACAAGTTAACAACCACGTTTGGTTTGTTCTTTGGGGTGGCGGGAGTGTGGTACTGGACACAGCCTTCCTGACCATTCTAGGATCAACCTAATATTAGCAGGGCATGAAGGAGGCATGCCTGTTTGAAGAAGGGTCCCCAGCAGTTACTGAAAACCGGTGGCATGGATCCTCTCTTACTGACACTAATTCATCCCACCTTCTCTCCTCTGAAACACACCCAAACATTTTAGGCAACTCTGCCCTTCCCCGCCACCACCACTTCCCCCGAGTACCACACTTGGAGAACTAACCAGGACACAAAGGAACGGCCTCGAACGTTAGAGACCCACGTGTCCCCTGCTGCCCTCACTCTAGGGCACACTTCGCATCGAGAGAGAAACTGGACCGAACCTCACAGGGTGCGCACAAATCCTAAGAGGTGGACACCCCGCCTAAGCCTCGGCTCCACACTAGAGAAGCACACTCATCCCAGGCCTCGAGGGATGGACGAGCCTGCACCTGTGCCCCAGGCCCCAAAGGCAGGTTACACACCTGTTTCTTCTGGGGGAGTGACTACCGGCCTCCAAGACTCACAATCTGGGTAAGCAAGTGCCCCTGCACCTCAGCCTCTCATTCTATGAAACCAACAAGTGGAAACTAACCCAGTTCCAGGCCAAACACAGGGTACTCCCCTCCGCCCCAGAACAACCCCGCCCGGCCGGTGGGCCTTGGTCCAGTTAGCCTGTCTGAAGCCGCGCCGCTGTCGGAAAGGAGCAAGGCTCAGGGACCCGGCCCGCGTTCTCTTGCCGCCCCGCGTACAGCCCCCGACCGACGTCCCCACCCTGTTGGGCCGCTCTCCAGAGATTCCTTACCTGAGCTCTCTGCCGCGCCAGCCTAGGACCCCCGGACCACCTACGGACCACGTGACCCCGCCCGCTGCTCTAGCCTCACGCACGCGCAGTATATACCCGTTGGCCACGCTTCCGCTTTCTTCATCTCTCCCGGGTCTCTCCTGGGCGGTCCGCCACGCTACGCCACGCCCCCATTTAAAGGGCCAGAGATACATTTAGGTCAAGGAATTTAAGGGGTAATTAGAAGGAAATGGCCGGCGAAAGCAATGGCACCCCACTCCAGTACTCTTGCTTGGAAAATCCCATGGATGGAGGCGCCTGGTAGGCTGCAGTCCATGGGGTGAGCGACTTCACTTTCACTTTTCACTTTCATGCACTGGACAAGGAAATGGCAACCCACTCCAGTGTTCTTGCCTGGAGAATCCCATGGACAGAGGAGCCTGGTAGGTTATAGTTCATGCGGTCGCAGTGTCGGACACGACTTAGGGACTTCACTTCACTTTAACATATTTAGGAACTAGAGAGTGGAAACAGAGGAGGAGCGCAGATCAATAAATAATAGTCCTCGAGAAGAGAAACCCTTCTCCAGCCCTAGTGAATTTATCTAGCATTTAAGAAAGTGAACCTATCTTCAGCCAGCCCAGAAAGGGTAATTGATTCCCAGGCTTTCAGAGTTTGCAACCAGCAAATTTTAATTTTAATCTTTTTAAAGACGAACATATAATTACTAGTTTTTTTATTTTGCCAAGTAAAGATAATTAGCAGACATACACTAAAAGTCAACTATTATTTTCTAGTTTATCATCAACATTGCTCCATAAAAATACATCTTAACACCAAAAGTATAGGAGAGATATGCTCTCAAATAAAGGAGATATCTTTAAAATGAATAAAAGCATATATTTATTTCTCTTATTACTTCTCAAGAAAGATAAACACTTTCAGGACAGACTGATTTTTAGAGCCACCACTGTAGATAACAGGGACCCCAGGATCTTATGCCTGCTAGGGCCTACAGTCAAGAAAATAGAAGGAGGGGAAAATACCAAAAAATGTTCCTGGAAGGAGATATAGAAAATATTCAGTTGGGAAGACATTTATTGAGCATCAACCAGGTTCACTATGCTTCGGGTCTTTGAAGGACTCAACAGTGGGTAAGACACCACCCTGCCCTCCGGGTACTCTTAAGAACTCAGTGTACAAAGTTACAGTACAAGGCAAGCCGTTTTGAGTGCTGTAAGAAACAAGCCTTTGACTGTGTGGATCACAACAAACTTTGGAAAATTCTTCAAGAGATGGGAATACCAGACAACCTTACCTACCTCCTGAGAAATCTGTATGCAGGTCAAGAAGCAACGGTTAGAACTGGACATGAAACAACAGACTGGTTCCA
>NW_011494905.1:232050-240626 GCF_000754665.1 Bison bison bison | reverse complement strand
AAACTAGAGTCTCTTGAAAGTTAAAGAGGAGAGTGAAAAAGTTGGCTTAAAACTCAACATTCAAAAAACTAAGATCATGGCATCCAGTCCCATCACTTCATGGCAAATAGAAGGGAAACAATGGAAACAGTAACAGACTTTATTTTGGGGGCTACAAAATCACTGCAGGTGGTAACTGCAGCCATGAAATTAAAAGACACTTGGAAGAAAAGCTATGACCAACATAGACAGCATATTAAAAAGCAGAGACGTTACTTTGCCAACAAAGGTCCATCTAGTCAAAGCTATGGTTTTTCCAGTAGTCGTGTATGGATGTGAGAATTGGAGTATAAAGAAAGCTGAGCACTGAAGAATTGATGCTTTTGAACTGTGGTGTTGGAGAAGACTCGAGAGTCCCTTGGACTGCAAGAAGATCCAACCAGTCAGTCCTAAAGGAAATCAGTCCTGAATATTCACTGGAAGGACTGATGCTGAAGCTAAACTCCAATACTTTGACCACCTGATGGGAAGAGCTGACTCATTTGAAAAGACCCTGATGCTGGGAAAGATTGAAGGCAAGAGAAGGGGATGACAGAGGATGAGATAGTTGGATGGCATCACTGACTCGATGGACATGAGTTTGAGCAAGCTCTGGGAGGTGGTGATGGACAGGGAAGCCTGGTGTGCTGCAGTCCATGGGGTCTCAAAGAGTCAAACATGACTGAGGGACTGAACTGAACTGAAGAAACGAGACCATCATTTCAGGATCACGCCTGAGGGAAAATGGGGAACACTTCAGGGAGGATGTGCCATCTTATTAGGGCCCTGGATTTCAGTAGACAGCAGAGAGAATTCCTGGCTGAGGGAACAGTGGGATCAAAGCAGTACAAAGCTATATTAGAGACAAGCTGCTGACCTGACGTGGCTCTGGTATGGGCAGTGGCTTTCAAATTTTTTTGATCATCACTCACAGTAAGAAATAGACTTCAGTTATGACCTATTGACTGTGTGGGTATGTGTGTGTGTGTGTGTGTGTGTGTGTGTGTGCTTCCTGTGATATTAATTGCCTTTAGTATGTGCAATGCAACTTGGTATTTCTATCTTATTCTACTCTTTTTTATTATTCTGGTCAATAAATTGATTTCATGACACTAATACATAGCAACCCATAGTTTGAAAGCACAGGTATACAGTGTGTTAGAGGTAGAAAAGGCTGGAACCAGATCCAGGAGGGCATTAATGCCAAGCTGGGGGTGGGGGGGCAGGGGTCTGTTCTTCTGGTAAGAGCCTTTGGAGGTTCTTAAGCAGAGGAGTGGCATAATTGCAACTGTGCTTTAGAACTCTGGAGACCTGCTTTCAGGTCTGAATATCACATTTTTAGAGGAAACCTATTAAATAGGAGCCTGTCTGGAGCAAGGTAAGCAGGCTAGTGAGATCAGAAACCCTGTCTGACAGAGAACAGTTTGAAGTGTTGGGCTGAGAAGAAATTGACAGAAGTGGGGGTGGGGAGCGGGGTTATGGAGGTGGGAGGTGGGGAAGATTGCTATCTGACCCTTCTGAAATATCCCTGCAGCACTTGTGGACTTACTCTGTGTAACTATAGAAAGTAAACCTGGGACCTGTGGATAGATGTAGGGAAGCAGTTCCAACTCAGGACTGTTTGAGCATGGTCCAAGCTGACATGCTATCCTTTACAGGGCTGTTGACGGTAATTATAAAAACAAAACAATTGTATACTGATTATTGAACACTTGAAAAAAATCAGGAACTACAAAAAAGTAAAGCATAAATTACTTACATTTCAGGTGGAAAAAAAAAGCATTTGTTGTTTTGGCTTATTTTCATTGGGTATTTTACTTTGCAAATTTACATTTTTTTGTATAATGGAACTATGTAGAAAATACAGTATTGTATCCTGCTTTTTATTTTTTCCTCCATGCTATGTCTTTTTATTTGTTGTTTTTTAAATTTTACTGTAGTATAGTTGATTTACAGTGTTGTGTTAATTTCTTCTGTACAGCAAAGTGATTCAGTTTTACATGTGTGTGTGTGTGTATATATATATATATTCTTTTTCATATTTTTTTCCATTAAGGTTTATCACAAGATACTGAATACCACTTCCTGTGCTATACAGTAAGACCTTGCTGTTTATCCATCCTGTAGTCTGCTAACCTCAAACTCCCAGTCCATCCCCTCTCTACCCTCCCTCCCCCTTGGCAGTCACAAGTCTCTTCTCTGTGTCTGTGAGCTTATTTCTGTTTCATAGAGAGGTTCATTTGTGTCATTTTAGACTCCCCATATAAGTGATATCGTATGTATTTGGTATCTGTATTTCCTCTTTCTGACTTACTTTGCTTAGTACAGTAATCTCTAGGTCCATCCATGTTGCTGCCAATGGCCATATTTCTCAATGTTCTATCTTGAACACTATATCCTGTTATTCAAATTGTTCATAAATATTTGTAATGGCTACATAATTATGGATAATATAGTTGATGCTATTATTTTTGGACACTTAGATGGGCTTTCTTATTTTTCACTGTTAACAAGAACATTGCATTGACTATCTTTATAAGGAAACCTTTGCCCACATTTCAAAGTTATTTCCATAGGATAAAAGCCTGTAAGTGAAATTACTAATTGAAATGCTCTGAAAGCTCTTAAGTCTGTGAATACCCACTGCCAAATTTCTTTCCAGAAAGGTCAGGCCAGTTTTCATTCTAAACAGAAGTGTTCAAGGGTGCCCATCACATATACCTACCAGCATTTATTTTATCCTTTTCAAAAGCTCTGCCAGTTTGATAATGGAAGTGGCTCTAATTTTAATCTGTATTGGATTACTGGTGGGTGGAATATCTTTATATATTTATCAACGCTTTATAGTTATTCTGGGAATGCAATTTCACTGCCTCTGTTTGGATTTGTGATTGGCAAATAGCACTAAGTGAATTGTTGCAGGCATATGAGGAAAAAAACACAGAGGGATTTAAAAAATAAATGATGTGGTCACAACGAGTTATAGCCAAATTATATTGTGGTGTACCATACAAACAGAGGTTAGTGGGAGAATTGACTCATCATGAGGTATGTGGTTAAATAGGTCTGTGCTATTGCAGTCAGTAAAATATTTATGTTGTGAGGGGCAATTTGGTTTCAGCAAAATACCATTCCTTATATTAAATCAACATTGTAAATTTTAATTTCCCCATTTTGTAGTTTTGTTTGTATTTAATTTATAAATTTGTTTTGGTTTTATAGATGCATAAAATCCATAAAAATTAATCTTTTCCTTAGTTTCAAGTTTGCATATATACACATAGATATATATGTGTATGCAACATCATAAAAAATAATTTAAGCCAATTCTAGAGGTCCATGAGACTCTTTTTCCCCTACAAGGACACTGAACATTACTTACGTTTGAGAAACATTGGTATTAGAGGTTTCTTAAAATTTCATGTGTAATTATGTAAACATAGGCATTGGGATTTTTTAACAAAAGTAAAAGGTAAAAGTGGAATCAGCTTAGATATTTTATATTTAGAATTTTTCTATACAGAATATTGTTATGATTTCCTTGCCTTTGAAAAAAGCACCAAAAGCTATACTATGTTTAGAGTTCAGAGAGTATGTTTTCGCTTAAAAGGTACTATTCATCAAAGTTAACCTTGTACAGGTCATTAAGATCTAGACCGAAGAATGTTTGGATTTATTGAACTTGTCTTTTTAAGTAAGACAAAACAACTGAGCATATAGCAATTAAAATGGAAGTTCTGTGAAGTGGTCTTAAAAGAAATTAAATTCATGAGAAAAAAAAAGTCCCACACATGATGTAGGAGCCTTGGATCATGGAAATGAGTGAGGGTGAGTTGCAGTGATGGCCAGGAGCTAGAAGGGGAGCACCACCCAAGGGATGCTTCAGGAGGATGATGGCCTGATACCCAACCTGACTCATCCAGCTCTCCCCAGGCAGGGAGGATGGAAAGCATGATCCAGACATTGCTATCAGCATTACATCGAGAGTAAGCAACATCTATCCTGAAACGAAAAAAGTCTGAGACCTGGGAACGAGAGGAAGAGGCTAAGAGGTAGATAGCTGTACCACTTTTCTTTGCTCACAATCACAACATAAATTGGTCTCTTTTCCTTTTTAAAAAAGGAACCTGGTGTACAGGCCAAACCACCCAAGACAGCTGGAGAAAAGTGAAATTGGTTGTCTGTAAGGAACTCAAGCTGGTCCAGATGCCATTCTCAGGTTCCATCTGCCTGGAATCCTCTTCCTCTCAAGTTAACTACATGGCTCACTCCCTCACCTTCCTTGGGACTTTGTTCAAATGCCACTGTGTTAGGGCAACAAAAGCAAAGCAGATGGGGGTGGAGTACTCTCCTCCATCCAGGACTCAGAGGCTCAGGTTCTTCCCATCTGGTGACACGCACAGTTGAACACATGCCTCTAAGTTCTCTGAGGAAGGCGGATAGAAGAGGCTTACCAACTCTGAACTGCCTTGGCCTGAAAATATGTATCCCTTCTGCTCGTAGTCCACTGGCCAACACCAGCCACCTGGCTCTGCTTTGCTGCAGTGGAAGCCAGGAAGTATAGGGGAGCACTCAGAATATCTGGGGTGGGGCACATTTGACTCTCACACAGGCCACCTTCTTTCCCCCAGGACTCCCTCACCACCCATTCAGACTTTATTTTCTTCCATAGTACTTATCATCCTCCAAAATGCCATTTATTCTACTTACTTATTGGTTAAGTTTCTGTCTTCCCCACTAGTACATAAGCACCATGAAAGGAGAGGCTCTGTTTCATGTATTTTTTCAACCTAAGCATCTAGAACAGTACTTGGCAAATGGTAAGAGCTCCATAATTGCTTATTAAATAAGTAAATGAATTCTGCAATAACAGTTTGTATTTGTGTGTGGAGGGGGTATCGCATACACTGACCTGAGGATGCTTCCTAAGAAATAAATAACCCCCCTTAGGCATACACAAGCACGTACTGAGTGCTTGAGCCTACTATGTGCTAGGCACCATGCTTGGTGCCAGAAACAAAGATATCAGAAATACTCCCTGATCTTCCCTAGGCAGAAGAAACAATTAAAACGTAATATTTATTAAGACCCATAATAAAAAATAAATTATGAGAGCTCAAAAAGCCAAACTCTTCTAACCTTTAGTGAGAATAAAATTTTATATCCAAGTATTACTAGAATGGCAATGAAAAAAAGAAAGAGTGGGAGGTGGGTAGGGAACTCAGGAACCATAAATTGCTCCCCAAAGTCATAAAGGAAGTAAGATATGTAATTCTCTATCATTTTGTATTCTTGACAACAGTTGCCTTTCCCTTTTCATTCACCCATTCATTCTAGGGCCTTCCCACATCCTCTTTCTCTTCAGCCTTAGAGTACAGAGCAGCCCACATGCACTTAGTTGAGAAAAACCTGGAAGATCTCACTATTTTAAAATATCTCTTTCTGATAAACCCACAATTTCAGAAATACCATCATTTGAAAACGAAAAGTATATTGTCTTCCAGCCCCACCTGTGCCACTCCTCCTATACTCCTGCAAGCAAATACGCACACACTTGTCAGACTCCTGATGGAAGAAGTGGCATCACAGGAGCCCTGCTGGAATTCAATAGCAAAAAGAGAGTGAAGAGGGAAGTCTGGGGCTGGGATCTGTTCTATTAAGATGGTCATAGGAAGGCGCTGAAGACATGAACTGGGCATCAGACAAGGGAAAGAGCGAGAAAAGAGTAGATAAGATGCAGAAACAAACAGGCATCAAATGCAAATTTCACCTATTTCACCATTTTGCTTGGGATAGCCTTGCTTACACTAAAAGGACACATACCTCTTTGACACAAAAAAGGAAGAGTTGGGCTCTGCTGAAAATGAAAGAAAATTCAAAATAATAGTAATGTTCCACTGTGTCAGGCCCCAGACTCTATGTATGTCATTTCTCCTCATGGGGGTCCTCAGCTCCCAAGTCTATATCCCGGTCCAAGTTGTGTTCTCAAACCATCAAACCACCTTCTGACTGTCAAGGGAGAGAAAAGGAAAGGAGAATGTATGTAAGTTATCTATTGTTGTATAACTACTCCAAAAATTAGAGGCATAAGACAGCAACATGTATCATCTCATCATTTCAGGAATCCAGGCATGGCTTAGCCAGGCCTTTTGGCTCAGGGTCTCTCACAAGTTTGCCACCAAGGTGTTAGCTCAGTCTGTGAATCTCAAGGCTCAAATTGGGAAGGATCAGCTTCCAATCTCCCTCACATGGTTATTGGCAGGATTCACTTCCCTGCAGGCCATCGGACTGAAGGCCTTAGTTCCCTGTCATGTGGGCTTCTCCACCCACAATATGGCAGTTTGTTTTAGTTGAGTAAGCATGCAAGAAGACACATCAAGAATGTGAGCAAGATGGAAGTCACAGTCTTTTGTAAGCTGATCTTAGAAGTGACTTCCCATCATTTTTTGCTACATTCTATTTCTTAGAAACACTGCTCCAGCCCACACCCAAGGGGAGGGAATTACTCAAGAATGTGACATCCAGGAAGTAGGATCACTGGGAACTGTTTTAGAAACTGCCAGCAAAGAAGGTTATGCCCATTTCCTTCAAAGACTCTTTCTTAGACTTGCCTATACCGGTCCCACCCACATCTAGCTGCAAGGGAGCCTGGGAAATATAGTCTTTATTCTGGATGACTATCAGCCAAGCCAAAACTTAGGGACTCAGTCCTGAAGAGGAATTATAGGATTCTGGAGAGTAGAAACTCGGTTGTTCTGTGTGCCAGTCCCAGGCATGAAGGAGGAAGAGGAGCAATATGGTTGGGTAGAGTTGTAGAATCTGAGTTCAGATCCTGCCTCTGTATGCCCATGCTGAATGAATTATTTAGCCTCACTTAATCTCACTGATATTCTCAGACTAAATGAATGTGAGCATCTTACACTTGGTAGGTTCTCAATAATGTCCACTAGATCTGTTTCAGAGGTAGCTTAATACCCCAGAAACTTTTAGACCAGGCTCTGACACCCAACCAGCTTGCTGTGTGACTCCATGCCAGTCACCCAACCTCTTTGCACACCAGTTTTCTGTTGGTAGAAGGGAGTACAAATATCAACCTTACATATATTATCAGGTTGTTATAAAGATAACATGTGAATGTTTCGATTCTTTTTTTAATTCAAAATGCCATGCAAACTTACTGTGGCATTAGTGGCCACCAGGTGGCAGTGGGAGGAACGGGCTTGGGTTATGGCCCACGGCCACCAGATGGTGCTGGCATTCAGCGGATAGTACCCTGGCTTTGCTGGGAGACTGCAAGAGAACCGAAGGGCTCTTGAAGACGGCCAGTGCAACCCCTCATCCTACAGATGAGAGAAATAAGGCAAGGGGAGGGTGTGGGGAGGATGTCACACAGCAGTGGGGGCTGGAGCCCTGCTTTCCCAACTCTAGTGTTATCAGGGCTAAAGATGGCTCTTATCCATACACAGAATGAGGTTCTCACTTTCTCTCTGGAGATCAAGTTGTTCACTGTCTTGTTCATGGATTTACCAAATTTTAAAAGCCTAGAAAATGTCCACATATGGCATCTGTCTCACTGGCTGTGTAGTACAGTGGTTAAGAACATGATTTTGGCTTCAGATGGACCTCAATGTATATCTGTATAGCAGGCTCCTTACTGCAAAGTTAAGATAATTCTACCTGATAGGGTCGGTGTGAAGTTAGATGAAGCATGTGAAAATAAGAGGTATCACTAATTTCTACACACTTATCTAAGCAGTTTATGTGTATTTAATTTATCTAATTCTCACCATAGCTTTATGTGGTATCTACTATTATTAAGTTCCTTTTATAGAGGAAGAAACTGAAGCATAGAGAAGTCGTAACTTGCCCATACTCATAGCTGTAGGTAGAGGATTTCAATCTGTCTCTGGAGCCCATGCTCTTAACCATATTTATTACTAATTGCTTGGCAGAGAGTAAATGCCCAATGAGTGACAGATATGGATACACAGGGGCCAACCTGAAGATTTCCAGCTGGAGGGACAAGGGTTTGGAATGAATGGTATAACCACAATGCACCTACACTTTCAGAGTGGAGAGAACAGCACATAGTTGGAAGAAGAATGTTAAGTATCCAAGCTAATAAAACAAAGATAACTAACAATACTTTTTTAAAAGATTACTGAAACACAGCACTTGGACTTTAGACTTTAGAGACAAAGAGAATAGGATTTGACTTTTGATCCTGCCTCCTGCTTGGACCTTGGGCAAGTTTAACATCTTGTTTCCTCATCTAAAACTTGAAGCTAATACTCTTACCTTACAGAATTTTAACACTGTGAGTGTTAAAAAACCATTGTGGTTGAAATGCACATTTTAAAAATGTACACATTAGAGCAAACATTTGATTATTATAGTTCAGTTCAGTTCAGTCTCTCAGTCGTGTCCGACTCTTTGTGACCCTATGAATTGCAGCATGCCAGGCCTCCCTGTCCATCACCAACTCCCGGAGTTTACTCAGACTCACGTCCATCGAGTCGGTGATGCCATCCAGACATCTCATCCTCTGTCATCCCCTT
>NW_011494905.1:201869-231878 GCF_000754665.1 Bison bison bison | reverse complement strand
CACTCGACTTTCTTCACAGTCCAACTTTCACACCCATACATGACCACTGGAAAAACCATAGCCTTGACTAGACGAACCTTTGTTGGCAAAGTAATGTCTCTGCTTTTGAATATGCTGTCTAGGTCGGTCATAACTTTCCTTCCAAGGAGTAAGCGTCTTTTAATTTCATGGCTGCAATCACCATCTGCAGTGATTTTGGAGCCCAAAAAAATAAAGTCTGACACTGTTTCCACTGTTTCCCCATCTATTTATTTCCCATTAAGTGATGGGACCAGATGGTATGACCTTCGTTTTCTGAATGTTGAGCTGTAAGCCAACTTTTTCACTCTCCTCCTTCACTTTCATCAAGAGGCTTTTTAGTTCCTCTTCACTTTCTGCCATAAGGGTGGTGTCATCTGCATATCTGAGGTTATTGATATTTCTCCTGGCAATCTTGATTTCAGCTTGTACTTCTTCCAGCCCAGCGTTTCTCATGATGTACTCTGCATAGAAGTTAAATAAGCAGGGTGACAATATACAGCCTTGACATACTCCTTTTCCTATTTGGAACCAGTCTTTGTTCCATGTCCAGTTCTAACTGTTGCTTCCTGACCTGCATACAGGTTTCTCAAGAGGCAGGTCAGGTGGTCTGGTATTTCCATCTCTTTCAGAATTTTCCACAGTTTATTGTGATCCACACAGTTATTATTCCACAAAAACATATTTATCTGGTTGAAAGCAATTCAAGATGTTAAGATATTGTTCCTCCCTTCAAGGAACTTATATAAGAAAAGTGATGGATGTACATACCACTTGGTAGGGGGTGTCTTAGGAGAGCTGAAACACGCAGTGGGAATTAGAAGAGGGCAAGGTATTTTTCTAGCAGTGATAACTGGAGACATTTTCATGGCCATGATATTTAAGATTAGCCTTGAAGGATGCAAAGAAGGTAAGGAGAATATTCCATAAGCTTTACTGGCAAAGGTAAAGGGGCCAGAAAGAGACTATTTGTTTGGAGGCGGTCCACAGTAGAAATGTGAGTCAGGCTATAGAGTGTGGCAACAGAAAAGGAAGGGAATTTCTGGTTAGACTTGGCATATTAAACATATGCATTTGACTCTGTTCCTAAAATGACAGTAAATAATAAAGTTTAAAACCACAAGGACTCCAGGAACAAGAGAAGAGACAATAGCTGATGGAAGATACTAAGAAATTTTGGAAAGACGAAAAGTAGTTGGGTGAGTATTAACTGATGAAGTAAAGACAAGAAAGCTGACTGCAAGGCAGACAGGGGGTGGAAAAGCCTTCAAGAATGAAGCTAATTTGATATGAAAACCAAAACCAAAAAAGAAAGAAAGAAAAACAAACAGAAAAACCCACCAAACCCAGGAAAATTTAGAAAATAGAGGTACCAGGTAACTCTGAAGCTAGTGGGATGGAGCTGGGCTGAAAACACAAGGAAGAGTTAAAAGTCTGATTCTTCTCTCCATTCCTTGTAGCCAGCTGGCTTTTCAATCCCACCCAGAAAAATTCAGGCCTTTGGAGTGGCCAAACGAGAGAGACTGTGGACTTGGAGAAGATACCAGGAAAAGCAGACAAAGCCGTAAGGCACCATACTGAAAACTGGGGGATTAAGTAAAAATCTCCATCCTTAATATTACCTTAATTAAAAGTCTCCTCCACCTCTGACCTCATTAGGCTACCAGAATTCAGAAAGCCTGGCTTACCCTCTAGAGGAAAGAGTTTGGGCAAGTATCTGCTGGATAAACTGAGATGTGGTCCACTCCTCCACTGCAGGCCTGGGCTCTGCCCAGCATGGGGGGCCTGGGGAAAAGGGGGCATCCCTGCCCCACCCAGGGAACCCCCTTGTCCTAACTGCCCTCGGTCCCGCAGGTGTGAGGAGCCAGTCTCAGGCCAGCAGCTGCGCCGGTCGCCTCTCCCGCCCGCTTTCCACCCTGGACCCGCCCAGGGCACTCAACCAGCCCCATGCACAGGCAAAGAGATTTCAGTGGGCTCAGGAGAAACAACCAATTCAGGAAAAAGAAATTTTAACAGCATTATTCATATCCTCAGAGGGAAGTGAAACCATTGCACCCATGAAACAAGATTGGGTCTATAGAAAAAAGAACCTTCAGAGATAAGAAAGAGCTTTTAGGAATAAAGAGGGTTAATTTTTTTTTTAATTGTATAAGTTTGGAAGAAAACAATTTAGAAGGTCTCTCTAAAATAAAGCAACAAGAGATTAAAAAAAAAATTAAGGGAAGAAAGACTAGAACACTAGAGAATTATTCTACAAAGCTCAATACAAGAACAGGAATTCAAGAAAGAGGACACTGAGAAAATTCTGGAGATTAATTGCCAAAGAAATCATTTAAAAATTTTCCAGAGTGGTATAAAAGATTATACTGACATCATTGTAAAATTTCAGACATCAGAAATAGAAAGGCAAATCCTTAAAACTCCTAGAGAGAAAAACTGGGCCACACAGAAAGGATTGGGGTTCATTATGCATCAGACTTCTCAAAAACAATGCTGAATGGGCAGGAGGATTCTTACTGGGGTGATGAAAATTTTCTAGAACTGACTTATGGTCATGAGCCAAAGATGATTGACTTCAGGTTGAGACATTGACCATGCCCTAAATTGGGTCTCTATTATGCCAAGTCATCAAGTAGATTCATTTAAAAATCACATAACTTAATAAAAACAAGTAAATGCTCTGGCAAAATCATGTGTTAACCTGACAAAAGCTTCATGTCTCTGAAAAAGAAATAAATAAAACTCATTTGTGGTGATGACTGTTCAACTTGGTAATTTTGTGAAAAATCACTAAATTGTACACTTGAAATGGGTGAATTTTATAAACCCAATAATATATCTCAATAATGTCATAAAATAAAAAACTGAAATTAATATATAAAGCATCTCAAATACAAAAATGTATAAGCATGTTACAGAACAGCTAATAAAAAATCCATGTATAAATATTAAGCATATCATTCAAATAAAATTACTATAGAAAGTAAAACAAAAACAAATAAAAGCATGGCTGCATGGAAGCTCAAAGACCACTGAGCTGTTTCTTCCTAATTCTGAAAGAAAATTATTTTATATCTAGACCTCTCTAGGCAGTCAAACTGTTAATAAACATTAACAAAATTACTCGCAGACATGCCAAGTTTCAGAAAGTGTGTCTCTGATGTACCCATTCTTATAAAGCTACTAACGGATAGAATGAGGAATAAACCAAGAAAGAAGACATGGGATCCAAGAAAGGAAGAGAATCTAATACATGAGAAAGACTAAAGAATTTTCCAAAAAGATGATCAAGGAAGCTCTGGGATGACAGTTGTGCGGCAACCCAGGGGAGCCACTGACCCAGCCTGGGGCAGGAAAACCTCAGGCTCCAGGAGTGAAGTTTTCAAGAAGATAGTAGAACATATGTATAGATAATCCAATTTATTTGAGTATTAGAAAGAGTTCTAGCCTATAAGAGAGTTTGGAGAAGGATTGGTGATAAGTGCATAGAAAACTAATTGCAGGGGAGAAAAGAAGCAATTATTAACTTTAGTGGGAAAACGCTATTAAAAAAAAGAAATGTAATCATACATAGTTTATTATGTCAGTCAGCTGTGAGCAGTATTTACATAGTCATAGTCATGTAAATGCTGAATGTTAATTTAACAAAAAACCGTGCTTCAATAATATTGAAAGAATGTGTGTGTGGAGGGGGGTGAGTAGGGAAAGAGCCTGTAAGAAAGATGCATCCTTGAATTTCCCCAGAGGTAGACCCTGGGACTAGGACAGGTAGTTTATTTGGATCTGAAGGACACTCAGAGAGAAGCAGGAAAGCAACATAGGGAGGGGGAAACAACCAATAAAGAATGAGTAATTGGAATTTATTCCCTCTGGGAAAACTCTGGAAAATGGGAGAAAACAGAATCAGAATTATTCCACCTGAAAGGGAGGAAGCTGAGATACTTAGACACCAATTCCTGAAAGTCGCTGGTTGAGGACCCCTGCCGGTGGGGAAGGTGCTGCTGCTGCTGCTGCTAAGTCGCTTCAGTCGTGTCCAACTCTGTGTGACCCCATAGATGGCAGCCCACTAGGCTCCCCCGTCCCTGGGATTCTCCAGGCAAGAACACTGGAGTGGGTTGCCATTTCCTTCTCCAGTGCAGGAAAGTGAAAAGTGAAGTCGCTCAGTCGTGTCCGACCCTCAACGACCCCACGGACTGCAGCCTTCCAGGCTCCTCCGTCCATGGGATTTTCCAGGCAGGAGTACTGGAGTGGGGTGCCATTGCCTTCTCCGTCGGGGAAGGTGGCATATGCATTTTCTGGAACGTCAGCCTGCTGCATTTGAGGGCAGAGTCCCAGAGCCTTCAGCTACAGAGATGCAACCCTGGCAGTTAGAAAGGAGGAAGGATGCTGCATGGTAATGTCTAAGGGGCACAGGTGGGACACTGACAGCATCTGAGATAGAAGTCAATAGATAATATCTAAAATAGAAAAAAATCTAAAATTACAACATAAGCGTTTACTTCCACTAGAAAATTGAGATAAATGCTTGAAGAAAAAGCAAAAAATGTTGAAAGTCATTACCTCTTGAGAAGCAGAAATGAGAGGTGAGGAGCAATAAACCAGAGAGTGATTGGTTTTTCATTATATTAATACTTGAAAAGTGAAAGTCGCTCAGTCGTGTTTGACTCTTTGTGACCCCGTGGACTATACAGCCCATGGAATTTCCAGGTCAGAATACTGGGGTGGGTAGCCTTTCTTCCCAACCCCAGGATTGAACCCAGGTCTCCCACATTGCAGGTGGAGACTTTACCAGCTAAGCTACAAGGGAAGCCCAAGAATATTGGAGTGGGTAGCCTATCCCTTCTCCAGGGGATCTTCCTGACCCAGGAATCAAACTTGGGTTTCCTGCATTGCAGGCAGATTCTTTACCAACTGAGCTATTAGGGAAGCCCTATATTAATACTTAGTAGGACTATTTCACTTCTGAACACTATTAGTTTAATGAAAATTATATTTACAAAAACATGAACAGGCAGTACAAAGGAAGATGGGGTCATGAGACAGTCAAGTGAGGGAATTCAGGGGGCAGGATCACGACACATGTGAGGGGGAGACAGGAGACAGAGAGCAGATAAGACTTGGCAAAAGAAGTGTGAAGGGAAGTGTGAGGCGGAGGATCATATTTCAGGAGCAGCAGTCACCAGTGTTCAGGCTGCTGTGCTGTCATCATGGAGGGTGAGATACAAACAAAAGCTCTTGCAGTTAGCCTGCGCTATGAAATAGCAGAAAAGTCACTGCCTGAGAAGTCTGGGGACCTAACTTCTGGTCCTCTTTTCACCTCCAACCCTGGGCAAGTGACTGACCTCCCTGGACCTAAATTCTCACATCCGTGCAATTGGCCTGACAGTCAGTCAGCTGTAGGCACCGGTACAGTTATACATGCTTGAGAAACAGACATGCTTCTACACTGCTTGAGAAAAAGCCATTTCCCTGAGTCCTTCAAATTGGCCCCCTCCCCAGCCCCTTCCTGCCTGGTCCCTCCTCTGGAGCCCCTCCCTTCCCCAGACCTTCCTCTACTAACTAAGGGAGGATGCTTCCAGCCCTTGCCCAGCGGTATGGCCTGCATCCATTCCAATTGGTGGGCCCTTTGGATATTGGTTGTTAAATATTTTGACTATCACCCTTGCTAAAAATACCTTCCCTGCCTACCTGACAGTGACCTGGTGAGGATCAAATGAAATAACAGATGTGAAAGGCCTTTGCAAATGCTCCAAGTGCTGTCATATATTGGGTAAAATATTGTTTTAACATCAAAATGCAAAAGTAATGCTGCCGAGAGACGCGGTCACAGAGGGCATGGACACAGAGCGGTGATGAACTGCAGGGCTGGAGCCCGAGTGAGGGGGAGGGGCAGGAGAGAGCGGCAGGGCGGAGAAGGGAGAGAAGAAAGGAGAGGCTGAAAACCAGGCAGATTGTGCAGCCTCCCTCCCTAAGTCATTGGGATGCTGTATATTAGATGCAGGAGATCTGGGTCCCCTCTGCCCTGCCCCAGGCCCAGAAGCCAAATCCAGCTCAGACTACATGCTGTGTTTTTACCCTTCCACCAGATTCTGTGTGTGTGTGTGTGTGTGTGTGTTGAGGGGTAAGAAGAGGTAGGTGACATAAATCCTTATGCATATGTTCTTGCTCATGCAGCTTGATGTGGTCTGTCACTAGGAAAAGCCCTAGGATGGCAGGAACCCCAGATATTTGGGGGTTTGTGCCACCTCTAGATGTCTGGGATTCCCAGATCCAAGCCCTGCACCTGAGGTCTTCCTGTAAGATCAATCCCAGTGATCTTCTACTCTCTCTGGGACCTCTACAGTCTACAAACATGTTCAAACACCTTCCTTTATTTAATACTCACAACTACTCTGTAAACTAGGTAATGTTACTCCTGTTTTACAACTGAGGAAACTGAGGCTCAGAGAAGTTGAGTGACTTGTCAGAAATAAGCAGAGAGCAAATGGCAAAGCCAGGACTTTGACCCAAGTTTCCTCCTTTCCTAAACAGACAGAGTTGCTGGAGGTCTTGTTTGAAAGGACAACCTTCTTTTAAAATTCAGGTCCTCTGACTCCAAGTCCAGTGCCCACGACAGTGACCCTCCTGGAATAACTACTGCTTCACCGAGAAGAGGAATTCTCCAGAAGGATCCACGGGTATCTTTGTGCCTAACAATTTCAATATTACCTCCATCTCTCTCCCATCCCCCTGCCTTCTGTGCTCATATGATCATGTGCTCCTCTCTTTCATAACCTTCAGGATAAAATTTAAAGTCCTGCCATGGCACAGCAGCCCCATCAAAGCTCCGTCTGAGTATCTAGCTCAAAGGCTTCAAACTCCAAGGCCTGTAGAACCCAGGGAGGTTTGTTAAATAAATGGGAGAAGCAGGCAGGTGCTGGGAGTAGGAGGCAGTGGGAGGGAGCACGGGCCCACCTGAAGGAGGAAGCGGATCCTCGGCTCTCAGCACAGGTGGCCACACAGGAACGCAAGGCTAGGGTGATGCAGAGTTATCTTCCAGCGTTTCGAGAAAAGCCAGAAGTCCAGAATTTTATGAGAAATTACTCAATTTTTAAATGTTGGGACAATTAAAAATACATTTATATTATACAACTTACAAGTACATACTACACTTGTTTTCAGGTTGAATTTGGAGGGCGGACTGCCATTTTGTGATCCCTATTCTGAAAAATCTGGTCCACACATTATTTCCCAAGTGAGTGAAGTGAGAAAAGTCGCTCAGTTGTGTCCGACCCTTTGTGACCCCATGAATTATAGAGTCCATGGAATTCTCCAGGCCAGAATACTGGAGTGCGTAGCATTTCCCTTCTCCAGGGGATCTTCCCAACCCAGGGATCAAACCCAAGTCTCCTACATTGCAGACAGATTCTTTATCAGCTGAGCCACAAGGGAAGCCCAAGAATACTGAAATGGATAGCCTATCCCTTCTCCAGGGGATGTTCCCAACCCAGGAATCAAACTGGGGTCTCCTGCATTGCAGGCAGATTCTTTACCAACTGAGCTATCAGGGAAGCCCTTATTTCCCAAAGATACCATATATTGTTCAAGGCACAGGATCTTTGCCCAAGCCAGTCCCTCCACTTAAAATGCCATTTCCTCCCTCCCCTAATCTCATCCCTTGGACAAATTCCTTCTTGTCCTTTGAGACCCATGTCAACTGTCACCTTCTTTCCGGGACTGTTCACAACCCCCTCTGCCCCCACCCCAACTCCAGGCAGAACTAACAGCTCATTCGTCTGGTTCCCAACACACTTCAGGCTAATGTCTAACGGTGTGTCTTGTGCCCTCAGCACGTGGGGGCTTCACCAGCACGTCGGGGGAGTGCGTGTGCTCTTCCGAAGGTCTCAAAACACCACCTGGTTGAAATCCTGGCTCCATTCTAGGTCAAGTACTTAACTTTTCAAAGTCTCCATTTTCTCATTTGTAAAATGGAAATAAAAATATTGCCTACCTCATAGGATTATATAATGGTGAGGAGGAAATGTGTGCAAAGTGCCTTCTCTAGTCTTTGAAAGGTAGTAAGTACTTGCTTGTATTTTAGCCATAAAAAAATTACTTTTTTTCCTAAACACTTTCTGAGCAGCTGTGGCATCACATGCCAGGTTTGGGGTGGGGGTCAAACCTGAGAAGACCTTCAACTCCATGCTCCTGTGAGAGGAATGGTTTATCTAACAGCAAGTTTAAGAGAAAGACCAGAGCATGCCAAGCCCACCCCCTTCCTCTCCCTCCCTCTCTCTCAGAGAAGGTCTGCCTGCAGGACACCACCTCCAGGGGAAGGGTCTATGATGTGGCCCGCAGCAGCAACCAAGCTCTGCAGGGTGGGGGCCAACATCAAGAAGCTCACTGTGGACACCCATCAAGCCTCATCTTCCACCCCAAGCTTATCAAAGAAAAGCTGGTGTTTCTATCTGCATGACTCCAGTTGAGATGAGGAGTGCTGTTGACTAGTTTCTTCAACCAAATCCATTCTCTGGGAATACAGAGATAGAGGAGGCACGGGCTCAGCTCCCATGTAGCTCATGGTGTAGTTTCTTTCTGGTCATCAGAGGGGAAGGAATTCTCTGAGATCACGTGGTATGGGGCAAAGAACCTGGGTTTTGGAGTCACACAGATCTGTCTGAATCCTAGTTCTGTCACTTATTAGCAGGGCAAGATTCAAACAAGTTATTCTGGCTCTGGGTTTTGTCCTCTGTAATTTGGGGTCATTGCAAGGGTCAGGGCCTGTTACAGGGGAGTGCGGTTTTGCACATTCACATGGGTGCTCAAATTAAAATGTTGACACTGTGCCCAACCAGTGTTGCCTCCTGAAGCCTTCACTTTCTCAGCAAATGGCAATCTATTTTTCCATGGCTCAGGTCATTGTGTGGTCCCACCCCGTATCTGATCCATCTGCAAATTTTGCTGGCTTCATAAACCATATCTGGCGTCTGACCACTTCTCACCTCCTCTGCTGACTCCCTTGTCAGAACTGCCATCACCCCCATCTTGGTCACTGTGGTAGCTTCCTCAACACTCCCCTGCTTCCATTCTTCCCTTCTGAACTGTATTTTCAAGCCAGATGGAGCTCATTAAAAAGTAAGTCAAGTCATGTCCCTCCCCTGCTCAAAATCCTTCAAAGGCTTCCCCTGTCACTCAGAGTGAAAGCCAAAGTCCTTCCAGTGTCTGGCCCCCAGCTGCCTTTCTGATCCATCTCTTACCCCTTTCTCCCCTGTGTTCCCTGCTCCAACCACCTCTGTGCTCCAGCCACACTGGTCCCCTGGCTGCTCCTCAGAGATGCCAGGTAGGCTCCTGTCTCAAGCCTTTGCACTGTCCATCCCCTCTGCCTAGGGATGCATTACCCCCAGAGAGCTGCAGAGCTTGCTTACTCATTTCCTTTGAGTCCTTGTTCAAGCGTCATTTTCTTTGCTGAGGCTTTCTTATGTTTTTAATTGTAACACCCCTTTCCCTTTACCACCTGCCTCCCTTATTTTATTTGTCTCCATTATTCAATTGACATTCTTCCTAGGGCTGCCATGAAAGTTGTGTGGGTTGGACGCCTGGCCAAAGAAGCAAGATCAGACCCAGACTCTGCTCGCCAAGCTCTGTGACTAGCCACTGGCTGGCCTCAGCCCAGAGGAGTGGCCTTCTCCTAATTTCTGTGAAGATGCTCAGGTGCTTCCTGGTGGCTCAGATGGTAAAGAATCTGCCTGCAAGGCAAGAGACCTGGGTTCGATCCCTGGATTGGGACGATCCCACTCCAATATTCTTGCCTGGGGAATTCTATGGACAGAGGAACCTGGCAGGCTACAGTCCATGGGGTCACAAAGAGTTGGACTTGACTGAGCGAGTAATGCACACACACATGCTCAGGTGGTGTAGTGGTAAAGAATCTGCCTGCCAATGCAGGAGAAGCAAGAGACTAGGGTCTGATCCCTGGGTCAGGAAGATCCCCTGAAGTAGGAAGGAAATGGCAACCCATTCCAGTACTCTTGCCTGGGCATGGACAGAGAGGCCTGATGGGCTACAGTTCACAGAGTCACAAAGAGTCGGTCGCAACTGAGCACAGAACAACATAGTAGCTCTGTAAGTTAGTTGATAACCCAAATATTACGTATTTCATTTCTTTTTTGTTTATCATTTGTCTTCCCACCCTCCCTCATCAGAAGGGAAGCTCCAGAAGGCGAGGATTTTTGTCTGTTTTCTTCACTGCTATATCCCTAGCTCATGTAAAAGTGTGTGACACACAGTAGGTGTTTAATAAATATTGACTCAGTGACTATGATGACTGTTCAACAAATTTCATTGTATTGAATAAAAGTTCACGCTAAAAATAAAAGACACTCAAGCCTTTATCGAACTCCCTCTTCAAACCACTTAAGGATTCCCCCTGTCTGGTGGAGTGAATATTCTGAGCATCCATTACCACCTTTGATCACTTTCTGCTGTGTCTAACAGAGTCGGGGTGTATTGCCATCCAACACTGACTTCATTTCTTCTGCATTAATCACACTCAGCCTTGCCAACTCCAGATTCCATTGTCTCATGTTTCCTGTCATTTGCTCCCAGGGAGGAACTGTCTGCAGGATGGGACAGAGAAGCTGGAACGGTGGCCAACACCCACCCAGATCCTTGGATCCAATTGTCCACTGCTCTCTATGCATCTGGAAGTCCCGTAGGTGCCCCCAAAGCAGCGTGTCCAAAACTGAACTAATTTGGCTCCCTACCTTCACCCTCCCATAAACCTGCTCTTCCTACCTCAACTGGTAGCCATGGCAGTTTCCAAGCCAGAAACCTGGGATGCATCCTTACTCTCCCCCCTTTAGCCACCACATGCAATCAACCTTCTAAAAATCATTTCAGAAAGATACCCCCTCTTTCACTGTTCAGTTCTTCATCATCTCACTTGCTCACAACAGCCCCCCAACCCTTTCCCCACTGCCATCACCCCAGTTCATCCTGCAGCCAGAGCAGTCTTTCATAAAAGTATATCTGACTCTGGGACTCCCTCTGAAAACCCTTCAAGGGTACCTCGTGACAAGAGGGTGCTGTTTAAGCTCTCAGACCCCACATGGTCTGGCCCCTCCAACCTCACAGTCCACTGCTTTTTTTTTAAGATTTTTTTTTTTTTAATGTGGACCATTTTTAAAGTCTTTACTGAGTTTGTTACAGTATTTCTTCTGTTTTCTGTTTTGGTTTTTTTGGCCACGAGACGTGGAATTCTAGCTCCCCAACCAGGGATAGAACCCACAACCCCTGCATTGGAAGGTGAAGTCTTAACCACTGAACTGCTGGGGAAGTCCCTAGTCCACTCCATCTTGCTCTTATACTTTTTGCTCCTATGAAACTGAGCTACTCATTGCTCCCAGGACATGTCATGTGACCTCACTGCATTTCTCTCTGCTCGCAATGCTCTCCTCCACTTTCTCTCCAGGCAAGCGTCTCTTTCATCTACTGAGAAAGTCACTTGGATGTAGTAGCATCAAATCCTGCTTTCTTGCTTACTAGTTATGTAAATTTAGATCATTTTTAAACACCCTCCTTGCCTGTTTCCTCTTCTGTAAAATGAGAATGATAACAGAGCATACCTCACTGGGTTTTTCTAATCACTAAGGGAATTAACTGATGGAAGGCCCTAGCAGTGTGTCTGGAATGTGGTAAACACTTAATAAATGTTTGCTGGTTTTTAACTATTTAATCCTCAAATCATCTCTTCCCTCTTCAATGCCACTTTGGCACCTTGTTCAAACATCTGTCATGCACTTAGTATGAGATGACTGGTCTACCTGTCTGTCCCTCAAACTGGACTTACTGGACTGGGGGTCTCTTTAAGGGCCAGTCTTTAAATGTGGGCTCAGTAAATGCTGGTTCTATTCAAGTGACTGAAGGCAATAAAGACAAACCTTAAGTAAGACGTTCAGAAGGGCTGCACCTCAAGGGAATGCTATGAACTTTTATTCTAGTTCGAGGCTCTGGGACAGTTGGTATTTCAAGGTGCCCAGTAGCCCTTCTGCCCTCGTGATCGATGCCCCATCTCCAGCTTGCGCACCACCACTGGCCGTCCTCAGCATTGTCTTGCCCAGGGGAGCCTAGACACGGATCCTCCCTTCCATACTGACCGTGGACAGGCAACATTCCAGAGCCTGGTGCTGACATCCCGGCTCATCATCTATTGCTAAGTAGCACTAACAGGAGAGCTCAGATGAACCTGCTTAGGAAGCTGGAAGCAGGGCTGTTGGGGGTGGGGGTGGGGGGTGGGGGGGTCCGTTCCAGGCAGCACACAGACACTCCTGCAGCTTGATGTTACGGTAGCTCCAGGCTTGCCTGCCAGCCTCCCCAAAGACTTCCTTCAGTCATTCTCACTCCTGTGGTCCACTCCATCATTGAACATCAATCAGGTGCCTCCTACCTCAATGGTAAAGGTTGGAGTGTTTTCAGGTTTTCACACCCACAGGCAAATGTGAGCTGCCTCCCCCGCCCCTCTCTCCACCCCGCCTCATCCCTCTCTGATTTCTTCTATGATGCAGTACACATGAACCACTGCCTTCTGCAACCAAATCTGGACTTTCCATCCTCATTGCTGAATATCTATTAAGACACTGACTTCTAAACATTTGGTGACCATTCTTCCCATTGTAAGAGAAGCTAGCAAGGCTGTGGCCCAGCCACTCCCATCCATGCCAGCCCCTCTCTCAGAAGTTGTCCTGCTCAGGACATGCTGAATGGGCTGCCCAGGGCACCCAAACCCATCTTTGGGACACAAAGAACCCACCACTTTGGAAACATCTGCAAACCCTATTTGTCCCCATCTGTCTGGTATTTCTAATTAAACATCAAAAACATCCTCCCTGGCCTGGCTGTCCATATGAAGGAGAGGAGCATACCCACAACAATCCAGGGGTGGGGAGGAAGTGAGCAGCTTGAGTTTGCCAAGTACTTTATGGATAGTAATGCAATAAAGAAATTGGAAAATGCACATATGTTTGTGTGCGCATGTGTCCGGCTTTATACAGAAGGAAGCAGATTTGGGGTAAGGAGAGATGACAGCTCAGTTAATAGCTGGGCTCATCAGAATGGCTAGGGATGGGAGCTACCTCCCATACTCTTCCTGGAGCTCCTTCTCTGGTTAACCTCTTCCCATGTTCCCCCTTTCTGACTCCTTTTTTTTAACTGTATGCTTTTATATATATATATATATATTTTTTTTTTTTTTTTAATTTGGCTGCACCATGACTTAGTTGCAGCATATGGGATGTGGGATCTAGTTCCCTGACTGGGGATCAAACCCAGGTCCCCTGCATAGGGAGCGTGGAGTCTGAGCCACTGAACCAGCAGGGAAGTCCCTTCTTTTTCTTTCTGAGAGCCCTAATTCTTTCTCCCAAAACTTCACCCGCAGCCCTGACTGCTCCCTGCCCACCTTACCGTCCACCTCAGCTTGCCTTGCCCCAGGAGCCACTTCTTTCCTTGGGCTTGATTCTCTCATCCACCACCACTAGCTCTACCCCTCTTCTCTCTGTGCTCTCTTCCCGTCTCTCATCAATGCCTTAGTTTGCCATCTTCTTTCTGTGGTTTCCAGCGCTTCCCCACCGGCTTTAAGTTCCACCCACAGCAGAACTACCAGAGAAACGTTCCCTACCAAAGAAACCTCTCCTCACAGAGGTCTCTGTGAGGAAGGTAAAGCAAATCCTCCATTGTTCAGGGCAATTAGCTGCTGTGGATGGGAGCCATTGAATGGCTGCCCACTCGTGGGAGGCTCTTGGCTACAAAAGGCCTATTCATGATAATACATTTTACAGACACCCCGGAGGCCTGTGAGAACCTCTGCCCAGACACCCTGCTCCACAGGAGAGAGAATCCCTGTCAGCTCGAAAGAAACAGTTTTCCTTCCCTCAGATGAACCATCAATTGGGAGCATCGCCTATGCAAATGAGCTTTCTGAAGCCTCTCTGCAGAAGAGACCTTCTTCTTCCATGAAGGCCAGAAGGTGTAACCTTTGGAAGAGTGTGTTTCAGCTTCCTCCTGTGCCTAATTACTGAGCTCCTTTCTTCCTAATCATCTTTATTTTAATGTAAGAATATGGTAAATGTCAGAATGTCATGAGATGAATGTATGATCTAATTTATTTTTGCAGGGAAAAAAAATGAGACCTGAAACATCTATTTAAGTCAGGTGTTCTGAAAATGATTAAATAAGAGGAATAAGAGGAGGACCTGAGTGTAAAATACAGCTCAAGAGGCCGGGTGCCACCGATTCAACCTGCTTATTACCCTGTACGATGTGAATAATTTATCACATTTTACCCTGCATTAAGCACTGTTGAGGATTAACCTGCGGTATATTTGCAGACCACATTAACCCCTACCTGTCTCAACCCGCCGTTTTGGGTGGGAGAGAGTTGTGGGAACTCTCTCTGCTGCTCTAGTGTCCACGTTAGCGAGGGCTGGACAGCAGTAACTAGCCTGATTAACTAGCACTCTCCAGAGAATTCATCTGGGAATAGAAAGTACCCATGTCGCCTGCTTCTGGGGCATTTTTCTCCTCCTTTCAAGTCCTCCCACTTGGGCTGTCTCCCCCACCCCCTACCATCAAGTCCTTTCCATTTTACTTCTTATGTATCCTTTCATTTCTAAGCCATACACACTGGTCCAGGCCCTTGCTGCTCATGCTGGACTCAGAGTCCAGCCTCTCCCTCCTGACCTCCTTGGCTGGTCCCCACCCTCCCATTTATCCTGTAACTGACCAACATTCCTAAAACCCAATTTTCACCCAGCTTTTCTGGGCTTGGAAGCATTCAGTGAAGAGTCCTGCTCAAGGATGCAGACCTGCCTCCTTCACCCAGCACCCAAGGGTGTGGCACCGTCATTTCTCCAACCTCATTTCCTTCTTCTCCTTTCCAGATACCCACCCTTTCAACAAACCGACCCCTACATCTCTCTGAACAACCAGACTCTCTCCCACCTCCATCTTTGTTTTTTGTTTGTTTGTTTTGCCACATCACGCAACTTGTGGGTTCTTAGTTCCCCTATGAGGGATCAAACCCAGGTCCCTGGCAGTGGAAGCTTGAAGTCCTAATCACTGGACCGCCAAGGTCTTCCCTCACACCTCCACTTTGACCTGCCTTCCTCCCCAGAAGCCATGCACCCCCTGCATCTAGCCAGCCCCAAATCCCTACTGGCTCACAAACTCATCACTCCTGGCTCCAGACTGCTCTGAGCTTGTTTCCAGTCAGCCTCAAACCAGTACCCCACTGAGCACCCCTGCAGTGGGAACTGTAGGCTCTGCCTGGAGACACCCAGAAACTGCAATCAGCTTGGAAGCAAGATCTGAGGACCTGTCTCCAAGGTGTAGTGGGTATTCAGCTGATTCTTTACAGATCAATGAAAATAGCAACTTTTCTTATGGGGCTTGGATTCACACTTTACATACACACTTTACACTTTACAACATAATCACACTTTATGTTGATTACAACTTATGTAATCAACATAAGTTGATTTACAACAACTGTCCATGTTTTTAAAAATGTTATTTGTATTTAATGCTTTTTGGAGGACTGCCTAATGAAGAGGAAAAGAGCAAAATAAACCTCTCCAAGCCACTCTTTGACACTGTACCGCCCTTGAACTATTCAAGGAAGCATAAAAGGCCAATTCATAAGCAAATCTTTTGCATAGAAAAGCACATTTACACAGCACACCTAGTAGGTGTCAGAATTATTCACAAAATGGGTGTGACCCCAACTTTTGGAACCATTTATTTGCCTCATTTTCTGCCACCTTATTTTGTTTTCCAGATGTCCCTCCAGGACAGGGAGGCAGGCTCACAAGGAATGCACAGCCTGTCTGCTCCTTTCTCATCCCCCAGTGAGCCTGCTCCAGGACTCTCAGGATCTGCCTCTGGATTCACTCTGCCGGCTCACCTGGCTCCACAGGACCACCCTCCCATCCACTTCCTTCACTCCCACTGGAGACAACCTCAGACCTTACCTAATACTTCAGGATCTCCACAACATTTTCTCTTTTTCCACTTTCCTACTGGGCCTCTTATCTCAGATCCCTTACAGAAGGAGATAAGCAATGAATGACTGGGAGAATGATGTCCCTTGCACGTCCTCGCCTGTGTAATAATATCAGTGTGGCCCATTACTGGCCCTTCACAGAGGTTGTTTCACATCAGCTCTGAGGCTCAGGCGCTAATGCGCCCCATCCAGGTTACAGAGCTATCGGTGTATCACCCCTTTCTCCAGGACTTCTAGGGCACCCTGGAGGATCCCGTGTTTCTGACTGAGCCAGGCTCAAAGCTGAAGTTTACACAACACACACCCAGAGTAAATGACCTTCACTGGTCCTAACCTACATACCTGCCTGAAGGACAGAACAGGGACAGGTTTGTGAGCCCAAACAGGATGGGTGGCAGCTTTCAAGCAGTTCCTCTCTGTGGTGAGTAGCTCAGCCTCTATGCCTGGAACGCACTGGAGAACTGCCGTCCAGTCCTCTCCTCGCATAGAGGCCTCCTCAGCTTCCTCGTCACACGGGTTACTTCCCCATTCACTCCCTGCCCAGATGCGGGTCCAGCTGCAGCCTCAGCCCACGGACGCAGCAGGCACCTGGGAAACAGCTGCCGGTGACCCAGATTGTCTTTGGTCAAGGCCGGCCCAGCCTGCAAGTAGCAACTTATAGAACCCAATTCCGAGAGTCCTAGGAGATCTTACCAGCTGGCCAGAGAGACAGAGGCATGTGGCCAGTGGCCCTAGGGCCACCCTTCTCCTAAGGTCTAGGAGACAGTCAGTCCCAGGACTGCAGCAACCAGACTGACCGAGGGACATATCATCTCCAGGGTGGTGATTCAATCTGTGCTTGGATAGGACCACTAGTTCACATGGGGCACCCTGGCTTCACTGCTCAGCAACTTAATTAAGCATCTGAACAATGAGAATCATACACAGACTAAGAACAATTATTCACCAGCAAGGAAGGAAACTGGAGGAATCCAGAAATCTTCATGAATTCTCTGCGCTGGAAGAAAGGATTAAAATCTAAGAAAGGTAGAGGACTGCACTAGGAGGGAAAAAAAAAAAGAGCCTCAAGTGTGGCAAGAGAAACTATAATTAAAATAGCAAATTGCAATTTCGGGGTGGGAGGAGGGGATAGATGAGCTTAAAGACCAAGGGACATCTAGTGAAGCATCTGACAGAAATGATTCCCAGGGATGTTCTGGGGAGAAAAATCCATCTGGAAACAGAGAAAAGGAAATGAAACAAGAATTTGCTGCATTATTTAAAGCTTCCCATGGTGGGGGTAGGGTAGGGGACATTCAGGAGACAGGAGGTTAACAGAGAAGAGAATGGAATTGCTCTACTAAAAAGGATTAAAAGAATCATAAGGGCTTTTTAAAATGACTCAAGCTAAAAAAAAGGGGGGGGGGATGCAAATAATTGTAGGCTGTGAAATTAATGGTGGCCAAGATTCTTAGTTCATTCTTTAAATCTGCTTAACAGGAAAAATGAAGGAGAGACATTTGTATGCTTGGGGAGTGATGGAGTCCTTGAAAACGCAGTTCTATAGAGCACTGACAAGACCAAATGCACAGCAGACAATATGTGTTCTGGGATAAGACTGAGCTGGCAGGGAGCTCAGACTCTGTGGCAGGGACAACCTGCTTACCTAAAAATACCTGGTGCCCCCTCCCTTGAACATTTGTCTTTCCAAATATCTGACTCCTTCATGAAAGTCTGCACATCATGTCCAGAAATTAGCAAGGTCTACAGACGTTCTTGTAACAAATCACATTGAAATTAGGAGGGGCCTGGGTTTGAATCTTAGTGCTGTTACTCTCCAGCTTTGTGACCTTGGGCCAGTTACTGAACCTCTCTGAGTTTCATCACCTTATAGGACTATGGTGAAGATTAAACGGCATTATATATGACAGAATAGCTGTTGTAATGTTGGGTCAGTGATAGGCTATCAGAGAAGCTTAATTAAATTTAAATCCTCCACCCTTTGTCAGTGTCTTTGGTCCGAAGGACCTTCTTCACTGAGTCCTGTCCTTGCAACACACTGCTTCCTAGGAGCTCCATTTTAGAGCTCATTAGGAAACACATTGGAGAAGGCAATGGCAACCCCCTCCAGTACTCTTGCCTGGAAAATCCCATGGATGGAGGAACCTGGTAGGCTATAGTCCATGGGGTTGCAAAGAGTTGGACAGGACTGAGCGACTTCACTTTCACTTTTCACTTTCATGCACTGGAGAAGGAAATGGCAACCCATTTTCCAGTATTCTTGCCTGGAGAATCCCAGGAACGGGAGCCTGGTGGGCTGCTGTCTATGGGGTTGCACAGAGTCGGACACGACTGAAGCGACTTAGCAGCAGCAGCAGCAGCAGGAAACACACAGGCCTAGAATCCTGGGGGAGGTACAAGTCACCCCGAGCCCCAGTGGAGTCTTCACATTGTCTCTCATCTCAACGTTGACATGCCCAGTAGCCTGCCCTGTCGGTGCAGCAGACCTCTGCACATGGCCCCTCACACTCAAGCCCACCTCTGTGCTTTACCACACTGAGGCTGTCTTCAGCCCAGCCCTTCCCAGAGGCAGCCCCCCACCCCTGTGAGATGTCTGTACATCCTGAGGCTCAGACTCACCCTAAGGGAGCCCAGCAGGTATGCTTGAGGCACTGGTCCTGCCTGTGCGGGGAGCTGGGGGGAGAAGGGCGGGGGAGAACAGGAGACAAACCAGCTTCTAAGCAGAAATGAGGAGACATAGATCCTGGGGTAGCAGTGGGCTTGCTGAGACAGTCTGGGAAGGGAGTCAGCAGGACCTCGTGATGAACTAGTCCTGGGTCAGGAGGATAATGGAGAAGGGAATAGCAACCCACTCCAGTATGCCTGCCTGGAAAGCCCCATGGGCAGAGGAGCCTGGTGGGCCACAGCCCATGGAGTCACAAAAAGCCGGGAATGACTTGGCAGCAACTGAGCACACACGCACAGGAGGATGAGGAGAACCTAAATGGACTCACATCACCCCTTGATCAGGAACACTAGGTCTCTCTCTCCAGGGCGGACAGTGGTGGCTGATCTCCCAGTTAGTACTGCCTGGCCTGTGCCCTGCAGCTGCTGGTCACTGTCACTGCCTGTTTCTAACAACTGCACTGGCTTTTTCACTCTTCTTTAACAAGGACCTGGGAGCTCCAGCTTGTGCGTGGGCATGAAAGACAAGGCTTCTCCTGGAGTTGTGCTCCGCACCCCGAGGCGGGCCCCACCTTGCTGTGGCTCCAAGGATCTCATTCAGAGGGCCATTTAGTGCTCATCCTGTGCTCCTGAGCTCGAGGCTAACTACGTGCAGGGGGCAGCAAAGAGGAACGAAACATCCCTTGTGTCCCTCACTTCCCAGTGTGTGATGAGAATGGGATATCATCACTGGGCCCAGAACTCTCCAGTTTGTGTTTGCCCCATGAGGCCCACCAGGCCTCACTGTGCAGCTCTGGATGAACAGAAGTCTGCTTACTGAGGGTGGGAGAGAGGTATTCTAACCTCCTTACCAACACCTTGGTGGCAGAGGTGGCCACCAATCCCCACTGCCTGGTATGCCCACCTCCCCCTGGATGTCTGGTCCAGATGAAGTAGTTTGGAAACCATACTAATTAAGTGAGTCAATTACAGGACTGTAACTTGGAGCAAATCCCTGAGTGTCTGAGCCTCAGTGTCTTCATCTGTAAAACAAGGACTATCATACATACCTCATGGGACTGTCAGTAGGATAAACTAAAAAATGCAAATGCAATCTTTTGGTAAATTATAAACTCCAAATAAATGAACCTTAATAACTGAGTGCTTATGCATAGCCCAGGAAGTATGTCAGCCCATACCCCTTAAGGAGTCTTTCTTAGGCTCCTTGCCTAAACTTCTTTTGTGCCCTACCCTTTCCTCTCTAAAGCACTAATCAAGCAGTGTTATAATTCTCCCTTTGCATGTCAATCTTCTACAGTCTACTGACCACTGGGTTTCCTGGCCCACAGCAGGGGGGCTCAGTACAGATTTGCTGAATGAATAGACTGAGGGCCTGGAAAGCGGGGGCTGAAGATGCCAGATACAGCCACCAGGGGGCAATCAAAGCCTTCCCAAGTAGGTCAGCTTGAGTCCTTGCTGAGGCCCTTCTCATCAGGAGAGAGACCTCTGTAAGAACTGCTCTCTGATGGGTAAAGGCCAGGGCCTAGCGCCCGGGCTGCGAATTCTTTGTCTGACATCGGCTCCGTACAAAGACAGGTCCATATCTACCATGGTGTTCAGAGTTCCTGTGTCTGCCAGAGCCTGAGTGTCCAAGACAACCCTGGAGGAATCCAGCTGTGCTGGGGGTGCAGGTACTGCTGACAGGGGCCAAGGGCCAGTGTACGTGTTGTGTGCATGCGGACATGCTAATCCCTGAATGGTGTGTTTATAAGAGCTCTTGGCTGCTCCATGGAGATCCGGCCACCCACCCACCCTCATAAGCAGCACTGCAGAAAAGGACCAGACAGCACTGAGACCTGGGATGTGGGTCTGGTCCACCAAGTGGCCCTCTGTGGCCTCAGCAAGTAGCTTCTCCCCACTGGGCCTTGGTATCCTCACCCGTGAAATGGCAAAGCTGGGCTAGGCGGCTGAGGGTCTCTCTAGCTCTGACCTTCATTCTCTGTGTCTCTGAGGTGAGGGTTGATTCAGGTTCAAGGGCTCCAGGTAACCTTGCAGATTCTCAGTCTGGGTCAGAACCTGAATCCTCAGGACAGGCCTCTGCTACGTCTGACTTCCTATCAGGATGGAACCCAGACTCACCGCAGTGGTCACGTCCTGAATGCTGCCCTGGGCTCACAGGGGAAGGCTTTCAAATGCCTGGGGGACACTGTCACTTGTCTTTCTGCCTGTGGAGCTTTCCCAGGTGTGCAGCCTGAGCCGATCTCTGCTTGCCCTGTGCATCCCTCAGTCCCCACCTCTCGTTCTCAAACCATCCAGCTGGGAAGGTGAGGTGTGGTGACAGACTCGGTGGTCTGGGACACTGGCAGCTAGCAGAGCCTGGGGCTTCAGTCTCCGGGGACCTCTGCTCTCTGGGACCCCACCCTCACCCCCTGCCTTCACCTCCAGGCAGGACAGGCCAGACAGATGAAAATCTACCCAAGCACAAGCTGCTGTTGAAATAAAGGCAGAGATGTTTCTTTATAATTTTCCCCTTGAAATAAACCCAGACTTAAGAACAACAGAAACACGCAAAATGTGTTTTTAGTGGAACCCAGATGGAGGGCTGGAAGCCCAGCAGGCTGTCTCCATAGAGGGTTCTTGTCTCAGGAATTCTATCCTTTCCCCCCAACCCCCCTCAGGAGCACCCCCACCCCCAGCCCTCGGCCTGGGGCTCCCCAGCCCAGGGCCGGCTCAGTCAGGCCAGCTCCTTGGGGCTGTTTCCAGGTGGCCAGAGTGCTACACCCCCACACCACCCTTTGGACAAAAGGCTGAGTCTGGCATCTAGAAAAATCTGTGGTTTCAGAGATTTGGGGGAGGGGAGCAGGGACCAGGACCAACTCAATCCAAACACCTGGATCTGCCGAAATACAACAAAGAGAGTGAATTAAGACATCTGAAAAAAATACTCTGAGGAATTCCGCTCACCCACATGGCCCACTGCTTCTCATTAACCGGCTCCAGTGCTCCATATTAACATATGCAAATCTAGCCGTGGGCTGGAAGACTTAGGATACAAAGACAAGTCCTGACAACCCCCTTCCAACCCCACCCCCCCAACCCCAATGGTCAAAGAGTTCCCTATGGGATGAAGAAATCTCACCAGTTCCATTAGGGTTTTGCTAAAACAACAGTCTTGAGAGTTGTAGCCACAGGATGGTCACTCCTTGAGGAGAAAGAGATGAGAAGAGTTACAAGGGAAAACTAGGAAAATAGATCCTATAGAAGCTGACTTTTCTATGAAGTAGGACTGGTTGTTTTGCAACAAATATTCCTGGATGCCTACCACGTACCATGGGCTGTACTGGGATCTGGGGCCACTGACATAAACCCACACATGAGGACTAGCCTCAGACTGTTCAGCGAAGAAGGAGAAGGAACAGGAAATCAGAGAGTATAATTATACAGCTGATGGGAGATAGTGAGTTTGGTCATGGATGAGTTGCCTCTGCAACCTCCAGGTAAAGATAGTTGGATATGGGGGTCAGGGGCAGGAGGCGGGTGTTGGTGTTTCTGATACCAAAAAACACAGACTTCGGAGCTATCAGCATAAATTTTGAAGATGAGTTTCCTTGCAGAGAGACATGGAAGATTGAGCCATTTTGTAGGAAGGGGCCGATTTGGGCTTCCCAAACCATTCATGGTTTTCTTTTTTTAAAAAAATTTTTGACAGTCTGTTGGGTTTTTCTTTTGCGGGGGGCGGGGGTGGGCTGTGCTGGGTCTTCACAGTGGCGTGTGGGGGCTTCCTGGTTGTGGAGCACAGTCTCTAAAGCAGGCGGGATCAGTAGTTGCCAGCAGCGCAGGGGCTTGGTTGTTCCATGGCATGTGGGATCTTAGTTCCCCAACCAGGGATCAGACCCCCATAACCTGCATTAGGAGGTGGGTTCTTAACCGCTGGACCACCAGGGAGGTCCCATAGTTTTCTATTTCACTTCCTCTTTGGGCCATTCCTGACTACACTCTTCTTCCGGCAACTTTCTCTCTTATTTCTCCTTTTTTTCCTGTTTCATCTTTCTGTAGGTGATTAGAATTGAATAGCGGCAGCGAGGGTCATGGGGATGGGACCGTGAACCCTGACTGCTCCAGCTCCTAGCTCCCTGCCCAGCGCACAGTGGGCCCTCGTGAGGGAGGCCCTCAGAGTTTGTTGCCTAAATAAAGGCAGAAGGAGGAGCCAGGCTAGAGTTCCACTTCTGGCTGCTTAGGGCCTGTGCTGGGCCTCACTCCTGCTCCGAGAAAGGGGAGGGAGCAGGGAGAATGAACGGCAGGGGGCCTTGCCAAGGCCCGAGGCGACGGCAAGGCCCGAGTCCTGTCTGCCCTTCGCCTCCCATTTCCAGCCGTGACACTTGGATGGAGAGAAACCGTGTACCCTCCCAGGGGACCCTCAGACCTGACCCCTGCTCCATATGCATTGAGGAGCGGGCCAAGAGTGGCAGGAAGTGCCCAGACAGAGGGAGACAGAGTATTAAAATTCCATGGGCAATTCCTTGGGAGGGAGTTTACAGTTCCTAACTGACCGTAAACCCTTTCTCCTGACAGGTCTTGGAATACATCACTCTGGGCTCTCCCAGAGCAGCTGACACATCGCAGTAACGCTTCTCCAAAAGTCAGGGTCTGCTGATTCCAGCGGGGACAGCAAGGCAAGCCGGGAGCAGCTGAAATGGTCTCCTCCAACTTCGGAGACTCAGGGCAGGCGGCTGGCTTAGCGGCAGAGGCCCAGCGACTGGGCTGTCAAGTGCAGCGCCCACGATTCCCAGACCAGAAGGTGGTTTGTGAACTGCCTGCCTCTGGGTGAAATTTTATTCACCTGGTGGGGAAACTCGTTTTCTCTCCACGGAATGCTCTGAGTGGCACGTCACATATGTGTTTTATTAATAAAAATGAGAAAATGGAATCATTATTACTGCATAATTGCAGTTCATTTGCTAGGCCTAATCTTTCAAAAGCCCAGGTGCCGGGGGTGGGGCAGGGGAAAATAAAAGGGGACCTTGATCTAAACCGCCCAGGGAACCACCTGTGTAGGAGGCTCTCCAGGAAAGACTGAACGGGTATCTTAGAAGTCCCAGAGCAAGCGGGTGTGGGCAGCAAAACGCAACCCTCTCTGAGCTACCAGACTGCAGCACAGCCCTGGCGCCAGCTCCAAGAGTCGGGTGACCTTAACCAAGGCCCTTTCCTCCTGGAGTTCCGTTGTTGTTTTTTTTTTTTCCAGGAAATTAGAGCTCATATTCCTGCCCTGTTTGGCTCACAACGTTGTCCTGAGAATTAAATGACAAATGACCTCCATCATGGATTTTTTCCCTCATTCATTCAGTCAATAATCATCTGCCCAGGTATGTTTTGGGCTAGACACAGTGCTGGGCCATGAGATGTAAAAGGGAATAAAATGAAACCCTGCCTTCAAGGAGTCCACAGTATAGTGGTGGCCACACAGAGAAAAAGATGAGATGGGGGAACCCCAGATGCACACCCAGAGGAACGGCATGCCCCTCACCTGGCATAGAGAAAGCTTCAGGATAGTGATGCTTACTTGTAAAAAGGTGAGCAGGAAAACTGGAAATGTATCACACCATTTCCAAAATGGACATGCTCACGGTGTGTGTGACCTTGAAGGCAGACCTTGATGCTTCAGTCTGAATATGATTGATGTGTATTTTATGGCCACGACTGCCCAATGAGGCTGTTAAAAAAAAAAGGAGAGGATGGGGTCAAGGGGACTTTTTGCCAGGCTGCTTTGCCCCCTTGTGGAGGACAGCACCCCAACTGTCTCCTTGAGTCATTCACACCACCCCCACACTGTGGCCAAGAATTCCTGCTCCTCAGACCAAACCTCCACATGCCTGGGAGGCCCCAGGTGGGCCATTAAAATGTGATCTCTTAGGCTTGTCAGAAAGGAGATTAAGATGGCAGATTGACCAGTTTTAATATGGCAGCCTCCACATGGACACAGGCAGGGAGCTGGGCCAAGTGTATATAAATTGCTTTAGTCCTTAAGACAAGAACAGAGCTAAGAACAGCACTTTGGTAGAAGACACCCATACTTAAGAAGCATGCCCATCTTTATGCTATTGACATTTTCTGTAATTTTCTTTTTGGCCTCCTTTGGGGCTTCCCCAGGGGTAAAGAATCTGCCTGCAATGTGGGAGACCTGGGTTTGATCCCTCGGTTTGAAAGATCCCCCGAAGAAGGGAAAGGCTACCCACTCCAGTATTCTGACTTGGACAATTCCATGGACTGTATAGTCAGTCTATGGGGTCACAAAGAGTCGGACACAACTAAGCAACTTTCACTTCACTTTACTTGGCCTCCTTTAATGGTTTAGATTAAGATTATTTAGTTTAATAGTTTAAGATTACTTTTTATTGAGATACAATTGACATATATTAGTTTCAGATGTACAACATAATGATTTAATATTTGTATATATTGTGAAATGATCACCATGATGAATCTAGTTAATATCCATCATCTCACAGTTACAATTTTTTTTCCTGTGATGAAAACTTTTAAGGTCTACTCTCTTAGCAACTTTTGAATATGCAACACAGTGTTAACTATAGTCACCACTCTGTACATCACATCCCATGATTTATGTATTTTATAACTGAAAGTTTGTACCTTTTGATCCCCTTCATCCAGTTCAGTTTTTTTTTTTGTTTTGATCTTTGTTTTTAGATTCTACATACGTGCCAGATCACACAGTATTTATCTTTCTTTGTCTGACTTCACTTACCATAATGCCCTCACTTTTTTTTAGGTGGCTCAATAATATTCCACTGTATACATGTATACCACATCTTCTTTATCCATTCATCTACCAGTGGACACTTGGGTTGTTTCTATGGCTTGGCTATTATAAATAATGCTGCTATGAACATGACGGTGCATATATCTTTTTGAATTAATGTTTTCATTTCCTTTGGATAAATACCCAGAAGTGGAATTGCTGGATCATATGTTAGTTCTATTAATTTTTGGAGAAACCATTTTCAAAGTAAGGTTAATTTTTAAGACACCAACCTGTTTCAACTTGAAAAGAGTCACCTTATGCTCTCGGGAACCAGAATGGTGGTGATAACAAAAATCAGAGAGAGAAACCCTTCATTTTATCCTGAGAAAGATGGGGCTCAGGAGGTCCAGGTTCACCCCACATTGTCAGCCACCCTTCCGGCTGGAGTTTCTCCTTCCAGGATTCTTCTGGGTCAAACTTTGGAGGGTTTCTGTGTTTCTTTCCACAGAAAAGACATTTCACTTATAATGTCAGTAAGAAAATATCACTGAGACGAGACACTGAGCCCTTCCCTCCTCCAACATGAGGGAGAGGTCCCAGAAAATGGTCTGGGACTCCCAGTTGGGAGTGTAATAACTTGTCCCTCTATGGACGCTGGGTCCTATTTTTTGTCTGTCTGCCAACACTGCCAGAGGTTCTCATACCAGTTAGTTGCGCTTCCAGAGGTCTGCTGGAGAGCTGGGTGGGAGGGCAGGAGACTCAGACAAGATGGGATCTGTTTCCCAGCTGAACCAGGGGAAAATGTTTATCCCTCACCTCTGGGCCTGTAATGAATTCAGATTCAAGCCACACAGGCCTAGGAATCGATAGTTTTAATCATTTCAAAAACTAGCCCCACTCTGGGTAAAATTACAATGCGCAAGAAGCTCAATGGAGCTTAAAGGCCACAACCTCATTATCATTTCATTAGACTCACATTTCAGCAAGATGGGAAGAAATGTTCTCACACACCAACCCCTCCCCCAGTTCCCCTCGCCTCCCTGGCCCCTGTGGAATAGCTGCAGAGGACTGCGATGGTTTACACCAGCTGTCAGCTCCGGGGACCATTGGCCACTCCCATCATGCACTCTGCCCGCGGAGGAAGCTTGGCGCGGTCACTGGAGACCTCAGCGCAAATCAGTGCAAATGCCTCCTGAATCAAGTTTGCAATCCTGGAAGTTTAGTAAAAACAAGCCGCTGTCAGTTTGGCTTCTCACAGCTGGAGGGGTCAAGTCATCAACACAATATAAACCCAGGCCAGCAGAACCTTGTCCTGCTCGGGGCGCCAGACGCCCTCTGGGAAGCAAAGGGTTCGAAAATGTCTTAAACTTTTCCAGTTTGTTTATTTTCCAGTGTTTAATGATATTGTCCATGCAAGGAACCGAACCTCAGCTCCTGCTAACAATTAAAGAGGTTTTCTAATTGAGGAGAAAATGTGATTTCAAGAGAGAGAAAGAACTTGCACAGGAAGTAAAGCACATAATTCCCATTGAGAACATGCATGCAGAAAAGCCTTGAGTTGAGAAGACCCTGATCAGATGTGAGCACTGGAGAGAAAGCTGTTGGGGGGACTGATCCACCCAGGGGGCCTTTTCAGAGCAGGTCACAAAGTGTGCTCCTCTGGTCCCCCTCTGTTGTACCTGGTCACTCCAACACCACCACCAGACAGCTTCAAGATTGTAGTGTCCTCAGACCTCACCATCCCACAAGTGCACATGGATTCCCACCCATGAAAACGACCAGATTTTACTGCTGTTCGATCCTGTCTGCCATAGGTTCACTCTGTGATTCAGGGGGCCCCTTGGGAGCACCCCACATGTGCTTATCAGCAGGACTGTCATGGGGAGTAGATCCCATATCTCACCAAAGCTTTGTTCCCCCAACCCTGTTTGCTCTCTGATGCTGTGCAGCCCACAGTCACCCCAGAGTGGGACTTGCTGCCAGCTGGCCTTCTGAAAACGCTGCCACCCATGCCCAGGGCACTGTCCCAAAGCTCCCTCAAAAGGGACACACTGCCCACCTGGTGTCCTCTGTCCACTTGAGCTTCACAGTGTCCTGTGCCCCTCCCCCATGCAGTCACACCCTGTCACCCGGACCCCAAACAGCACTGACCTGCCTGAATCTCATAGGACCCTTTATGAAAATAGCCCCTTCAGCTTCCTTTGAGGGCTCTCCTCCCATGCGACTCAGTGCTAGGTTAGTGGGGCAAGGGTGGCACTGTGTGTGTCTTTCCACTTCCAATTACCTCTCCGTTGCTGAGAGAAACCTGGGCCCCACTCCTCCCCAGCTGCAGCAGACATCTGAACCCATGGCTAGAAACGGTTTCAGCTGAGGCTGGGAGTCCTAGTCCACGTCCTCAGACCAGTCGTTCTCAACGTTGGCTGGATATTAGAATCACCTGGGGAGCTTTTTCAACTTCTATTGCCAAGGCCACACCCCAAAGCAAGAAATCAGAATCTCTGGGCATCAGTAATTTTTAAGTCTCCCTAGGCGATTCCCATCCATGCAGTCAGGATTAGGAACCACTGACTTAGAGGAAGAAAGGAAAGGAGAGATGGTGGGACACGGGCAAGGCCAAAATTCGGAGCCATTTCCCTAGGAGGGAAGGGAGCTGAAACAAGCAGACGCAGTGCCACACCCTGGGACACACACTGAGAAAACCTAAGGATGCTTTCACCAGACCGGCCAGTGACTCGCACAGCTGTTGTCAGTATCTCTTTCAGCTGAGTCAACATATTAGGAGAGTCAAAGATGAGTACAGCCCAGACCGGGTGGCATCCAAGGGATCTGCAGGGAGGAGGCCTCATCCACGGCCATGGTGGAGACAGACGGACTCCTACAATTGACAGAACGTCGGGAAAGCCCTGTGTCTCTTTCCAGACTTCCCAGGGTGGCTGGCCAGCTGCTCTAAGAATGGTGTGGCCAGGGACTGGCCTACGTTAGCTAGGTATACCAAGAGTTCATTAATTCACTCATTCATTAGTTCATTTGTTCATCTGCTCGCTCACATCCACACATATGTCAGAGCTGTGTGTAAAGGACCTCAGATATCATATGCAGCCTGGTGGTTCCCAGGCTTTGTTTTTAGCTGAGGAATGCCAGTTTAAGTGAAACCGTATGGATGCATAAACAAATACAAGGGGAGTTGCTCTGGGTAAAGCAGGATTGGAGGCCCTGGACGCGGCCCCCTCACCTCCCTTCTCCTAAGAAGGCTTCATCAGATTCTTCCGTTTCAAGGAGAAACAGGGTTGGGAAACCTCTCATGTATAGATGAGGGCACTGAGGCATAGAGCAGGGTGGGGTCTTGCCCAGGGTCATTCAGATTTCATGTAACAAATTTTCCCGTGCCAGGTTCAGAAAACACAGAGCTGAGTAAGACATGGTCCTTGCAAAAGGAGAAACTTACAGCAGAGATTACTACATGCATCTCAGATGCTGAACCAGATGTCGAGTTCAATCAAATGACCTGCCTCTCTCAGCTTGGTTTTCTGAAGAAAGCCCTCCCCAGGTTATTTCCCAGCACATGGCATTGGAGGAGAGCTGCAGTCCTGTCCTCCAGAGCCCACCAGGTCTGGTTCATGTTCAGCTGGGATGCATCCTGCCAGCCCTCTGACTGTCCTGGGTGTTTTTCCTGTTTGTGACATACTTTGGATATTACATTCGTATTCTACCATCAAAGTTACCAAAGTGTGAGAATCAGAAAACATCAGTAACTGATCAATATTACCTGCCTTCTCACTGCTGTTATTTGACACTAGATCTACTGAATCTTCCCAAAAAGGGAGACTGTTCTCTTCACAGGAAACTTTCTGGGCATGGCCTTCCTGAAGGTGCCTCTGGGGTACAGGGTGGCCAAGCTGAATTCTGAGATGGACCGAAAGTCACATGGTGCCCTAGGACAAAGCATGGGCCTGGGTCAGTCCCTAATACTCCCACTTGCCATCAGTGCTGTGTGTGTGCAGGGCAGGCATTTCTCAAGTCCAGAATGGTGCATGCAGACGGTGCTGGCCCTCCCCAGGAAATGCCCTCAGCTACAGGGAGCAGTCTTGCCTGAGTTATGTCCCTTCCTAGGGGTGCAATGACCCAGCCCCATTGCCTAAATGGGGGAACATCTTTGAAGGTTCATCCAAGCTTTAGCAGCCCCATGGGAGCACCTGAGACTTCGTGGCAATGTCAGTGCCATTCAACCTCTCCCTCAGCCCAGGCCTGTTTCTGTTCAGGGCTTGTTCCATGAACAGTCACCAATTAACTTTCTGCACACAGTCTTCCTCTCAGAGTCTATTTCCTGAAGACCCTGACCCTCAATGGCACATATTCACAAAATGAGGGCAATAATCCCCACCTCTGAAAGCTATTATGAGCCTTAAGTGAGCTCGTTTGTTCATATGAAGTCTCCTCTCTGACTCTGTGCCTGGAATACAGAGTGATCAATACATATTGTTCACTTTCTCCTTCTCTCTACTTTTTCTTCCTCCAAGTGTTTATGGATTTTATAGCTAGGGTTCTTTCTCCTCTG
>NW_011494905.1:188002-201769 GCF_000754665.1 Bison bison bison | reverse complement strand
GGGGATACATCTGGCTTTCTGTTCATTGGCTGAGCAGAAGTGATTGACACATTCAAAATCCAGTAAGGGTCCAATCTCTTGTTGTGTTCAGGTGTTGTACATAACTGTGCTCATCTCTCATAAACATACACACCACACGTGCATGCACAAGGGGTATGGCAGAATTCTGCAATCTCTAAAGTTTTACAAACATCCAAGGCTTTATACCATCCCCACAACACATAGAGAATTGCTTGTATAGACACCTGTACACCAAGTGAGACATCCCAGGAAGGAGAGAGCACTTCCTGGTTGGTGCGATCAAGGAAGGCCTCATGAAGGAGATCACATTCATCAAAGGTTTTGAAGGATGGATAAAAATCCAGCAGAGAGAGTAGGAGTGGCTTTCCAGACAAAGGGAATAATATCACAGTCCACTGTGGAGTTGGGAAAACACAAAACATGTCAAGACAAGCCCTACGGTCTTGGCTGAAGACAGGGTTTTATAGAGAAGGACAAGGCAGAGGAACGAAGGCTGGGGAGACACTGTGGAACTTGATGGGGTGGAGTCTTGAAGGCCAGACTGAGGCTGGAAGAAATGGAACTCCACTGACAGTTTGTAACAATAGGGGAGAGCTTTAGGAAGCTCAGCCATGGACAGGATTGAATGGGAACAGTATTGGAGGTCAGAAAACAAGTGTTGAGTCTGTGGCCACACACAGGGCTAGCCAGATGCCCTCCCCTGGCCGGGGCACTGCTGGGTCAGGAGGGCTGGAGTCCCAAGGCAAGAGCACTAGCCTCTTTTTAAGATCACCACAACCATCAAACCTTTCAGGGGCAGCTGCGCAGGTACCCTCAGCTCCACTCTGAGGATCAACAAGTGAGCTCACTCCCCAACAATTGTTTGGGGAAGTGAAAGAGGAAACTGACTTCAATATCAGGGAGCCTGACTCACTGTTTCTCAGTGATCCTGCACAGGAAGAGTCTCTGAGCCTGCTGCCAGTCACCTCCTCTGTCCACACCTTACCTCATAGGAATGTAGACACCAAAAGGGAGTCCCAGAAACAGAACCCCTAGAGAAACTTCTAAAGACAAGACAGATCCAGCCCTCTTTCCCCACTCCCTTGCTGTAAGGCCTTGAGTGCATCACTTAACATCTTTCTAGGCCTCAGTTTCCTCATCCATAAAATGGTTATAGTAACTATCACCACCCATTTGTGGGACTTTTATGAGATCAAACAGCCTAATAAAGCTGAAAGTGCTTGAAGCACTTCAGAAGTGGTGCTAAAGCAATGCAGGGTGTCATGGTGATGCTGTTATGTAACTGTGGATGGCCATAGCTGCCGCCCCTCTAGACTGGGCATGTCTTTTCTCTGAAGAGCCTGAACGCTGCTCCTGGTTTTTATTTTTATTTTTTATTCACAAATAGTTCTCAAATGTTTCCTCTTGTTTAGTTGTGGGCTTTACACCAGAAGGCGCCACAGATACTGCCTACCTGAAACAGATGCTTGAGTCAGATGCTACGAAAGCCAGGAGGAGGAGGGCCTGGCTGAGACAGGCTGGGAGCTGACTCACCATCACTCTGCGGGAAAGCTGCTGGTGTCTTGGTCAGAGAAAGGTAGGTGACTCAAGGTGGACTTTTCTGGACACAGAGAGACCTGTGATCACTCATCTCTCCAATCCCATCTCTTTGGTTGGCATGGATCTTGATCCCAGCCCCTCCCCTCCCAGGCTGCCTTCTGATCCCACTGCCTAGAAATCTAACAGTGGGGCCAGCATGACTCACCAACAAGGTGACCTCGTTTTCCTCATCTGTAAAATGGGTCTAATAATCTCTGAGCTGCCTGCCTTATAGGGCTGATATGAGGAGGGTCCCATGGGCCAAGGATGCGAGAATGCTTGGTGACTATAAGGTGTGGTACCGAGATAAAGGTTTGAGAGGAACTTTCCAAGATATGCGTTAAGATGATTTTTCTGCCCAGTGGAGAGGAGGGAGAAGATGGCTGACGGCTGATCTGCAGGGGCTGTAAAAGAAGTCATGGGGGGATTCCAGGATGCTGTTCCCTCCAGACTCAAAGTTCCAAAGCTGGACAGAAAGCATTTCTTAAACATGGGTATTCAAGAGAACAGCTCTTGGTGTTCTGATACAAAGTACTCCCCTTCAAAAAGAGCCAGCCCCCCAAAACCAGAAGACCAGGACAGTGGGGGAGTCATAATCTCCCCTCAGACCACAGCTTGGCTGTTGCCCTCTCCCCAAGTGTCTCTGGATGCTCTGGGCAGAGGCATGGGCTGGCCTGTGCAGTGACACCCACCCAGACCACAAAGGAACATGCTTGGGAGAGGGAAGAAGCCCTCTAATTAGGAGACGTCACAGCTGAGTTACCAGGAGGCTGCAAGTCCCCTTTCCCAGGCTCCTGGCCTGAATGGAGAAGAGGAGAAGGCCCAGTGCCCCTGGGCAGCAGGCATCCAGCGGGTACAAGGGCGAAGCCAGGGTGGGCCCACTCGCCATCTCTGGCTTGACTCCCCTGCTCACAGGTAGAGGAGGGTGGAGAGGAAGTAGGTTAGAGTTCTCCACGGAGAGTACCCCGGGAATAACCCACATCATCATAGCCCTCTGGGGCTTCCCTCCAGGGGGCTGGCGACAGGGGCGATGAACCCCAGAGTCCCTGAAGCAAAGTTCTCCATGTGCATGGAGAAGGTTTAGATCATCAGAGACTTTGTCCCTGTCCACCTCCCACCCCTTTTAAGTGTTCCCCAGTCTGAAATGATGTCCTCATTCACTAGTCTGAGATTTGCATTTTTCCTTTAACTTGACCTCTCTTACCCTCCAACTCAATACTCAAAAAACTAAGATCATGGCATCCAGTCCCATCACTTCATGGCAAATAGATGGGGAAAAGTGGAAGCAGTGACAGATTTCATTTTCTTGGGCCCCAAAATCACTGTGGATGGTGACTGCAGTCCCAAAATTAAAAGACACTTGGTCCTTCCAAGAAAAGCTATAACAAACCTGCTGCTGCTGCTAAGTTGCTTCAGTCGTGTCCGACTCTGTGCGACCCCATAGATGGCAGCCCACCAGGCTCCCCCATCCCTGGGATTCTCCAGGCAAGAACACTGGAGTGAGTTGCCATTTCCTTCTCCAATGCATGAAAGTGAAAAGTGAAAGTGAAGTCGCTCAGTCGTGTCCGACTCTTCGCGACCCCATGGACTGCAGCCCACCAGGCTCCTCCATCTGTGGGATTTTCCAGGCAAGAGTACTGGAGTGGGGTACCGTCGCCTTCTCCATAACAAACCTAGACAGCATATTAAAAAACAGAGACATCACTTTGCCCACAAAGGTCTGTCTAGTCAAAGCTATGGCTTATAATCATAGTATATCAAAGTAATCACGTACGGATTTGAGAGTTGGGCCATAAAGAAGACTGAGTGCCAAAGAAGTGATGCTTTTTAGTGGTGCTGGAGAAGATTCTTTGAGAGTTCCTTAGATAGCAAGGAGATCAAACCAGTCAATCCTAAATGAAACTAACCCTGAATATTCACTGGAAGGACGGATCTGAAGCTCCAGTAATCTGACTACCTGATGCAAAGTGCCAACTCATTGGAAAAGACCTAATGCTGGGAAAGATTGAGGGCAGGAGGAGAAGGGGGAGACAAAGAATGAGATGGCAACACACATTCAATGGATATGAGTTTGAGCAAACTCCGGGAGATAGTGAAGGACAGGGAAGCCTGGAGTACTGGAGTCCATGGGGTTGCAAAGAGTTGGACACGACTTAGTGATTGAACAACAACCCTCCAACCAGATCCAGATCATACTTCCTGGTGGCCTGCCAGTGTGACTTAAGTTGATTGTCCAGGTTGAGGGACCTCCATATCCCTGCTCACCTTCCTTAGTTCAGTGGCCATGAGCACCAACTCTGGAATCAGATTGGGTTCAAATCCCAGGTCTACCCTAACCAGTCCTGTGACCTGGGGCAGCTTACTTATCCTTTCTGGGTCTCCACTCTCCCCAGTGTATGGGAATCATAGCAGGATCCACCTCAGAGCCTTGCTGCAAGGATTAAATGTGTTCAAATGTGCTCAGCATAGCATTTGCCACCCGATAAGTCCTACATCTGTGTTGGCTCCTTTTGACAGTTTCCACCCATTGCCTTTTCAAAGCTGGGCTTCAGATCTATTTTTGAAAGCCTCCCTGGGCTGCTCTCTGTTCTGCTGCCTTCTCCACGGTTGCACCTTCCCTTGTCATGTTGGGTCTCCCCTTGCTTCCTGGACACACAGTAGCTTATGTAAATTCATGGGACAAGCTAGCCAGCATTAATCCTAGGAACCCTCAGTCTTCCACCTGCCTGGGCTTGCAATCCTTTTCTACAAAGCCATGCCCCTCTCATCTTTCAAAACTTCTTAAAAACTCACCTCCTTTGTGAACCATGGCACAGTGGGAGAAGCATATTTCTCTGGGTTTGAATCCCAGCCGAATCTGTACAGCGGGTGACCCTGGGCAAGGCCACCTAACCTCTCTTTGTTTCAATTTCCTGATATGTCAAATGAGGGAAGTACCCCCTCACAAGATGGAGATGATACAGTGAAATGACCACCCCTGGGTGCCAGGTGCAGTGTTGGGGGCTGTGGCACACATTAAATCCTCGATTAATGTTTCCCTTCTCTCCTTCCACCCTGCTCTGATAGCACAGTCTCCCCTCTGCACTCTAGCCCTTACCGATCTTTATAGCTACATCAGTCTCTCTCTATACGTTCTCGGATCTTTATCATGCATTCGGTTACTCTTTCATTCATTTGACATTTATTGGGCCTTTATTATTTGTCTGATGCTGTGCTGGGTCCTGGGGATGACTACAACGAAATTCTTGTTCTGCAGAACTCACAGAAAATTAAGAGGGTCAAATACGCAGATTAGTCTAGGGTCTTATGATAAGTGTCATAGCAGGGGTGTGTGTACAAGACCATCTAGATCACAGCGTGTGGAGTGACTAACACTGATTTCAGCAATCAAGGGCCTTAAATTCAAAGGGATGAGCCTTAACTGAGCCAATGCTGGGTCCCAGCATGGTTCTAAGCACAGGGAATTCAAGATAAAGAAGACAACGTCTCTGTCCTCAAGGAGTGCAGGGTCCAGGGACAAACAGATAAGAGGATGTGAGGATGATAGGTGGAGAGTGCCTATGTGCCCAGGGGGCTGTCATGCAAGGACGGGAGCAAGGGAGGCTTCCTGGAGGGGCGGACATCCAAGACGTGAAAAACAAGTAGGAATCGGCTAAACAACGGAGGGACGGAAGGTCTGTCCAGGTAAGTCTGGGAGGAGTGAGGCCAGGTGGAGGGCTCAGTAGCTCTGTATGGTTGGATGTATATGCATGAGGCTCAGAACTTCTAAGGAACTCTCCTTTCTTTGCTCCTCTTTCTCCCTACAACATCCTTTCTCCAGTCAGAGCCCTCAGTCCCAGCTCCAGGGCCGCCCTATCCCAGAGGATAAGCTCGGGAGCCATGCAGCCCAGGCTCTTCCTAAGGGCTGGGGGAGCTGTGGAAGGAGAATAGGGAGGGAACACCTTTGGTGGGTGCTTAGGCTGAGATGAAAAGAGGAGAGAATTCCCCCACCCCCTGTTCCCCACACAAGGACACTGAGCCAGGCTTGGCTTTGGCCGTGGTCAGTCCATGGTAACAGCTGCTAGATATCAGGAAAGAACCTGCTTCCTCAGCTAAAACCTCCCCACCCCCAACCCCTTGGCCCCCCTGCCCCTGCTAGATCATAGCCCCTTCTTAATTCGGTCAAGCTGAAGGTCCCCCACCTTCCTGGCATTTTACTACACAGCCAGAGGGAGGCAGGGATGCCCAGCACATCCCACATCCACTGATGGACAGACATGTGGTCACCACACTCACTCCCACACTTGCACACTCACACACGTGCACACACAAACTCACAGCACCCACGCGCACACACGAACTCGCACAACACTTGCCCACACATCTGCTCCTCCACACACACATTCGCACAGCAGAAGGGCACAGCCTGCCTCCGTTCCATAAGTTCCCTTTGGGGAGTACCAGTGCCCTGGAAGGTTGTGAAGCCCTGGACCTGAAAATCCCAGCATCGCTTGCTGAGAGGGCACCAAAGGGTTAAGAGGGAACATTTCCAGGGAGTTTGCCTCTTAATCAACACAGTTCATTCTTTTCCTTTTACAAACATAAATTCTTGGCAGTCAGTAACCAAGAAAGAAAGGGGTAAGAAAAAAACCTTAACCCAACATTAGTCAAATCTTTGCCTCTTCCTATTTTTTTTCAAGTTAAAACTCAGGGGAATTCAAAGCAATGAGAGAAATCCCAGCCCAGATGGAATGTTTTTGCTAATATACGTCTGCAAGTTATTTAAATGTATGTTTAAGTGTGCATGTGTGTGTGTGAGAGAGAAAGAGAGAGAGAGAGAATATGAGAGCAAGCGAGTATGGTTGAGTGTTGCGTGCATGTGTGTGTGTGTGTGTGTGTGTGTCACCAGAGGCTCTGCCTGAGCCCCGCTGTCCTCCAGCCTCAACTCTCCTGTCTAGACCTGAAGCAGGACAAGGCCATTACAGGACAGTCCTTGTCCTTCAACCCAGGGTCTCCTGGGACAATAGCCCCTGCCCTTGCCCCCTCAGCCCCAGGATGGCCTGGGTGACACTTTCTGTCAGGATAGATAACCCACCCACCACACACTTTCTTGTCCTTTTTCCTGCTTAGCCAGAAGACTTGGGGCTGGAGTTTCCAGGCCTGGAGGAGAGGGACAGTTGAGAGGACCAGGCCCCACCCCCACACAACAGCACCCCCACCACCACCACACACACAAGGGCCCTGCCTGGACTGGAAATCAAGGCTTAGGCTCTATTCCTGGCCTCTGGGGGTCTCTTCTCAGTGCTCTCTCATGATCTTCAGAACCCCCGGTAGTTCCTCTCAGCTTTGAGCCTCACCCCTCAGAATGCCTCCACATGACAGGCCTGACCCTCACCCACACACCCCACCTCAGCAAAGCCTCCCACCTGCCCCTACAAGAGCTCCCAGCCGGGCTCAGGGTGCAGGGGCTTTGCAGACGAACTCCTCAGCACGTGCCCCCACCTCCCAGCTCTCTCTCCTCTGCTCCCTCCCGAGCTGACTTTAATTCTTTTCATCTTTCCTCTGAAATCACTCCTCTGGTCCCGTAATCAGCTGTGTGGGTTCCAACTTCCTGATTTCCAGGGGGAGATTAAGCAGCTTTCTCCATCTAAAAGCACGTTGGATGGCTGGGCCACCCTGTAGGCTGGCCGGACCCCTTTCTGGCGAGGCGCCTACTCTCACTCTTCTGAGTCCTGGCCACCCTGTGTCCTGGGCCTTCCACAAGGATCTTCCCAGGCCCCCGGCCCGCCCTAGTCCCCAGAGATTCCAGCCCTCCCATCGTTCCTCCTTCACACAGAGGCCTCTTGGCATCTCCAGCCAGGCCCAGAGTCCGCAGTCCACAGCCTTCTCTATCACCCACTTTTGGAAAAGGGGAAATGGGGGCGGGGATATGGCAGCACTCAGGATCTGGAATCTGCAGAGGGATTCTCAGTCGGGTTGCCCACCCTTCCCTTTCTCCTAGGGCTTCTCTGCTCCTCCCACCCACTCTTGCCCTCAGAGGCCCTTTTATGAGATTGTGAACATCCATGGTCTTCCCTGAATGATGAGGTGACATGATGAGCAAGCTTTCAACTCCCCAAGAGTGCATCATCTACCCTGAACCTCTTCTGGAGCCATCTCAGGGTCTGGTGCTCAGCTGAGCCCTGGCTTGAGACAAAGCAAAATGGGGTCAGGGGCACGCACTGCCTGGGAGGGGCTGCCGGAGACAGGGACACAGAGAGAGAGAGAGTACAAGGGGAAGGAGAACTGAGCTGGGAGTTATGTGCCATTTCAGCTTGCCCGATATGAAGCTAGGGTATAGTGGTAAAGCTTAGATCTGGCTTTTCAACAAGGAAGAAAACGTTGCCTAGAAAAGGAATTCCTGAGACGGAAAGAGAGAAAGAAGCCGTTCTGTGGGAAGTCTCCTGAAATGTCACTTTGTTAAGGCTTCAGTTTCTTCTGAAATGATGTGGGGCTTTGGGCCTCCCCGGGGAGGCCCTTCCTGCCAACAGGACCCTTGGGTCTGTCTGTCTTGGACTGAGGGCTTCAGAGAGTCCATGAATTCCCTGACATCAATATGCAAAGTCTCAAGGACATGAACAGTAGCATGAGGGAAGAGACTTCATAGCCTTAATCCTGTCCCCAAAAGGGTCTCTCATTCCAAGAAGTTAAAAACCACCGAATCAGAGGTTAACATGGAAGTGACACATGAGGCTGGCCAAAGTGACCCAAAAGATGGGCCTGGAGTGGAGCCACATGACCTCTGGCTGAACCAAGCAGACTGAGTCAGACCCAGGCAGTGATGGGAGTCTGAGGAGCTGACCTGCACTCCTAGATGGGAGGAGGGGCAAGGACGGGTTCCGGGGATGACCCAGGTGTCTGGAGACCCCAGCTTAGAGCAGATCTCTGCCAGGTGAAAATTCCACGGCTCACATGACACTTTCATTGGACTCGGCTATTTGCGGGCTTTATCTGCTGGGGACTGGCAAGTACTAGCTGGCGAGATGGTAAAGGTGACCCAGAGAGCCTTAGGTCTTCCTGAAGCACAGGTGAAAAGTGCACAGAAGTGTCTGTGCCCGTAAGTTTCACAATATGTACCAAATTCACCCGTCTCAGAGCAAAAATACAGTCCACACTTCAAGGGGCTGTGTGTGTATCCAGGCCCGACATGGGCAAGTCAGCGGAATCCCAGAGGCATAGAGGGCAAGGTCAGTTAGTGCCAAGGGGACCATCTGGAGGGAACAAGTGTTGTTTAACAAAAAATGTCTGTTAGCCCAACCCCACACTATGGGACTACACACTAACCAGGCTGCTGGAACTTTCTGGGCCACAGTGCCCTCTTCCACGAAATGATGAAGTTGGGCTGGAGGGGTTCTGAGGACACCTTCAGTGTCGACACCTCAGGTTTTAAGAAATGCCTCCTCTGTCCCCTCCCTGGAGCTCTCGTGGGGGCGGAGTGCAGAGGTGGAGATTATCCAAAAGCCCAGGGAGTATTCCCACCCTGCCGGAGTTCCAAGACCACCGACCCAGGGCCTCTGCCCACTCCCTCCTCCCACAATGTCAATTTCCCTACAGAAGAGGTTGTGGGAGCACGACAGGTTCCCTTTTTGTGTTTTAATTTGTTTGCTTGCTTACTTTCTTGCTCAAATCGAGAGCATTCAGGGGACAGGAAGTGGGAAGCTGGCTGGGACAGGTGAGCAAGGAACAGCCTGGACCCAGCTTGTTGGCTGCTCTCCAGCCAGAAGGTTGGGGTGACCAGCGGTGAATTCTCCCTAGGTCCTGTGAGGACAGACACACAGCGGCTACTGCCACACTGGACAACCCCTCGAGCTCCCTCTCTAGAGCCTTGTGGCTGTAGAATGTTTTCTTCTACCCACTGCATATCTGTATGCTTTATAAGTGTGCTCTATAGATATGTAGGTATATATGTATTAATAGCTGTTGTTGTTTAGTCTGACTCCTTTGAGACTGCATGGACTGTAGCCCGCCAGGCTCCTCTGTCCATGGGATTCTCCAGGCAAGAATACTGGAGTGGGTTGCCATCTCCTTCTCCAGGGGATCTTCCCAACCCAGGGATGGAACCCTCATCTCCTGCATTGGCAGGTGGATTCTTGATTACTGAGCTAGCATGGAAGCCCACATACAGCTAGGCAGATAGGAATCGGTTTACGAGGTGGTGGCACGGCTCCTGCCTGTGGCAGCCAAGTTGCTGTCAGGACTCCTCACAGGGTGGCTCCCCTGTCTCTCACCACGGCTCTCCCCCGTCACTTCCGCCTGTGACTCCTTTTCCCCACTCCCCAACGTCAAGCTGTCATCATCGCCAACTCCTCCCTCACTTTTCTTCCCTACAGCCCGGCTGTTGCTATATCCTTATTCTTCCTCCACAGCAGCTCTGAAATCTGTTCCTTTCTTGGTGTCCGCCCCCTCCATCAGCAACCCCCTCCTGTGTCCCCATCTCTCCTGTCTCTTGTCTCTGCCGGCTTTTTTTTTTTTTGCTCCTCCCCGTCTCTGACTTTGTGCTTTGCCTGCTCTTTGTCCATCTGCCTGTCCCTCTCGGTTCATGCTTGTTTTACGTGCAGCCCTGTTTCCTGGCCCCTCTGAATCCCTGTGCACCTTTCTCTCAGCTGGCCTCTTTCTCTCTGGTCGGTTGTGGGTGTTTGTCTGTATCTCTCCGCTGTCTTCTAACAGGTCACAGCCAGAAACTCCTTGGGGAAGCAGGGTTGGAGCTTTCTTCTTTCTAACCTCGCTGTCAAGTTGACTTCCCAGCTGGCCTGAGCTCTGAGCAGAGCAGAGCAGAGGCAGCGCAGCAGGGAGACGGACCTCGGCCTGAGAGATCCATGGGCCGTGGGGAGAACAGCTGGGCCAGAGGAGCCAGTGATGCAGCCCTGCCTGTTACTAAAACAAGTGGCAGGCCTGGCTCATTTGCATGTCGGGTCTCTTTTACATAAATCTGCATGTCAAGCTGGAGGCCCAGGAGCCAGGTAATGCAAAATGATGCAAAATAAATTAGAGTGCCCTTCTGCAGGTGCAAGCCAGCCCTATCCAACTGACAGAGCAAACCCAAAAGGGCTGGTGTCCTCCTAGAGTAAGGGGGCAGTGGGGGAGTGGGGAAGTGGGGAATTGTGGGGGTGGGGCAGGAGCAGAACCGCTGGCCTGCCCTCTAGCCTGGCTCCAGGGTGGCCCTGGGAGAGAGGATGGGCCCCCATGACTGCAGAGGGCTGTGAAGCCAGCCAGCTTGGACCACAGGCTCATCCAGACCCTGGAGACTTGGACTCCAGGGCTGGGAGAGGGGGCATTTAGGGCTCACCCCATCCGGTGAGGGAAAAGGAGTAGGAGAGGGACCTTTCCAAGGTTGCCCAGCCCGATGTGGCAGGGCCCAGCACAGAAGCCTGCACTCCTGGCTCTCAGCAAAGTAACCTCTTTGTTCTGTATCATGGGATAGAAGTGGGTGAATTTCACTGGGGGTCTCCAGTGACTTTGGGGGAATCAAATCAGAGATGTCAGTCTACCCTGCTACTCTACTTGGCCTTTGGGAGCACTGCCCCTGCGCTAACCACCTTGGGGTGCCCTTCAGAGCTCCCTGACCCAGACCTGGGGTCCTATTCCCCTCTAGAAAAGGCAGCATGGGAAAGAAGTAATAGCCATTCTCCCTCTGCATTCTCTAGCTTCTGCGAAGTGTGACTTCTTGGCTCCCCTCTGGATTGGGAAGTGGTTTCTGAAGCCCCAAGGCTTCTGAGAGGCTCCTTCATGTGAGAGGTGGATGGAGAAGAGGGTTGCAGCATCACAGCCTGCCCCAGGCCCGGCTCTGTTTCTCCTCTGACCCAAAAGGCGGACCAGCCATGGGATCCCAAATGCTCCAAAGACCTCACACCCTCTCCAGATACACCACACAGCTTGTTTAAAGGGGACCCACGGCAAATCACATCTGTGCTAACTACGACCTCTGCTCCAATTCTCCTCTGCTGCAGGAAGCTGGCCAACAGAGATCCATCCTGCCCTGAAAGTGCAGGCTAACCATGGGGGTGGTATCTCATGGGGCAGGACACCCATGGTTAAAAACAATGAGCCACATCTCTGCCTGTGTAGTGCTGCTGCAACTTACCAGCCGTGTGATCCAGGGCAAGACACCTGGCCTCTCTGACCCAAGTTTTCTCATCTATGAATTCCAGGTGGTAAGCATTCCTACCTGGTAGGGTTACTGTGAGGCATAAATGAGACAAAGCACAGACAGCACCCCACACAGTGCCTGGCACAAAGGAAGCAACTATAAATGGTGAAAAAGTGAAAGTGTTTATCACTCAGTCATGTCTGACTCCTTGCAAGTCGATGGACTGTAACTCACCAGCCTCCTCTGTCCAGGGGATTCTCCAGGCAAGAATACTGGAGTGGGTTGCCATTCCCTTCTCCAGGGGATCCTCCCAAATCAGGAATCAAACTGGGGTCTCCCGCATTGCAGGCAGATTCTTTACTGTCTGAGCCACCTGGGTAGCCCAGTAGTATTACTCTTGCAAATACAGGTATCATAACCAGGCCAACCTAGGTCAGAGGAAGGGGCTGGGAAGCAGAAAGAAGTTCAGGTGGGGTCTCTCTCCCACTGCCCTTCCTCTTCCCATCACCTTCTTCTGTTCCCCACCCTCCAATCTAGTCTCCACATGTGTTTAGTTCAGTTCAGTTCAGTCGCTCAGTCGTCGCCGACTCTCTGTGACCCCATGAATTGCAGCATGCCAGGCCTCCCTGTCCATCACCAACTCCTGGAGTTCACTCAGACTCACATCCATCGAGTCAGTGATGCCATCCAGCCATCTCATCCTCTGTCGTCCCCTTCTTCTCCTGCCCCCAATCCCTCCCAGCATCAGAGTCTTTTCCAATGAGTCAACTCTTCACATGAGGTGGCCAAAGTACTGGAGTTTCAGTTTCAGCATCATTCCTTCCAAAGAAATCCCAGAGCTGATCTCCTTCAGAATGGACTGGTTGGATCTCCTTGCAGTCCAAGGGACTCTCAAGAGTCTTCTCCAACACCACAGTTCAAAAGCATCAATTCTTCGGCGCTCAGCCTTCTTCACAGTCCAACTCTCACATCCATACATGACCACAGGAAAAACCATAGCCTTGACTAGACGAACCTTTGTTGGCAAAGTAATATCTCTGCTTTTGAATATGCTATCTAGGTTGGTCATAACTTTCCTTCCAAGGAGTAAGCGTCTTTTAATTTCATGGCTGTGATCACCATCTGCAGTGATTTTGGAGCCCAAAAAAATAAAGTCTGACACTGTTTCCACTGTTTCCCCATCTATTTGCCATGAAGTGATGGGACCAGATGCCATGATCTTCGTTTTCTGAATGTTGAGCTTTAAGGCAACTTTTTCACTCTCCTCTTTCACTTTCATCAAGAGGCTTTTTAGTTCCTCTTCACTTTCTGCCATAAGGGTGGTGTCATCTGCATATCTGAGGTTATTGATATTTCTCCCGGCAATCTTGAATCCAGCTTGTGCTTCTTCCAGTCCAGTATTCCTCATGATGTACTCTGCATATAAGTTAAATAAGCAGGGTGACAATATACAGCCTTGACGTACTCCTTTTCCTGTTTGGAACCAGTCTTTGTTCCATGTCCAGTTCTAACTGTTGCTTCCTGACCTGCATACAGATTTCTCAAGAGGCAGGTCAGGTGGTCTGGTATTTCCCATCTCTTTCAGAATTTTCCACAGTTTATTGTGATCCACACAGTCAAAGGCTTTGGCATAGTCAATAAAGCAGAAATAGATGTTTTTCTGGAACTCTCTTGCTGTTTCCATGATCAAGCGGATGTTGGCAATTTGATCTCTGGTTCCTCTGCCTTTTCTAAAACCAGCTTGAACATCAGGAAGTTCATGGTTCACGTATTGCTGAAGCCTGGCTTGGAGAATTTTGAGCATTACTTTACTAGTGTGTGAGATGAGTGCAATTGTGTGGTAGTTTGAGCATTCTTTGGCATTGCCTTTCTTTGGGATTGGAGTGAAAACTGACCTTTTCCAGTCCTGTGGCCACTGCTGAGTTTTCCAAATTTGCTGGCATATTGAGTGCAGCACTTTCACAGCATCATCTTTCAGGATTTGAAATAGCTCAACTGGAATGCCATCACCTCCACTAGCTTTGTTCGTAGTGATGCTTTCTAAGGCCCACTTGACTTCACAT
>NW_011494905.1:187477-187902 GCF_000754665.1 Bison bison bison | reverse complement strand
CCACTGTTTCCCCATCTATTTGCCATGAAGTGATGGGACCAGATGCCATGTATCTTCGTTTTCTGAATGTTGAGCTTTAAGGCAACTTTTTCACTCTCCTCTTTCACTTTCATCAAGAGGCTTTTTAGTTCCTCTTCACTTTCTGCCATAAGGGTGGTATCATCTACATATCTGAGGTGATTGATATTTCTCCCAGCAATCTTGATTCCAGCTTGTGTTTCTTCCAGCCCAACATTTCTCATGATGTACTCTGTATATAAGTTAAATAAGCTGACAATATACAGCCTTGACGTACTCCTTTTCCTGTTTGGAACCAGTCTTTGTTCCATGTCCAGTTCTAACTGTTGCTTCCTGACCTGCATACAGATTTCTCAAGAGGCAGGTCAGGTGGTCTGGTATTTCCCATCTCTTTCAGAATTTTCCAC
>NW_011494905.1:181452-187255 GCF_000754665.1 Bison bison bison | reverse complement strand
GATCACTGAGGAAGGCTTTCTTATCTCTTCTTGCTATTCTTTGGAACTCTGCATCCAGATGCTTATATCTTTCCTTTTCTCCTTTGCTTTTTGCTTCTCTTCTTTTCACAGCTATTTGTAAGGCCTCCCCAGACAGCCATTTTGCTTTTTTGCAGTTCTTTTCCATGGGGATGGCCTTGATACCTGTCTCCTGTACAATGTGACGAGCCTCCGTCCATAGTTCATCAGGCACTCTATCTATCAGATCTAGGCCCTTAAATCTATTTCTCACTTCTACTGTATAATCATATGGGATTTGATTTAGGTCATACCTGAATGGTCTAGTGGTTTTCCCTACTTTCTCCAATTTAAGTCTGAATTTGGTAATAAGGAGTTCATGATCTGAGCCACAGTCAGCTCCTGGTCTTGTTTTTGTTGACTGTATAGAGCTTCTCCATCTTTGGCTGCAAAGAATATAATCAATCTGATTTCGGTGTTGACCATCTGGTGATGTCCATGTGTAGAGTCTTCTCTTGTGTTGTTGGAAGAGGGTGTTTGCTATGACCAGTGCATTTTCTTGGCAAAACTCTATTAGTCTTTGCCCTGCTTTGTTCTGTATTCCAAGGCCAAATTGGCCTGTTACTCCAGGTGTTTCTTGACTTCCTACTTTTGCATTCCAGTCCCCTATAATGAAAAGGACATCTTTTTTGGGTGCTAGTTCTAAAAGGTCTTGTAGGTCTTCATAGAACTGTTCAACTTCAGTTTCTTCAGCATTACTGGTTGGGGCATAGACTTGGATTACTGTGATATTGAACGGTTTGCCTTGGAAACAAACAGAGGGAAAGTATTAAAACACACCTACTGTCACGCCACTTCTTTGCTTTAACTCCTTTCTGGCTCCCTATTGCTCTTAGGATAAAGCCCACACACCTTAACATGGTCTTACAAGACTTTTTGTAATCTGGCTCCTGCTTATCTCTGAGCCTTATTTCTCAACCTCTTGTAACCTAAGCTTTGGGACCACAGTTGCTCAGACACGCATGCTGGCACTTACCTCCAGGCCTCTGCATGGGCTGCTTCCTGACCCCAGCTACTCACCTCTTCTGCAGTCAGTTTAGAAGTTGTTTCCTCAGAATACTCCTGCTCTCCTGGCTGAGGATGAAAAGAGAAGGGTTATGGAGCTCCTCGTCCCAAGAGATTTTTCTGAGGTTCAGGAAGTAAGGATGTCTAAGATCATTTAGTCTCCTTTGGTGGAGAAGAAACCCAAGACCCAGAGGGAGGGGGCTTCCTCTAGGTTCCCCCCAGCCTCCCTCCACACTAGCACAGAGGGAACCAGTGACCCCTCCAATCAGTGACACCTCCTCTGACACCACGGATGACCTCTCATTCTAATTCATTTGCATCTAATCATTTAATCACCTCTCCCAGGGAGAATGAATAAACAGAAAAGACCAGGAGACCCAAAGGAATGAATTCCAAGCCCTCGGAGAGCCCACAGGGATGTGTGTGTTTTGGGGCCAGGGCTATTTTAGTGACTGTTCCCATGGGTTCACTATCTCCTTTTCCCTCTTTATCAGATTCTGGTTGGCCTCATCTGCCAAGTGAGAGGAGCTTGTGACCAGGGAACCGAGGGGCACAGGGGGCTCCTTGGGGAGCTGTGAATTTAAAGCATGGCCAAGTGAGAAGCAGTCAAGGCCACTGCTGCAGCTTAGAAAACAAACAAGTTCTGGAACCAGAAAACCTAGTTTAAGTCCCACTTGCTAGCAATGTGAAAGTGCGAATCAGTGAACCTCTCTGTACCTTAGTCTCTTACTGTAAAATGGGAGTAACACAATAACTCTCTCACCAGGCTGTCATGAGGGTCTGGTGAGGGAATAGGTGGGAAAGCGCCTCCTACACGGTTCAGCACTCACATGCCTTCTTCGAGAGCCGAACATGCACAGGAAGGTTCTGATCAGGAACCCGGCTCCGAAGGCCAGAGCTGATTGCTAACTCAGCCCCCTGCTCTTGCTGCCATCCTGTGCCTAATCTGTTACGGACTGAAAGGTGTTGGGCTTATAAATATTTGCTCCTTATGGCCAGGCTTTCCTGAGTGTTATCAGCCTGGCTGATAAGATAATCCTGCCCAGTGGGGCAGGCTCTGGCACCTGGCATTCTGCGTTGCAGGTGACCTAGCAGACTTAACTTTTTAATACCTAGCAAGTCAATACAGAGGCTCTCGGCTTACTGGCTGGGAGGGGCCGGCCAAGGGGGACTCCGAAATTAATTCTCTTTGTTTCTGAATCTGATGTCTAGAATTGACCGGAGACTCCAAGTTAACACCTTTCCTGCCAGATGGTGACTGGGTCTTCACTGGCTCCACTGAGCTCAGAACCAAAATGATTTTGAAAAGGCTTGAAGTGAGCACCCTTCTCCTTTAATTAAGCACAAAATCTCCATATCTATTTCAGGCTTTGAAAAGTGAAACCCAGAGAAGGCAGGTTCCCCAGGCAGAGGAGAGAGGTGTGTGGAATTAATATTCCATCTCTATTTTTCCTGTGTAATTTAATAAGTTGACTAAGCTTATCAGGGGGACCTGGGCTGCATTTAGCTCGTGGGCAAGCTGGGCTCACACTCTAGCCTCACTTTCCACATTAGAACAGTTAACCAGCCAGGTGAGGTGAGTCGGGGTTAAGGGGAATATCTGGGACCTGTCCCGCCTTGTTTGGGCACCCATGACCATTTGGCAGCACGTCCCTCCTCCCTCAAATGCTCTAGCCTGACCCTCGAAGTTCTGGGTGCACCCTGAACCACCTTGGGCACTCCCCACACATTCCCCCACTGCCTTTCACCTCTCCCAGCTTCAGCGGGCATATGGACTTGCTGGTATTTTTTAGAGAGAGAGTCTTTTTTTAATTGGAGGATAATTGCTTTATAATGTTGTGTTGGTTTCTGCTGTGAAACAGCTTTAAATATACATATAACCGCTCCGTCTTGAGCCACTCTCCCCCATGACTTGCAGGTATTTAAAGAAGAAGGCAGGGGAAGGGGAGGGGCTATGCTGGGACTGCCCCAGTCCTGTACCTCCAGGAAGAAAGGTAACTGCCCAGACAGGCTGTTTCCTGAGGTCCAGCAGACCCTTCTTCCTTCCACCCCATCATTCTCCCTTCTCTGCTGGTCAGAGGGCAACTCCAGGACTGCTCCTCTCTGGAACTGAGGGCTCTCAAGGAATCTGTTTCACAAACATCAAATTCTCAGAGAAAACTTCAGAATCCCGGGAAAGAAATCCTTGGAACCCAGTGTGGGAAACATTACTCTGGGCTGTCATCTCTTTTTGAATATCCACTTAGCTCCTCCCATCTCCACGAGAAGCTCTTGGGAGCAGGGAGGATATCAGTATAGAATGTTTCCAAATAAGCAGGAGGGGACTTCAGAGATCAGTGACTCCATCCCCTCTTTGCCATGGATGGATAGAATCTAGTTCAAGGAGGGAAAGTGGTCGGTCCAATGAGTTCTCACCACTGAGGCTGGGCCAGTGGGGCTTCACTGGGGATTCACTAGTGGAGGGTGCATATCACAGTCTAGGAGCTCTGGAGTCAGAGGGACCTGAGGTCAAATTTTGACTTAGCTGTGAGACTTGGCCAAGTTATAAAAGCTTCTTTGTGCTTCAGTTTTATCATTTGTAGGATGGGATAATAGTAACCACTTCATAGGGTCAATAGATGAGATGAGGAACATTACCTGCCTGATATGTATTACTCTAGAACTTCCTAAAGGAGTGGCTTAATTTCATTTACTGCTGTATCCTCAGACCCTAGAACGTGCCATGCCCAGAGCAGCAGTGAACAAATGCATGTTGAATGGATGAATACAGCGTATAGTTCTTATTATCACCCTTACCCCTAATGGTTCTTATGATCACTATTATTGACCTGAGTATTTTCTTGTTCAACTTCACTCAGCTTTTCTTTTCCTCTCCTGGACTCTGTTCTGTTTACTCCTTGTAGCGGCATGTACAGGGGCATTCCTGCAGATGTACACCCTCATACCTGCATTGCTTCTCTCTTCACCTCTTCTCATCTGCAGCGGGAGAGGGAGAATCATGAGGCTGAATCCATACCTTTGCTTTCCTACCCAAGCCCCACCCAACTCAGGGTTCAAATTACTGCTCCCCTTCATATATCTGAAATCCTGTCCACTCTTCTTTAATATACTTAGTGCTGCTTAGTAAGTCAGGGTGGTGGAAAAAAAAAAATTCCCACCAGTATTTTTTCATTTCCAAGGAAGGCTGTCCATTTGGTTTGGTTTTGTCTGATTCAAAACTGACTGATGCAATTCCCTTCACTCTGACAAATCAGGACCCTCAGCAAAGAAGGAAACAGAGCCAAAGAGAGAAGAGAAAGGCTCAGCCACTTTTTGGAGATTTATGAAGCTCCCATTCGAGCACAGGCAGCTGGACAGTGCTCTCCTAGGTTCAGGCCTCAAGTTTCAGGAAAACAAAAAGACTCCAAGACGCGCCTTCATTTGAGTCATTTGGGTGGAGTTGGTGTTTTTATCTTTGTTATATTCCTATTACCCTCCCCTTTGAGCTGAGTGCTTCTGTCTGCCTTTGGGGTCTAGGACAACTGGGCCAAAATACCAAGAGATGATCCTTCCGTTCTCTCAAGTCCCATTTTCACTCCTTTTGTCCCACTTCTGGGGTTAGGGTTTTAATTCATTTTGAATTGGTGATCAACTTGAGAGGAAAACACATAGGAAATGGACTGTAATATGACATAAATAACTCAACCCTACAAATTAACACAAGCCTATACCTGAAAGAATCAGACCACAAGCAAATAAGAATTTGGCTAATAACAGAAAATAATAATAATGCCTATGGCCTTTAACTAGATCAGTGTGACTTAAAGATAAATCGTAAAGTGAAATACTCAATCCAGACAAACTGTAGGGGTTGGTTTGGTTTATGTATTCCCCTAAGGTATATGACTAAAAAACAGATTTTGTTTACAATCATATTTTTTAGTAAGCTAACTGAACCAACTCTTTTGTGACCCCCTGGACTGTAGTCTTCCAGGCTCCTCTGTCCATGGGATTTCCCAGGCAAGAATACTGGAGTGTGTTGTCATTTCCTCCTCTAGGGGATCTTCCTGACACAGGGATTGAACTCGCATCTTTTGCATCTGCTGCATTGGCAGGTGGGTTCTATTACTAAATTAATGGAAATGTTGACTCTGTACAGATAAGTGGTTTCCATCCTCTTGAGGGTGGCCACCCCCCTTTTTGAGTTCAGATCTTACTGGGCACAGGGCCCAATGGTGAGTGTCCAACCCCCTGAAACCTAGCCAAGCAGGGAGGCCAGGTGGAAGTGGTCCACCTAGTGGGACTCCAACAAGCTGAAGCTGGTAACAGGAGCATCTCTTACATTGATTACAGGCCCTCTGATTGGAAGGGATGCACCTCCTGAGTTGAGAGTGGGCCCCGTGCATCAAGTCCAGTAGATGGACAATTCAAGTCGATTACAGACTGAAGGCTTGTGTCATCCCTGATGTGGTGGTGTCATGCAGATGGTGATTGTAGCCATGAAATTAAAAGATGCTTGCTCATTGGAAGGAAAGTTATGACCAACCTATACAGCATATTAAAAAGCAGAGACATTACTTTGCCAACAAAGGTCCGTCTAGTCAAGGCTATGGTTTTTCCAGTAGTCATGTATGGATGCGAGAGTTGGACTATAAAGAAAGCTGAGCATCAAAGAATTGATGCTTTTGAACTGTGGTGTTGGAGAAGACTCTAGAGAGTCCCTTGGACTGCAAGGAGATCCAACCAGTCCATCCTAAAGGAG
>NW_011494905.1:176060-181352 GCF_000754665.1 Bison bison bison | reverse complement strand
GGATGAGATGGTTGGATAGCATCACTGACTCAATGGACATGGGTTTGGGTGGACTCCAGGAGTTGGTGATGGACAGGGAGGCCTGGCGTGCTTCAGTTCATGGGGTCTCAAAGAGTCGGACATGACTGAGCGACTGAACTGAACAGGAGGTGGGGCCTTTGGGAGGTGATTGAGTCACGAGGATGGAGCCCTCATGAATGGGATCCATGCCCTTCTAAAAGAGACCCCAGGGACTTCCTTGGTGGTCCAATGGTTAAGAGTCCTTGGATCAATTCCTGGTCAGGGAATCAAGACCCTGCGTGCCACATGGCACAGTGCAGCCAAAAAATTATAAAGAAAATAAAGAGACCCCAGAGAGCTCTCTCTAACCCCTTCTGTCAGGTAGACACAGTAAGACAATGATGGTCTGTGATCTAGGAAATGGGCTCTCACCAGACACTGAATCAGTTGGCACTTCGATCCTGGACTTCCCAGCCTCTGGAAGTATAAGAAATAAGTGTTTGCTTTTGAAGCTGCCCAGTCTGTGGTGTTTTTGTTATAGCAGCCTGAATGAACTAAAATAGCATCCCAGTGCATTGTGGGAGCAAGAAAGAGATGGGCATCAGAGCTGGAGTATGGAGTAGGGAGGCATGGAGCTGGGGATGTTCTTTGCCAGGCTGGGCCCTTAGCCCCAAGAAGCATGCCTCTGCCTTGGCCACCAGTGACACATTAAAAACCCTGCGTGCTCATCAGTTCAGCACCTACTGCTCTGTCTGCCCCTGACATTGGTTCCCCCTTGGCTCCAGGCTCTCTCACAGGCCGGCTTTCTTGGCTTGCCATATGTGGACTTGGCAGCCTGGCCCCATTTCTCCTCCGTGACTGTCTTCAGTTCAGTTCAGTTCAGTCGCTCAGTTGTGTTCAACTCCTTGTTACCCCATGAATCGCAGCACGCCAGGCCTCCCTGTCCATCACCAACTCCTGGAGTTCACTCAGACTCACATCCATCGAGTCAGTGATGCCATCCAGCCATCTCATCTCTGTCGTCCCCTTCTTCTCCTGCCCACAATCCCTTCCAGCATCAGAGTCTTTTCCAATGAGTCAACTCTTCACATGAGGTGGCCAAAGTACTGGAGTTTCAGTTTCAGCATCATTCCTTCCAAAGAAATCCCAGGGCTGATCTCCTTCAGTGACTGTCTTAGAAATCCCATAAGTCTCAGGCACCAATAATTACCCCCAGGCACCAAAACCGACCTCCAGCCCCACAGCTGGATCCAACTCAGGTGCCTGGGACACCACAGCCCACCAGACTCCTGAGGGGGTCAGGGTGGAGCCTGTGGAGAAAAGGTGGGAACTAGAGAATACAAAGACTGTGACAAAATGGGCAAGGAGAAGAACAATTTGAGTGAATATTAGAAAGACAGTTAAAAATACACCCCTGTGGTGCATGGTATGAGTGGGCTGGGGAGGAGGACTTTGACATTAAATTGATTTCCAACACCTCTGGCATAAACAGAGACCCTCCCTGCTGTGAACCCCAATGAGGTGGCCTCAGTCTGATTCTTTTGGCTTTTAGGTGTCACCTCTGAGGAATGACAGAGGAGAAAGGCTGTTCAAGCTGAGAAAAATTTATTCAAACTCCATGCAGTGTGCCAAAGCTCTTTTTTTGTTGTTGTTGTTAGCTCTGTCTTCGCTCCAAGAATGTCTTCTTTTTCAGTTCTGGAGATCTCAATGCTTACAGCAATCAGCTGGTCTGGGAGTCCTGTTTGTCTCCTCACAGTGAGCCTTGCTTCTATTTCATAACATCCTCCCTTTCAACTCTCAGTTCTTGTCAGCAGAGAGTATATAGGAAGCAATCAGATCTATGAACCAAGTTATCAATATTTGCCTTCCTGCCTCGTCATGGGTCACAAGCTCTGACGCAGAAGTGATGCTGCTGGATGAGTCTTTACTCAGTTACCCAGACACTCACATTCCCAGAAAGTGCACACCACCAGGAACTGCTGTCAATCCAAAAAGAAAATGTCTTTTTGGAACCACTCTAGCTTTACCTCATCTTCCTCCACAAACCTAGTCTAGGAAATTTTCCTATTCAGCTTAAAAAAATAATTGATGACAACTTGTATGGGAACACAGATAGCACATTTATCAAAATTTCAGATGATACAAAATCACTATTAAATAGGGTAAAAGAGTAAGGTTCCAAGTTTACCTTGATAGATTGGACAAGGAACTGAATTTAACAAGATGAAATTTACTACCCTTGCGCTCAAAACAAAACAAAACAAAAACCCAGCACAGCAGTGTAATTTCAGCATTTGGAAGAGGGAGCTAGAAGAGCCACACATTGGTTGCAAGTTCAATATTCGTGCATGCTCAGTCATGGGTGACCCTGCAACCCCGTGGACTGTACCCCACCAGGCTCCTCTGTCTATGGGATATCCCGGGCAATGATACTGGAGAGGGTGGGTTGCCATTTCCTCCTTCAGGGGATCTTCCTGAACTAGGGATCAAACCAGAGTCTCCTGCCTCTCCTTCATTGGCAGGTGGATTCTTTACCACTAAGCCACCGGGGAAGTCAAAGTTCAATGTGAGTCAAGGGTATAATGTGATGCTGAGAGCACCTAAGGTGAGTTTAGGCTGCATCACGGGAGGGCAGAGTTCATAAAAGGAGAGCAGGAAGTGATCCTGCTCTCAGCACTCCTGGACCACACCTGATGTGTTGTGCTTCCTTCTGACACCGCTCTGGGATGAACACTGACAACATCTGAGGGGTGGAAACAGGAAGACAGAGAGTCTGGAAATTATAACAAATGAGAATCATAAAAGAACTAAGGAAGTTTAACCCCAAAGAGGAAAAAGATTTAAGGGGGCATGAAAGTTGTTTTTAAGTGATTTAAGACTGATCTCCTATACAAACTGGAGACTTTTTTTTTTTTCTTTTCCAGTTTTAGAAGATAAAGTTAGCTACATGAGAATAAGTAACAGGGAGCTAAATTTCAGTCTGGCCTGAGGAAGAACTTTCTTTTGTAACAGTGAAAAGTGTGCCAAGCTAGAATAATCTGCCTGATGAGGTAATGAGTTCCCTGTCATTGGAGAAATTCAGGCAAAAGCTGGAGGATCGCACATGAGGGATGTTGCAGAGAGAATTCTTGTGTTCATCAGAGGATCAGATAAAATGATCTTTAAGGATGCTTTCAACTCACAGATATTCTGAATTTCAGGGTTGTTACTATAATTTACTATATATTACTTATATGAAGATATCTAATTCCTTTTGGTAAAGTGATAAAGCTGCTGAATTTCAGAAATACTTTCCAGTTCTTTTCACATTCAATTTCAATTTCAGATGGAGTACAGTGGAGACAACTGTATAGGTTCAAACTTGGTTCTGTTACTTACTAGCTATGTGACCTTGGGCAAGTCGCTTCATGTCTCTGAGCCTCAATTTCCTCATCTATGAAATAGAAATAATAATAGTACCTGCTTCATAGGGATGTTATGAGGATTAAATAAATATTTGAGAAGCACTCAGAATACTGACACATACAGTAAGTATTAAAAATGTGTTTGTTAAATTAAAAATAATGTAAAATGGCTGAAAATAAAGAATGAGAATGGTCTCAAATTTAACAAATGGTTCAAGGATGTCCTCCTCCTTTACCAACTCGTCACTAGCAGCTCTGGCTGTAAAATAGCCAAGAACCAGAGGCAGCAAAAAAAAAAAAAGGCAAAAATCACACAGGCTCCCCAGCTCTCAAGAGGGAAGCAAAAGCTTCCTGTGATTGGTTTACCGTAACCTCTGAAAAGGGCTGTGTGTTTAATGACACCAGCTTATCCTTTCCTCCCCCACCCCTCCTCTCTCTTCTTGGAGTTGCTAGGAGGCCAGGGGTGTGCTGCATCCTAATAAAGCCGCGTTGGGGGAGGGAGGGGGCCAGAGCTTGTTAGATATACACGGCCTGTCTGCGGGAGCTTAATATCCTTTTACTGGAATAACTATTGTCCCAGCTTCTCAACGAATACCGACCATCATTAATAAAAGGGCTAATAAAAGCATTTATTGCGCTCAGGCAATAGCCTCGCTTTTTCTAGCTCCAGGGCCTTGGCAGAGGCAGCTATTGAGGATAAGAATTGGAAAAGTAAGACTCCCACTGCAACGCAGAGATCAGCCTCTGCCCCAGCCCCGACCCAGCACCCTCCCCCAAGGGCTGGGCAGCCAGAGCAGTGGGAGATTGGGGCATGAAGACAATGAATGCATCACTGAGGCATCAGGCTCCTGGGTCTTTTTTAAATGGTAAATATGGGGTGGTGATGCTTAAAAGAAAAAAATGGTCCTATTACCAAGTTCTCTCAAGAAGCTTAAAGCACTTCACCTTGCAAGACTGTTATTCCCATTTTACTGAGGGGAAAATAAAGGCACAGAGGGATTTAGGGGCTCACTCAGCCATATGCGGTCTGATACCCTTGCCAGAACCAAGACTAGAATATAATGTTCCTGACTTCCAAATCCAGAACCATCGTGAAATTTTTAAAAGGGTGAGACTGTATCTATCTCTGTCCAGCCTCCAATGTGGGGAATCAGTGAATGCTGTGATCATCATCATTGCCTCCCTAAATTATTATTGTTGTTATTATAATAACTGGTGGGTAGAGTTGAGTGGGTGGTAGATACAAGATAATTACTAAGACCCCAGAATTAAAGTGTTGAGTCTCTACTTTTCCACGGCCACTCAGAGATGAAAATGAAAGCTGTCCTCCAGGGAACTCTGAGAAGAGCCCTAATCTTGAGATAGCGTGAATCCGAGAGGGGAAGACAATGGAGAAAGGCCAGGAGAGACTTGGAAGCCAGCCTTGGAGATGCTGGGATTCTTGACTGTAGATGGCACAGGAGGCTGCGAAGGCACAATCCAGCAGCTTCAAATCCTGGTTCTGCCACTCCTTTGCTGTGTGACCATGGAAAAGTTACCTAACCTCTCTGAAGTTCAGTTTCCTCAGCTGTGAAATGGGGATAATAATCATCCCTAGCCCTAAGTCTGTTGTAAGTAAAGATTAGAGGAAAGACTGTGAGAGCTAGAAAACAAAAACCTGAGCCTAGAGCTTGCCAGTGAGGAGGGCCAGAAACTGTGGGGCTGTGTGACTCTCCCGACCTCAGGACGACACTGGCACTTTTCTCAGGACTATCCAGGTTCAGCAGAGAATAACTTTGGCCTTAGTTTCCCCCCTATTTAAGACAGGGCAACAAAATCTCTGCCCTCAGCAACTCCCTCCCCCCCCACCCCCGAGGGTTGTCAGATGGATGGAGGAGAGATACCACCC
>NW_011494905.1:136873-175960 GCF_000754665.1 Bison bison bison | reverse complement strand
TTATTATTGTCATTATTCCAGCTCTGTCCAGTAAGCAGTGAGGACCCAGGTGATTCATGGTCTGCACGCTGCAGCCCTGGTCCACTTGTTGCAACTTGCCCGCCTGCCAGGATTCCTCCGCCTGCGAGGCCTCCACCTCTTTCTCAGCTCATACTGGCAGCTCAGGGTCCTCTGTCACCAGATGGGATGGAGGCATGAGGGGGGCATTTGGGAACAGAGCACCCAGCTCAGAAGGGCTGGGACTCCTGCACCAGTGGCCATAGCCCTGCTTCACATCAGCAGCCACAGAGTAAGCCTAGGGTATGGGGCGGGGGGTTGGGGCTGGGAGATTCCGAGTTTCAGATCAACCACTCCTCAAGAGATCTCCCAGTCCCTTCGGAGGATGACAGGGACCAGGGATGGCAGGGATCAGGGAGAAAGGGGTTCAGGCCTGGGTCTGTCCCTGTGGCAGTCCTGCTGGGTGGGGGGGATGGCAGAGGGTGAGGTAGGGATGATGGTGTGGGGGGCAAGTCCCCATCCACCTCCAGGGGGCCTGCTCTGAATGGCAGAGGCCTGGCATAAGGAACTGCCTGGAAACTGGGTAGCATCAGAGGATGGTTCTTAAACTCTGTAACCCCAAGTATTTGGGTCCTAAGCTTTCAACAACAGCTAGAGCTAAGGAAAGGGAACTTGGGTGCTTCTGACAGCCACGAAGCACCGCCACCACCGCCCCACCCCCACCCCGCCGCCGCCCAGCCTTGCAAGCACTCTATAAATGTGATCTGAACATCTGTGACTCACCCGCACACACCCCTGCAGTTTCGTGGTGAGGACACAGCTAATCATAGCTGGTGTTTGGGGAGGAAGAAGGATTTTGCCAAAAGGTCCATGACAGACTCTCTCCCTCCTTCCCTGGGATGGTGAAGTGGGTATGACTGGCCGCCAGTTTGGCAAGGAGTTTCTGCCTCCCTGAGGACTGGTCCTGCCTGGGACAAGAACACACCCCCAAAAGAGCCATTTAGGTTGGGGTTGGTTCCCTGGTTTCTGATCAAAGGTCACACCAGAAAGATCAGAGCTGGATTTCCTAAGATCTACCGGTGATGTTTGCTTTGGTTTTGTTTGGGCTTGTTTACATTTGAGCTGGAAGGGGCCCAACTATAGGACATATGGCTATATCTGTCACTCTAGATGAGGAGACTGAGGTCTAGTGAGGCTGAAGTGACTTATTCAAAGTTATCTGGAGTCTTTTCATACTGTTCACCTGATGCAAAGAGCTGACTTGCTGGAAAAGACCCTGAGGCTGGGAAGATTGAGGACAGGAGGAGAAGGGGGCGGCAGAGGATGAGATGGTTGGATGGCATCAGCAACTCAGTGGATGTGAGTTTGAGCAAACTCCAGGAGATAGTGTAGGACAGGGAAGCCTGGCGTGCTGCAGTCCATGGGGTTGTAAAGGGTCGGACATGACTTAGCGACTGAACAACAATTTAGAGTCTTAGACACAGAACTGCAGCCCTGCCTCCAGATTCAGCGTTCTTTCTATGAACTCTTCTGGGTCCATTTTGAGTCCTGAGAAACAACTGCAACAATGTCAGCCCCCATTCATAGAGCATTTAATATGTGCCAGTTACTAGATTAGGTGGTATGTACACTACATCAGGCTGAGGATATAGATGAGGTGGGACCACATCAGAGAAGTGGCTTGCGTAGATCAATTGTGTTTTCTTTCAGGTCTGAGGCACCACATTTCTGTGGCACATTTTCAAATCATCAGCCATTCAGGATGTGCTGCTTTATCAACTGACTGAGCATTTTCTATATGTCAGTTCTCCACGGAGTCCTGGAAATCCAGAGATAAAATAGGATAGGGTCCCCCACAGTGTACTAGAATCAATAATTTACCAGAGTTAAAGAAAAAGGGTCAGGAACACAGTAAAAAAAAAAACAAAAAAAATCCTGGGGAGATGGAGGCTTTCTGATACATTTTAGCAGGGTTTTGAAGGGTGAGTAGGAGTTGGCTAGGTGAGGCTAGCTATGAATGGGAGAGATAAAATGCATGCAGAGAAAACAGCAAGCAGAAACGTTGTAGAGGAAGTATTTTATGTGTTTGGAGACAACAAATAGTTTGAAACAGAGAGTGGAGAGATGGAGGGGATGCTGGGAGACAATGCCACACAGGTGAGTTGAGGCCAGCAATGAGGAAGGTCTAATGCCAGGCTAAGGAGGGCACCAGTATGGAGTTCAAGCTTTGGAGGTATGCTTTGAAAGGACTCTGAGGTTTTCATTGCTAGCTTTTATACATTCATATATGCATACTAAGTGGCTTCAGTTGTGTCTGACTCTTTGCAAGTATGGACCTGTGGACTGTAGTGCGCCAGGTTCCCCTGTCCATGGGGATTCTCCAGGCATGAATACTGGAGTGGGTTGCCAAACCCTTCTCCAGGGAATCTTCCCGACCCAGGGACTGAACCCGCATGTCTTACATCTCCTGCGTTGGCAGGCAGGTTCTTTACACTACCATCTGGGAAGCCCCCACGCATATATGCATACGTACAAATCAGAAGTAGAATATATATTTGGCCCGTCTCCCCCACCCCACCCCACCCCCACCTCCCTATGGGTCTGGGCACCTGTGAGCGTGTTCATCCACCTGGAGCGCTAATTAGGCCCTCTGGGGAGTCTGACACCGACCGCCAGCTGTGGTCACAACCGCCAGCTCATGGCCTCTGCACAGGAACTTTCTCAGTGCTTCTCTGGTGTTCCCCTCATTACTGGGTGTTAGTGGAGTCTTTACCACATGGCATTCTGCTTGGTCTGGGTTTGTCAGACGGCCCATGCAGTGGGGCACGTGTGGAACCCCCAGCTGGGTGGTGGAACTGTAACAACTCCTTCCCTGTCCCTCGTCTGGCCCCAGCTCCTGGCCCCCCTCAAGTAAGACTCCACCCCCATCAGAACCGCCACCACCACCAGCTTCCAGTCCAGGTGTTTTCAGCCTTCTTCTCAGAACAGCATGCCTTCCCTGCCTCCTCCTGGCTGGTTTTTCAGCCCACCCTGCCTGGACTAAGGGGCATTCTCAGGTCTTCCAAAGTTGAAAAAAAGAGATCCTCACCACCATATGTATCAAGATCTTCATTTTTAAAATCAAATAATCATCCTGAAGAATGCTTCCTAACAGAGGACAGAAGATGAATTTTGGAGCCTGACAGTCTCAAACCCTGGCTGTGTGACCTTTGGCAAGTCACTTCTCTGAGCTCCAGTTTCCTTATCTGTAAAATGGGGATGTTGGCCCTCACTGCACAGGGATTAAAAGAGATAAACATGCAGGATGCCAATCAAGGAAGGGCTGAGTTCAGCAGAGAGACCCAAGCAGGAAAGGACACATTTCTTTGCTTCCTCTTAGAACAAGTACCTTTAGCTTCTAGGACCTAAAAAACCATAAACCAAACAACATATTCGATTGGGTCTTCTAGCTGTTGCGAGTGACTCAGTAGTGAAATGGGGTAGAGCCCATCCTCCAAACAGCTCCCCAGGCCTCTGCCAACCAGAGGAAGATGTGTCATTCCTGTTCCAGAGAGTACGAAGGGCTCAAGCCAAAGCCTTCCGCCAAGGTCCTCAGAAAGGTGGTTCCTGGACTGACCTCTGCCGGCCCATAAGCTCCACAGTTTCACTGTTCCGCCTGGGCTGCGGGCTGCGGGGCTGGTTGGTGGAGTTGGCTTAGAGAAGGGTATTTTGTATTTGGCTTTTGGAATGACTAATGAATGAGCTGTCTCCACTGCAGGAGAATTATGCCACTTAAGCAAAACCCAGCCGGGCTGGTCGGCTCAGAGATAGCTAATAGGAAATGCCTGTCAGAACACTGACGCTTCAAAGCCAAATATATTCTCACTGTGTTCTCTGTTTGCTAAGTTTACTTTATGCAAAATATAACTCAGCTGAAAATATGTAGATGGCAGAGAGCTCGCGCCTTCCCTCTGGAAGAAAGGGAGACAAGGAGGATGGTGAGGGCAGCTCCCAGTTAACCCTCCTGGTCCTGCCAGGCTGAGGATGAGCCCTTGTTTGGCCAAAGAGCACAGACCTTGCCTTGCAAGAAAGTCTGTGCCACTAATGGACCCATAACCACCACAGTCCTCAAAATAGAGGCAGCCCTCCCACACCGTGGGAACAGAGGGAGCGTGGGCAACAGACAGCACAAGTGGTCCAGCCATTTTGTGAAGCTGCAGGGGCCAGCAAGGGCCTGGGGGGGGTGCCTGTGGTTTTTGTCCTTTGGTGGTTTTACCTGCCCATCCCCTCTCTCCACAGGTGAGACAAAGTCCTCTAAACCAAGAAGCAACGGAGGAAAGTCAGTGACTTCCAGGACCAGGAACTCGGTGGCAGAACCTTGGGTACTGAACTGATGCTGAAACAACGTATCCCATGGGAAGAGCACTGAATGAAGGGTCAGGGTGTTTCTGGTGTGTGATCTTGCAGGCAACACTCATCTCTTTGGGCCTTGGCTTCACTATTTATAAATGGAGAGATTGGACCAGCTCAGCAATTTCTGGGGTCACACTGACCCAACACTGTCTGTTATTTAACAGGATAGAATGCAGGCAAGAGTGTGGAAATAGGACCCACTGCTCAATTCCCTGCCTCTCCTCTCTCAAGGATTGCCAGGGGTCGCCATGAAGAGCTGGGTATAAAGATGGGTGAGTGAGTGAGTAAAAGTTGCTCAGTTGTGTCTGACTCTTTGTGACCCCACGGACAATACAGTCCATGGAATTCTCTAGGCCAGAATACTGGAATGGGTAGCCTTTCCCTTCTCCAGGGGATCTTCCCAACCCAGGGATGAACCCAGGTCTCCCACATTGCAGGCAGATTCTTTACCAGCTGAGACACAAGGGAAGCCCTCACATCCATAAAAGATGGGATCACCTTTAAAGAGACACCTGAGATTTCTCCATGTCTGAAGTGGGACAGATTCTCCAGGCCACGACCAGGGACATTAGTGTGAGCAGATGCCCTGCTGAGGAGGAGCAAAGAGATATGGATTCCTACAGCATTTGTCCTGGAAATACTTTACCATGTACAGCCACAGTCACCAAGCCACTTGGCAGCAGCTCAGCCCCTCTTCCCAGATAAGGGGTCTGGCCTTCCTTGAGGAGGGCACTTGAGTTTGAGTTTATTCCTTCAGAATCACAGCAAGAGCTGGGCCAAAGAATCCTGGGGCTTCCTAGAAGGACTTGGAGAAAAGGCAGCTTCCACAGTGTTCCAGGCAGGGTGGGACGCAGACAGAAACCAGACCCAGCTCTGCTCTCAAAGAGCTCCCGCTTCATTGCAAGATGGGCACGTAAGGAGGAAACCATGGATGTGGGAGGGTTCATCACAGGCTGACTTTTTAAGCCTAATAGAAGCTCAGAGAGGCAGAGGCCCTGGGCAGCCGTTGAATGCCTCTGAGCTTTAGGTCCTCATCTGTAAAATGGGGATAATTATTACCTGCCTTAGAGAACCAGACGAGATGTATCTAAATGCCTAACACACCACTTGGTATGTTTTAATCATTTGATAAAAGGGAGCTATTACTGTTTATTGCCAAGGCTCAGAGGACAGCTGCTCTCGGTAGAATGGGTTCCAGGTGAGCAGAGACTCATCCATCCTTTTAGCGCTTGGGGCCAAGCCTGGGGTGTCTGGACCTCCTGGCAGGCTCCTCCCTGGCTGCCAGCCATCACTCCATTTACCCCGGTTTGCCTTTTCTTTGTGTGCAAAGAACATGGGAAAGCCCTGGCTTACAGTCCTCAGAGTTGGCTTCAGAGCCTGGGGGGCCTTCAGTGAGGTCGGGTGAGAGGCGGGCGCCTGCTGTCTTAGGAGGAATCAAGTAGAAGAGTACAACCAGGCACAAAGGGTGCAGGCATGGAACAGTGGGCCTGGGGAGCGGGGGCAGCTGGGGCATCTCAGTACCTCCACTAAGTCTTGCACATGCACCCCGCCTTTTATTCTTAGTTGAGTGATTGATTCTGCTCAAAGTGGAGCAGAGTCCAAGTCAGGATATGTGGGGGAAAAAAGGCTGGATAATGTCCCATGGAGTGGGGTGAGGGGTGACAGGGCAAGGTTGCAGGGCAGGACCTGGGGCTTGCAGGGACACGCAGAGGCTTCAGAGCAGGCACTCCTCAGGGACAGAAGACAAGGGGTGGGAGTCAGTGCAGATAGACTCAGGCAGCCAGCAAACCGCAGAACAGGGCAGAGCCACTCAGCAGGTCAGTGGAAGAAGGCAGCCGGCAGGAAGCCTCAGCCACGGGGCCACGGAGGCCAAGCACAGGGACTGGCCCCAGAGGGTGGGGGTCCCAGGGCCACAGAGAAGAGCTCATCACTGGTGGAGAGCAGCAGGGGAGCTCTGTGGTTTCCTTAGACAGCCGCCTAGCTGTAACAGCAGGGTACCGTAGCCTGTCAAGCTCACAGGGCGGTGGCGGGTGGTAGGAATCACACAGGGACCTCCATGCACAGGCAAAGGGGTGGGGGGGTGTTGAGCTGTGGCGGGAGCTTGAGCAAAGCACTGACTTAGCTGCCAGGGTGGCCAGACATGCTAACACAGCAACCAATGGAGCAGGAGAGCAGAGTTCTGTTCAGGTCAACCCGGAAAAACAGCAGGAGTCCAGAAGCCAAAAGGTAGTAGTGACCAGGTTCTGGGTGGCTGGACCTCAGCTAGAAGTGGGGTGCAGCAGGGGAGTAGAGGACTGTCAAGGCCTCATTCCCAGACAGAGGGCTGTAGAAAGAGTAGTCAGGAAAATGAACTCTGGACTCTGACACACCTGGTTTGAATCCTAGCTTCCTCCCCTCAGTAGTTATCAGATGTTGAAGGTGACACTTAATCGCTCAGTTTTCTTATCTATAAGGCAGAGATAATCACCGTCTACTTCTTAGGTGAAGATTAAATAAGGCCATTTGTGGACCTTCTGGCATACACAGATGTTTACAGAAGTGTATCTGTTCTTACTATGATTATTAGCCTCTGAGATTGTCAGGTTCCAGAAAGTGAGAAGGAATTTTGAGGTTTGATGGGTAGGACACGGCAGAGCCTGGCCCCTTTGAGGAAGGGCAGGGAAGACAAAATCACAAAGGCTCCAACCACAGATAAGTCCCTGCTCAAATCCCTCGTCTACTGGTGCCAGTCTGAGACCTTTAGCAAGTGACTTAGTCCCTTCAAGTCTCATTTCCTCATCTGTAAAATGCCCACACCACTATCTGCTTTGAGGTTGCTGTGACAGTTCAGTGAGATAATGTATGCAGAGTGTCCAACCCAATAGGTGCTTAGTTAATAGTTACTCTATAGACAAGGCTGATATGTGAGGGAGCGGAGGGAGGAAGGGACCCAGGGGGCATTTGGGAGCCCAGGACTTTCCCCCAGATCTTGGATCTACTGCAGCAGAAATATTAATACTTTTTCCCTGCAGAAGCAGAAGCAGCCAGAGCTACAGATACTCCACAGGTATATATCCTGTAAACACATGTGAAAACTCTGGATTCTACCTGCCTGGACTGGCTCAGGAGCAGGTAAGTCATGTCTGATGGTGGAGGCCAGTAGTGGCTCTGGCTTGGAGGGACCCAAAAAGAGAGAACAAGGGAGGGGCTGGTGGCGGAAAGAGATCTTTTTCATTGACTCAGTTAAGTAAATAAGCGCTAATTGTGTACCTTCTGTGGGTTAAGGCCTATAGACACCAAGGTGAACAAGGCAGTTGTGGTCTCCACGCCTCCCGAACGGAGCATACCAGGGGAAGCAATAACAAGGGAGCTTTAGGAAGATCGTTCAGCAGCTACTTTTGAGAAATGAGGTATGGAGCCTGTGTGAGAGTGCTTGCCAGGGTCTAGGAGAGGGAATGAAAGCCTTCGGACCATCCTGGCAGAAAGAGCATCAGACAGACCTGGCTCTGCCTCTGACCAGCTCCTTGGCTCTGGACAAGTTAGCCTTTTTTGGGTCTTCAGTTCTCTCCTCTGTAAGATGAGAAGCATGGTACCTGCCTCACAGGGTTTGGGGTGACTGTTAAATTAGGTGATGCATAGAAATCTTGGCTCTCCGTACCGGTCAATATGTGCGGGCTCTTATTAATAAGAACGTTAGCAACTAGGTGAATCCAGGTGTCACACTGAAGGAATAAATGCCAAGACGCAGTGACTGAGTGTGGGAAATATTTTAGTTGACACCTGGGTGATTGTAAGGTGACTGAGTATCATTTGTGGGTCCAAGTTCCCCTGCTGGGAAAGGAAGGTTTGGACTAGGGTGGAGTGCGGAGGCCAGTGCCAGCTGAAGAATTCTGACTTCATGTCAAGCCAGGATTTATGGTTCAGTTTAGGGGGGAAAATACTTGAGTTCGGCTTCTGGGTTAAACATTACCACCTTTATTTTCTCTGAGATTCCCCCAGAGAGCAGGTGGAAGGCATCCCCCAGAGCCAGAGTCAGCACTGGACTCCCCTGATCCTTGGTTCAGGTCAAATGGGAGAAGGGTCCTGGACCAAAAGTGTAGTGTGGAGCGAAATGGCTGCTCAGTGAACATCCTTCCTTCCACAGACTGAACAAGACCTCAATAAGCACAGTATCTTTTTTTTTTTCCTTTAAAGTGGCAGTCCTATGGTGAGTAAGGGGCTTACAGGACAAGGCCCCAGACAGAACAAAGAAAACACTCCCACCAACTCTCTTGCCAGAAATGAGCTGAAATTTTCGGAGAGGTACGTGAGCCAAAATTCTCAGGGAGAAGTCCCAGAAGACTGTCCATCAGGTGAGAAAATGTAGGCAAAATGTAACGTGTAAAATGATGAACCAGAAAATCAGCCAGCCAGCCTGCACCCAGCTATGTCTTAATGAGGCAAACTCCAAAGAAGCTTTTCCTTTAATCTGGCATTTGAAACGAAATGCTGCTAAGAAGCCCCCCACCTCACCCACCCCACCCTTACGTGTTGCCATGACGACCCAAGTTCTTAGGACTTGAAAGAACTACCTCAGCATTTCCCTCTAAAACAAAAGAAAATTATTCCAGGTTTCTGGGCAGAGAACGCTGAGGAATGGGCCCTGTTACTGGATAGCAGGTTCCTCAGAGTTGCCAAGTGATGAAATATGAGCCTACGGGGACCAGGGCCTTCAGAAAAGCGAGGAAGGAAACGGGGGATGACAGGAACCCAGGGCTCGCCCCAGCTTGTGGAGCCCATGCTCTGCCTCATTGCTGGCTCTCCCCCCTCAGCTGGGCCTCATTTGCCCCTGCAGTGAAGCACTTTAAAAGAAAACACATCCTGTCTCCATATGGAAAGGGGCAAGGGTTGGAGGGGAGCAGGTCCTGGCTCAGGGGATCCCAGGCAGGCAGCAGAAGATGCCGTCTAGTGCTCTCCAGCTTGATTTGCTCACGGAATAGCCAAGGTGGGGCCAACCTGCTGCATGTCTAAAAAGCCCCTCCAAAGCCCCCTCCTTGAAAGCTCACAGTCCTGCTAATGAGGGCCAATCTAAGTCTTCTGAATCCAGAAAGCAAAGCCCAAGAGGTGACAGCTGGACAGCCAACCTGCTCCCATGAAGTTCCCTCTCGTGCCAGAGCTTCGAGCCAAAAACTGAGGCCTTGACACTTTCCTATCCAATTGCTGATCACATCTTGAGTCTACTTCTTAAAAATTCCTCAAATCCATCCACATCTTCCTCTCTCCATGGCTGTTGTCTTGATTCAGCCCTCACCATCTCTAATCTGAAATGGTACTTCCAGGTCAGCTGCATGCCAGGGCTAGAAGGGTTTACAGACACAAATCTAAACTTGTCACTTCCTGCCTAAAATCCTTCAGTGCTCCTCCTGCCTTTAGGATAAATTTTCAAATTCCTCGGGAAGATATGCAAGGTTTTCATGATGGACAGCTCTCAGCCCAGTTTACTCCACACTACAGCCATAAAGAACACAGTTCCCCCATCTACATGCTTTTCTACACCTACCCTTCCCTAACCCAGTGTGCTGGATAAGACCTGCTGGCCCCTCCTGATTTACTCTGTATCCTGCTCTGTGCCCCAGAGGCTGCCCTGTATGGATTCCATAAGTAAACTCCAGGGCCCAACGGGAAGCACCAGGAGCAACTGTAACACAGGAGAGAGTGAAGCCAGGGTAGTTACTGCCTCCCTGGACAGTCCTATAAGGCTGCCTGCTCCCAGATGGAGGTCCGTTCCTCCTATCGAGGCAGACTCATCTGCAGGACTTTTCTTCTGTGGTACAGAGACCCCCTCCTCATTTCTTCTGGCCTAGGGACTGCTGCTAGCCTGTGTTTCTGTGATATTTTATAATGTTCCTCCACCCCCTACCCACACTCTTGCAAATAACCCCTCTGTATGTAAAGCCTCCTCAAATTATCTTAACTTAGTGTGCCATCATTCCCTGTTGGGACCCTGCCAATCCAGCCATCCTTTGTCTTTGCTAAATTTCTGTGGAGACAACATCTCCTCCAGGAAGGCTTCCCTCTTCTTCCCAATCTGTGTCAGCTGCCCTGCCCCCTTGGGCTCCCAGATCCTCTGTATAGTCCACTGTTACAGCTCGTTCCATACTTTATTGCAAAAACCAGTCCTCTGTGCACAACTACTAGAGCCCAGGAGCCACAACTACTGAGCCCATGTGCCACAACTGCTGAAACCCGCATGCCCTGGAGCCTGTGCTCCGCAACAAGAGAAGACAGTGCAAGGAGAAGCCTGCACACCACAAGAGAGTAGCCCCAGCTCACCACAACTAGAGAAAAAGCTCTAGCAACAGTGAAGACTCAGCACAGCCAAAAACAAACAAATAAATAAATAAATTATAGATACATAGATAGATAGATATTCTAAAAAGCCAGTCCTCTGTCCTAAATCTGAGTCTCTGGAGGTTGGGGACCATGTGTTACTGCTCATCCCTGCACCCCAGTATCTGGTACAAAGCTACCCCTCAGAAAACACTTGCTGAATGAAGGAAAGAAGCAGGAGCTCAGAGTAAGACCTGCCAAAGACACACAGGAAACACAGTGCAACGTCTGTGTGTGGTGCCCACTGAAGCAGCTGGCTTCTCCCAGGCCACCATCAATCAGACCACAGGCAAGGCCTTGAAGAAAAAGCTATTATTTAAAGAACACCCCACAGCCAGGGCCTGAGGCCCACATCAGTGAGTATGGGCAAAGAATGAGGGAGATGCTCTGGTTTATGTGTCAGCAGCTGTGCTTCCTGAGGAAAAAGAATGGCCAGCTTTTCTCACCCCAGGGAAACAATGGAAGTCTCCATCCTTGAGCTGGGAGTCCCATGAACCTGGTGTCAACCACTGGGAGACTCACACCAACTTCAGTTCCGTTCAGTTCAGTTGCTCAGTCATGTCCAACTCTTTGTGACCCCATGAACTGCAGCACGCCAGGCCTCCCTGTCCATCACCAGCTCCTGGAGTTTACTCAAACTCATGTCCATTGAATCAGTGATGCCATCCAATCATCTCATCCTCTGTCGTCTCCTTCTCCTCCCACCTTCAATCTTTCCCAGCATCAGGGTCTTTTCAAATGAATCAGTTCTTCGCATCAGGTGGCCAAAGTATTGGAGTTTCAGCTTCAGCATCAGTCCTTCCAATGAATATTCAGGCCTGATTTCCTTTAGGATGGACTGGTTGGATCTCCTTGCAGTCCAAGGAACTCTCAAGAGTTTCTCCAACACCACAGTTCAAAACACCAACTTACTGAAGTAAATTCCTAAAGATCCAGGGGCTGTTCCAAAGGACCTAGCACCACTCTACCAAATCATTCACTCATTCATTCAACAAAGTTCACTGGCGCTCTGCTCTGTGCAAAGCACTTCCCTTGGATTTGCTCTATTGAAATGTTATCCAAAAGGAAAAAGTCATTTTTTTTCTTTCAGTCTGAGTCTCTGGTAGGTCCTGTATAAGACCTAGCAGGGCCAGAGGATGGGCTTCAGGTAGGAAGACCCCAGGCACCTGGACAAATCACGAGAGATGGCCAGAACAGTGACCTGGTATCATAAGTGGCCTCTAGAATCCTGGCTTCCCCTTTCCAGATGTGTGACCTTGGGCAGAGCATCTCATGTTCCTGTGACTCAGCCTCCTCCTGTGCAAAATGGCAGGACCTGGCTCATATAGCTGTTGTGAAAATTAGGTAAAACAGAACATCGTCCAGGAGGTTACCAAGAGCACTGCATCCCAATTCTATCAGACTCAATGCTCCCTTTTTTAGCAAATATTTTGCAAGACCACTTTTACTATTCTGAAATGAAATTCATAGATAATATGACCTACCTATACACATAATTCTTTAAAGAATCAATATACAACCCTAACCATAAGATAAAGAACTAAAAGAAAATAATTTAGAATAAAATAATATGCATTTTAATCTATATATGTTTGGGCATAACTACACAAGAAGATATAAGATAACTGTACCTACTTGCAATGAATATGTTTGAATTTAAGAGCAGTAAAACATTATTGACTGCAACATAATGGGTACTTCTTTAAATTTGATGTGCTAAAACAAGATTAAACAAATACTACATATTCATACAGATACATATGAATGCAGCTGAACAGAGGTGTGTTATTTTGGCACTCAAATACAGTGAGGATTTTGCTGTTCATATTGTGGTTCTGAAATGGTGAACAACTCCTGGGAAAGATAAAATACAGTATTCTCTTGATTTATATGATAGTAGCATTCATGAAAAATTCAGTGTATATTAAAACTATGCAAAAAGTACTTTGTGTTTATATTCAAAATGGAATTAGGTTCTAGGCTCAGACCAATATAAAGAGATTTTCTACCTGTATGACTGTCGGGTGGGACATTCAAATGTCAAATGTCACATGAAGTGCAGGACAAATCATTGGATAAAACTGCCTCATGTAAGGCAAGAAGTTTGGCCCTCTCTGTCTCCTTTAAGTAGTGCCCCACCAACCAGGGTAATATAAATACACTAGGTATTTCTAAAATGCCTCTAGGGGGCAGCACTGTCTCCATTGAGGATCAGTGGGCCAGAGTTTATGGGGTTACCGAACCCAGAAGGAATGCAGGATGATGGCCATTCAACCTCCAGGAACACAGACCAGACAGAAAGCATTAGGAAAATCTATCAGCATTTCACACTCAGACTCCAGTGATTTGTTCTGTCCGTCTACATTCTTGTTTCGGGCTTCCTAGGTGGTGCTAGTGGCAAAGAACCCACCTGCCAATGCAAGTAGACGTAAGAGATTCGGGTTCGATCCCTGGGTTGGGGAGATCCCCTGGAGGAGGGCAATGCAACCCACTCAAGTACTCTTGCCTGGAGAATCCCATGGACAGAAGGGCCTGGCGGGCTACAGTCCATGGAGTTGCTAAGAGTCAGACACAACTGAAGCGCCTAGGGTAAGGTCATTCCCCCATGCACAAGGAATGAAGTCTCTCTTGAAGAGTATGCAGAAGGAAATCACCATATTAGGCAAGAGCTACATCACATAGACTTCCAGGTAGAGAAGAATCCTCAGCAGACGGATTGGTCCTTGTACTTTTCTCCTGGAACAACTATTGGGACCTCTTTGAAAAGCACATCATCAGTGGTCTATAAATAACCCTCAGTCTGCCCATCTATGGCTCCATTGTGAATCAACACCAGAGGATTTCACAATGCTGTCTCTCAACTGGACATATCTAAAGAAAAATCATCATCTTTGTGGGTATAAACCGTACCTCTGGCAAAACTAGTCAAGTCATTGAGGTAAGCTGATGTGCGCCCACCCCTTTCCTTGCTGTATGCAGCCTCAATGAATGACCATCAAAACCTTATGTGAATCTGAGTTCTACTCCCCATAAAAAGGAGCAATCATTTCAATCATCCCAGAAAAAGGCAGCTCGTGGGATAGGAAGCTGGAATTTAGAGGCTGACACCAGAGAGAAGAGTAACTCATCTCCTTCTTGGCTTCATTATTTTGGTGGATTCACCTGAACTCTCAAGATGGCAGCTGGACAGGCTTTCTGGGACTGCTGTGATGGTTCTCACTACACAGAGGCAGCCCCACGCTAGGATAAGTGGGCCCTGAGCCCTCATGATCAAGTCATATCTTGCAAATGAGATTATATGAAGTCATGTTATTCTTCTCTGTTTATTTTTCTTGTTATCCCCAACCTGCCGTAAAGGCTGCTCTGAAGGATCCTGAGTTGTTTCAGTGTTTGTGTGTGTGCTGGAGGGTGGGGCCCCTGACTAGTGTTGGTGATGAGTGAGAAATCCCAAGGGAAAACTCCAGTCATCTCTCTCCACAGTCTCCCTTCATTGGTAAGCTTGGAGGAGTTTTCATTCATTAGTAAAGGCAGTAACTTTCTCCCTTAGAGTCTGGTGGAACAGGGAGGCCCTAGTCACCAAGTCTTCTTGGTGAAACACCAAGAAGAGAGCCCAAGACCATGCACCCATAGTTAGGTTATCAAAACTCGAGAATAAGAAGGCTGATCTAGAAGCAAACAGTTATAATGTTGGGACCCATTCTGTTGACTGTATCTATTTTTCCAGGTAACAAAGTGGGTCCACCAATCATTGGTGGGAGTGAGCCTACCTTTCCGAGAGAGTGGCTCCATCCATGGATAGAAAGGATTCACCAAAGCTGGGAACCAAGCATGGCCTGCCATGTATCACCTACATGTGTTTTGGGGGACAGAGAAGGAGCCAAGAAAACAAAACAGAAATAACTACAGCTATTTTCTCAAGACTTGCTTCTCATCACCTCTCACACGCCTCAGGAGAGCCCCCAGGGGCACCATTTCCAAATGTCCTGAGGTATGTGACCTCCAGGGTGACAGAGGCCTGGGAACTGGAGCTGCTCTCTCCCGCAAGCCCACAGCCTCCAGAATCTCCCTGACATCTCTGCCATCTGGCCTTCTGTTCTGTAGAGCAACCCCCACAACTTGAGGCACATTTTGGGAGCAAACCAGAGAAGGAGACCACTGAGTGTGAATACCGATCTCAGGAAGCCAGTGCACTCAACCAGTGGTTCCCAGCCCTGCATGCACATTAGAATCACCTGTGGAGCTTCATCACGCACCTAGGGCTAGACCCCACTGCCAGAGATTCTGACTTAATTGGTCTGGGGTAGGGCCCAGGCATGGATATGCTTTAAAATCTCCCCAGGTGATTCTAATGTGCAGCCAGGGTTGAGACCCACTATATTATATACAACAGGAGAGGCCCTCAGGCCTTCACTCAGATTCCAGTTACTCCTAATTTATATAGGCTTCTAACAATCCAGTTGTCTGGTTTCCTAGCTGGCATATGATTAAAAACTGCATATGCAGAAGGGGAGAAAAAGGCTGCTAATGAAAAGACACTAAAACCAGCAAGATGTAACAAATGAGCGTCTGAGCACAAGTGTAAAGATAGAAAGCCTATAAAAAGCAAACACAGCACTCAACCCCTCCCCTCCCCAGCATATCCTATTTACAGTAAGGGCCTGAGGCGATCACTAGGTGAAGGAGGGAGGTGGGAGGAGGGCAGGCTTCAGTCTGAGGAAGTATTACTACCCCATTTTATGGATGAAGAAACCAAGACTCAAGGAGGATCACAGATGGGCTCGCTCAAAGTTGTACAAGCCCTGAGTTGCAGTGCTGGGATTTGAAGATCAAATGTGGGTCGGTGCTTAAAAGCCCACATATGTTGAAAGTGCCATATCTGCCTGTTTAGTATGACTGACATTTCTGATGACCCAACCCTCAGTATCCAGCTATTCAAGACGTTCATTCTAGGAATAGTTATACGCACACACACTCACAAATATATGCTTAACAGTGATGAAAGAACAGGGTATCCATTTGGGAAATAAATAAATAATACAAGTTCTTTCCCAGCTCACACCATTCATCAAAATGAATACCAGATGGATAAAGATGGAAATGAAACCATAAAGGTACTAGAAGAAAATATAAGTGGATATTTTATAATCTTACAATGGGGAAGGACTTTCTAAACATGTCAACAAAAGCAGAAACCATAGAGGAAAAGATTGATAGATTTGACTACATTAAAAATTAAAAACTTCTGTACATCAAAAACTACCATAAATTGAAAAAATATTCAACCTCGCTAGTATTCAAAGAAAGGCAAATTAAAACAGCAATGAGAGGTCTTTTTTTTTTTCCTGATCAGATTGGCAATGATTAAAAAGAATGATAATACAGAGAGTTGGTGAGGGTGAGGGGAGGGAATTGGAGGGAGTGTAGAGTGGTACAGTCTTTCTGGAAGGCATTTGGGCAGTATGTATGAAAAAAGCCAAGAAGACACGTAACTTTTGACCCAGTAATTGTATGTATAAAAGTTTATCCAAAGGAAAGAATGGATCTACTACACACACATGCACATATAAAATGTATATAAGGATTTTATTCACTGAGGCACTCTTTGTAATGTTGAAAATTAGAAGCAACCTAGCTGTTTAACAAAATGAATTAGTCAAATAAATTATGCTATATACATAAGACATAATATTTTGTGGCTGCCAAAAATGATGCTGTATAGACATACAGGCCAGTGGAATAGAATAAAGCCCAGAAACAGATTCAAATATATATGAGAATTTGGTATATGATAAATGCCAAGTCAGTGAGGGAAAGATAAGATTTTTAATAATGGTGTTTGACTAACTGGAAAAAGACAGATGCTAGAGTAGCATTTCACATAGTATACCAGGATAAGAGTCAGTTGGTTCAAAGGTTTAAAGGCACAAAATAAAAACATTAAATCACCAGAAGAATAAAAGAATTCCTTTATAATCTCGGAGTAATGAAGGCCTTTCTAATTGATTCAGTAATTCAGAAGTCATAAAATAAAAGACTGATAATATATCTATATAAAAATCTTTTTAAAAAGTCTGCATGGCAAAAGCACAAAAAGCAAAAAACAAAAAGACTAACTAGAAAAAAACTGCAACCTATTTCACAAAGGGTCAATCACTCTCACATAATTTGTTTCTAGATATCAAGGAGATCAATAGCCCAATAGAAAAAAAATGCCCTTTTTCAGAAAAAAGAAATACAGATGGCTTTAAAGAATATAAAAGGATGTTCAATTTCATTATTAATAATGAATGCAAATTATAGTTGCAATGACTTTTCACCTATCAGATTTATACATATCCAAAATACACTTGATTGGGGGAAGTTGTAGGGAAATAGGCACCCTCATACATTGCTGGTAGGAACAGAAAATGATGCACCCCTATAAAGGGCAATATGGCATTTTCTATTAATGTTGCTAATGTATTTACCCATTGACTCAACAATCTCACTCTGAATTTTCCCTGCAAATATATTTGGACACATACAGAAATGATATATGTATGTATTATAACATTACTTGTAAAAGATTGGAAATAACCCAAATGTCTGATTATATGGAACTGGTTAGATATTATTGTCTATCTACCCCATAAAATGCCAGGAACTATATACTGATATAAAAAAGTCTCCACTACTTACTATTAAGTTTCTATTTTAAAGCACAGTACCTAATAACTACATAGTATGCTAACTTCTTTGTAAGAAGGGGCAAGGTATATATAATTGCATTTGCTTGTATTTTCAAAAAGGGGCACTGTAACTATTACAAGTGGGACCTACAGAAAGGAAATCAAGAAACCAGGTGAAGAGGGACATGAGTGCAAGCAAAAATTCTCAATTATACTTTTTAATACCATTGTGATTTTTGAACTGTGTGAAAGTATTGCCTATTTTAAAAGAAAACTAATTTAATACATAATTGTGCAGATTCACTTGTGTTGACATGAAAAGATTTTCCAAATGGACTTAGTGCATAAATTAGAAATACATACAGAATAATCTAAATTTTGTCTTTCAAAAATCATGTTATCTGTAAGGTTGTATTCTTATATAATAATTTCCATAATCTTGGGAAACAGGAAAGCTTTAGCCATAAACAAGTTCATCACATTGTATTTAATTTAAAAAATTCTGCAAACAGCCTAAAATGTAACAACACAGGCATTAAAGGTGGTACGGGATCTGTGAATAGTTTCAATTAGAAATAATAGAAAAATGTTTATTACTGTGAGAGATTAACAGTATGTCAAAAAGTATATATAATGTGCATATAAAGCAGCATATACAATATAACTCTGTTTAATAGAAAAAAAAAATACATGTTCAGAAAAACTGGCGGAAGATACATGCCAGGGTATTTGTTAATTGTAGTTATCCCTGCATGTGGAATTATAGGTGTTTTGTTTGTTTGTTTTCATTTAAATGGTCAAGATTGTCACACTGTTCCATAATAAACAATGCCTTCTAAAATGAGAAGAAAAAATAAATAAATAAAGCACTAAGGAATTTTTAATGCTTTTTTAAAAAATAATGCTTCAAGAGTTAAATTCTAAACTACCTTAAAAAGTCACCTACCTGAAAGGAGAGTCTGGCTAAGTAAGGTGGGCTACCTTCATCTGCTGATGATAAGTCTTGGTCCTAGCTGAGGTTCTCATTCTGTCCTTCCTCCCGTTGAGTCTTTCCTGACTACAAGGGTGTCGGCCACCACGCTGGGACCAACAGCACTGCCCACCAGTATAGGACAGCAAGAAACTGCAAAACCACAAGACCCACCTCTCCTCACTCCCACCCCAGAGAATCACTGGTCCAACCACTTGCCTTCCGGTACCTTCCGGCAGCTGAGCTAATAAACCTGCTGGGCTGGAAGGTGGCAGGTGGGCAATGTTGTGGGTGACATGGCCGGGCAGGCAGATTTTCTGCGAAAGGAAGGCATGGCTTTCAGGTGGGGCATCTCTCAGGCAGATGCCCTCTGAGAGGCTTGGGGGAAAAGAGGAGGGGCCTGAGGCCCAGGTAGCCCCCCAGGCCCTTCACCTTTCCTGAGAGTTTACTACAACCATCTTTTACCTGGTCTCCTGCTCTGTCCCTACCTTGTCCAACCTGACTTCCAAGCCCCTGCCACTCTTATTGAAATATACCTTATTATTTTATTCCTGGGATCAAAACATTTTATCTGAAATCAGCACTTCTCAAACTTTTCCGCTAAAGTACACCAACAGCAGACAAAAGAAATGCCTTTGGTTCCCCCAGGGGACCTCACAGCCTGAAGCTCCTGCCAGCACACCCAAGCTCTCTTTGAAGTCTTCTGTTTTCTCTTAAAAATTCATGAGAATTTTGCATGCTATTCCATGATATATCTGAACTTCTCTTAATATGAAGATGTTTAAAATTACTCACCTCAAGGAAAACTGATGCTCCTGAAAGAAATATTGTGTTTATCCAAAGGCTCAAATATCCTCCTTGGAGAAGTACCTATAGCATAAAACCCAAACTCCTGACAGGCGAGGCTCTATAAAATTTGGCCCCCACAAACCCTCCTGCCTTCCTCCTGCACACTGTCCAATTGCACACTGTCCAATCACTGGGCCCCCGGGACTCCTGCCATGTCCTGATTTGCCAGGTTCTTGCCAGTCCCTGCATTTTTGCTCAGGCTCTTCCTTCCTGGGGACCCCACTCTCTACCTGCTGACAACCCACCATTCCTAAAAGCCTTCAGGGAGATTAAATGTCACTTTCCACATTACATCTCCTCTGATGGTCCTGACAAATGCGAAAGCAGCCTGTGCTTTGGGATCAGAAAGCTGGCGTTTAAGTTGTGACTCCCAACTCTTAACACTGGACAAATTATCTAACTTCTCTGACATCTCATTTGTAAAATAGGGAACAACTGTGCTTCTTTCACAGGACTGTTCTAGGGAGTAACGAAAATTCAAGCAACAGTGTCATGCCCAGCCTGCACTCCCCTGCACTCCTCCAAAACTCCTAGAGCAGTCTTTACACCATTCACGGAAAGAGCAGGTGTTAATGCATGCATGATTTTTCATAATGGCTTATTTTCCCCCAATAGATCAGTGGTTCCCAATGTCCCGAAGAAGTTTCTTATATTACCCCCATGACCCCATGTCTTGAAAGATTTTGGTTATTAAATCAAACACATTTATGGAAGAGTACCCGCTTTTCTAAGTTCTCTGTCCCATGAAGCTTTCTGAACACTGAGAACTGTTCCCAGCCTCCCCTCTCCTGCCGCACTTGAGGGGCTCTGAGCAAGCAGCCACCCACAGAGACCATAAACACCTCAAGACTGCAGCTCCGGCTCCACACTTCCCACAGCACCTTACTCAGCGCCTTGCTTTAAGAACACACCTAGTAACTGCTTGTGGCATAAACAGAAAGTTCCACCCAGATGACAGTGGGGGAGAGTCCTGTCTAAATGAGCCAGGTCTGTGTGCAGAAAGGGGGCATTGTTATGGGAGGCAGGCAGTGCTGGAGGCCACCCTTCTCCCCCGATCCGCCCCAAGCAGCAGGCACCCCCAGTTCTACCAGCTGGCCTCCAGCTTCAGTGTGTGAGCCGATTAAAAAGCACCCTCTCTTCAGTGTCTGGAAACTCCTGCAAGGAAAGTTTGCTGCCCCAAGTTGGCTTTTGACTAGAGTCTTAATAAGAGGCCTCAGCAGGCTGTGGCTGGAGAGACAATGTCACTTAGAGGAGCAGCTTGAAGCGGCAGTTAGGAGAAGAATTATTTTAATGAATACATTTCCTTTCAATTGTATGGGAATATCAAGATCCCATTAGAATAGGGAAGCAATTAGAACTAATAAAGATGAATGCACAGTGCTCAGTGCGTGCGGAATAACAAGCAGCTAACAAAGGGACTCAGAGAGCCCACACTAATCCAAGTGCACTGGCGGCCAGCGGAGGGGAAACGGCTCTGTTCAGCTGCTCAAAGGCCCTGTGTCCCGCGCATTCTGGTCACAGCCAGCAAATGGCGTGAGTTGGGCCTTGGAGTTGGGGGTGGATGGGCCCCCGCCCTGGCCCTGGGGGATAGAGATGGGCTGTTGGCAGCCCCTTGGCGACAGCCATTCAGAATAGGGCCCTGGCTCCCCGCCAGCCTCGCGCCTGCCCCTCGCACTGGGCCTCATTGTGTCCAGGTGGCAAATGCCTTCTCGCCAACTCTCCTTCGAGGTTTAGAGAGCGGGTGGGACAGTGGATGGAGGAGGGAGGGAGGGAGAGGGGGGCCCTTTGCCCCTGCATCTCTCTCCTCCCCTCCGCCGGCCAGGGTCTGTTCCTCCTCTGGGTTGGGTGTTATGTTACAGACACTGGTGGGTCACAGGCAGCCAAACACAGGAGTACTGTTGCTTACACAATTGCTCTTCAAACAGTAACAAACAATTTTCATTACCCAAGTCAGATCGAATCATCTGCCTGACCATCCTGCTTCAATACCAGCCACACATACAGGACCCAGGGCTTCACACTCTGCCCACTCTGCTGTGTCAGAACTGGGCTTCATTCTGTCCCTGGCCCAGGGATGTGGGACAAAGCTCTTACTCTGATCCCTTCTTTGAGCCGGATCAGCTGCATGGCTGTCCAAACTGTCAGGAGAAATAGAGAAGACATAAGCACCTATACAGTTTGGGGCTCACTCAGATCGGGGGTGAGACACTGCTCAGAATCTGTGTGAAGAAGGCACTCAGAGCTTAGAGGACTCTACCGACAAATTTAGAAGGAATCCAACAAGATAACTCTGGCTTCCCACCAAAGCAGTCACTAGCCTTAGATGGAGTGTCAGGACTTGACATTTCTTTCTTTAATCTTTTTTGGCCAGACAGTTTTTTCAACCAGGAATGCGTAAGCTCATTCCAAAATGTCTGCATGAGAGGCCAGTCATACTTATTACTGAGTTTTCTACCACGTCTCTTAAAAAAAAGCAAAAAAAAAAACCAAAAAAACCTGTAACTGTTTAATTTGTTTCTTAATGGTAGAACATTTTAAAAGTATGTTTACATTTATAACCTTACTTGAACCTCAAAATAACTGTGGGAACTGGCAAAGGCTAAGGTTGTCAGGCCTAAAAATGAGGAAACAGTGGTCCAGAGAGGTTAAGTATGCTGTGCAAGAATAAATGAATGGGCTGGCACACCAGAAGTCAGGTTTTCTGATCCGGTTCAGTGCTTTGTTCTAGAACACACCTTTTCTACACCCACAGAGTGCCAGACATTTCCAGGATAATTCATCCTGCCGGTCTGCTTTTCCAGTATGACTCCCTAACCCCTTTCCACATACTAAACTGTGCTAAGCACTGTAGGCTTTCAAACACTGTAGTCTAGGCTACAAAGAATCATCCTTCAGGAAGCTTTCAATCCAACAGTTCTCAAAGTTTTGTTTTGCCGCCCTCCACCCCCAACCCCATCAAAGAAGGAGAAATACACATTTCCTCCCTTTTAACAGCTTAAGCAGGAAGAACTGTTTTAAAAGTCTGCCTGCCTTGGCTTCCCTGGGGGTCCAGTGGTTAAGAATCTGCCTTGTAGGGGACACTGGTTCGATCCCTGGTATGGGAAGATCCCACATGCTGTGGAGCAACTAAGCCCATGCATCACAACTACTGAGCCCCGCACTGCAACTGCTGAAACCCATGCTCAACAAGAGAAACCACTGCAATGAGAAGGCCACACAAGACAACAAAGGGTAGTCCCTGCTCGCTGCAATGAAAGAAAGCCTCACACGGCAGTGAAGACCCACCACACACACAAAATAAATAAATAAGTATTGGGGGAAAAAACAGCCTGCCGGTCCAGTATAAGGTCGGCACGATCAAAACTGACAACTGATTGTCCAGGCCCCTCTCAGTAAAAAACACTGCAGCATCCGGGGTTGTTAAGTGGCAAAGCAAAGTCATTCAACTTTCCTATCCCTCATTACCTCCTATACCTGAAGGGTTTGTTCATTTAAAAAATGTTTTTACAGGGTGACTATAGTTAATAATACTGTACTGCATATTTGAAAATTGTTAAGAGAATAGATCTTAAAAGGTCTCATCACAAGAAAAAAAATCTTGTAACCATGTATGGTCCCTAGCCTTACTGTGGTTATCATTTCACAGTATATATGAACATCGAATCATTGTGTTGTACACCTGAAACTAATGCTATCTATCGATTATTCCTCAATTTTAAAACCTTATTTTTATAATTTTCAGGTATAATTTATACACCAAGAGATACATAGATATTAAGGGCAGAGCTTAATAAGTTTTGACAAATGTATTATCTATACCCAAACCAAGATTCAGAATATTTCCATCACCGCAGAAAGTTCATGCCTATCCCACTCCAGTCAACCCCACTCCAGGACTCCACCGTTCTCATTTCTATCACCAAAGATCAGCTGAACCCATCTTGAACATCAGATTAACTGGAATCCTATGGTGTATCTTTTGTGTCTTCCTTCTTTTACTCAATGTCAACCAGACTCATCCATGTTGTTTCAGTAGTTTATTTTTTTTTAATAAGTAGGATTATATTATTGATTCTGTTTTCAAAACCCAGTCATATTACTAATTTGCCCCTCAAAATTCTTTCCATTCAGTGTGTCTCCTGCATGCTCCTTTGCATGCAGCTGCCTCCTCTAACTCTCCTTGGCAAAGCTTGAAGTGAGAAAGATACGTAAGTAGAATATTTTGTCCGCAAGGATGCCATTTCAGGTAGGAGTGATTCTACCCTCAGGAGAAACTGACAACCAGGCAGTCCAGCACTGTGGTCATGAGTACAGACTTCAGAATAGACAGATCGAGGTTCTCATTTCTAGTCCAGCACTTAGCAGATGGGTGGCTGGGGACAGGTGATTTAACCTCTCAGTGACTGTTTTCCCATTTGCAAAATGAGGATAATAATACCTTCCTAATAGGGATTTGTGAGGACTAAATTATATTGTACATAAAATGTCTGGCATAATAGAAACTAATAATAGCCTCAAGTTAGACTATAATAAATATCCTCCTGCTTCATTCACATACTTTCAGCTTTTCTAAGTCTTAATGGGTTTTATACTTTACATTTTCAGACTCTTTTAAAAATAAAGAGTTCATGACTATATCTAGAAAACTCTGTCAGATATTTACTTAAAAGAAACGCTATTTCCTCTGGAAAAAAAATAAAAGCCTTTCATCATTTATTCAATGACAAGTACATACTGAGTTCTGATGCTGAGGGGCTCTTCATAAGAGTTAAGGACACAGACCTAGCTTCCAGGATATTTGGTTTTGGAGGGGAATAAAATAAGCACAAAAATAACTATAATACAAAGCAGAGTATGGTCAATAATAATAATAATTAACATCTACAAACAAAGCTAGTGGAGGTGATGGCATTCCAGTTGAGCTATTTCAAACCCTAAAAGATGATGCTGTGAAAGTGCTGCACTCAATATGCCAGCAAATTTGGAAAACTCAGCAGCGGCCACAGGACTGGAAAAGGTCAGTTTTCATTCCAATCCCAAAAAAAGGTAATGCCAAAGAATGCTCAAACTACTGCACAATTGCACTCATCTCACACACCAGTAAAGTAATGCTCAAAATTCTCCAAGCCAGGCTTCAGCAATACATGAACCGTGAACTTCCTGATGTTCAAGCTGGTTTTAGAAAAGGCAGAGGAACCAGAGATCAAATTGCCAACATCTGCTGGATCATGGAAAAAGCAAGAGAGTTCCAGAAAAACATCTATTTCTGCTTTATTGACTATGCCAAAGCCTTTGATGGTGTAGATCACAATAAACTGTGGAAAATTCTGCAACAGATGGGAATACCAGACCACCTGACCTGCCTCTTGAGAAACCTGTATACAGGTCAGGAAGCAACAGTTAGAACTGAACATGGAACAACAGACTGGTTCCAAACAGGAAAAGGAGTACGTCAAGGCTGTATATTGTCACCCTGCTTATTTAACTTTTATGCAGAGTACATCATGAGAAATGCTGGGCTGGAGGAAGCACAAACTGGAATCAACATGGAAACAGTGGCTGACTTTATTTTTCTGGGCTCCAAAATCACTGCAGATGGTGACTGCAGCCATGAAATTAAAAGACGCTTGCTCATCAGAAGGAAAGTTATGACCAACCTATACAGCATATTAAAAAGCAGATACATTACTTTGCCAACAAAGGTCTGTCTAGTCAAGGCTATGGTTTTTCCAGTAGTCATGTATGGATGTGAGAGCTGGACTATAAAGAAAGCTGAGCACCGAAGAATTGATGCTTTTGAACTGTGGTGTTGGAGAAGACTCTCGAGAGTCCCTTGAACTGCAAGGAGATCCAACCAGTCCATCCTAAAGGAGATCAGTCCTGGGTGCTCATTGGAGCGACTGATGTTGAAGCTGAAACTCCAGTACTTTGGCCACCTGATGCGAAGAGCTGACTCATTGGAAAAGACTCTGATGCTGGGAGGGATTGGGGGCAGGAGGAGAAGGGGACGACAGAGGATGAGATGGTTGGATGCATCACCGACTCAATGGACGTGGGTTTGGGTGGACTCCGGGAGTTGGTGATGGACAGGGAGGCCTGGCGTGCTGCAGTTCATGGGGTCGCGAAGACTTGGAGACGACTGAGAGACTGAACTGAACTGAACTGAACTGAATATAGTGGTTAAGAGCATGGTCCCTGGAGTCATACTATATGATTGAAATAGTGGCTCAGTCATGTGATGTTGGGGAAGTTACTTAACCTCTTTGTGTGTTATTCACTTATAAAATGGGAATAATAACAGCACTTATCTAGCAGAGCTGTTAGAAGAAGTAGATGAGTTAAAATATGTAAAAAAATTAATACATTAGAAAATATGCAATAAATAATAGCTAACACTCATTGAGGGCTTCCTTGTTGGCTCAGTAGTAAAGAATCCACCTGCCAAGGCAGGTTTGATCCCTGGGTCAGGAAGATCCCCTGGAGAAGGAAATGGTAACCCACTCCAGTTTTCTTGCCTGGGAAATTCCATGGACAGAGAAGCCTGGTGGGCTACAGTCAATGGGGTCGCAATAGAATCAGACACAACTTAGTGACTAAACAACAACAAAAACCCACTTATTGAACACTATGTGCCAAGCACTGCGTTAAATGGTTTCTATGCATTTCTTCACACGATCTCCACAATGTTGTCTCTACCATTATGCCCATTTTACTCACAAGGCAACTGAGGGGCAGGAAGTTTAGGTAATGTGCCCAAGATTACATAGCTAGTAAACAGCAAATCCCATAGAAAAGACCTATCCATAAAATGGGGACAGTGATAAAAGTACTTACCTTAATGAGAATTAAACAAATTAATATTTGAATGATGGTTAGAACAGAGCCTAGAGCACAATAAGGCCTACGTTAAATACAAATTGCTATGGTGATTCTGAAATGGCAGTAAATAACTAAGGAAGGCTTGAAAGGAGAGAGAGAAGTGGAGCAAGAGGAGGAAAGGGGAGGAAAGGGGAGGAAAGGAGAGAAGAGGGAGAGAAGGGAGGGGAGGAAGGGGGAGGAGACAGGAGGAAGAAGAGGGAGGAGGAGCTGGAGAGAGAAAGGGGGTTGGGAGACAGACTGGTAAAGGTCAGAGTAGAGCAGGCAAAAAGAAATAAATAATAGGAGTAATTAAGTCTGATTAGGTTAAAAACAAAACCCCTCCCCTTTCCTCCAGTTAGTTACTATTTCTGCCAGCTGTACCTCGATATATCTTTTATCATCTTCTTTGACTCCTGTAGAATCTGCTATCCGTACCCTCTTGTCATCCATTTTACAATACTTATGGAGTGCCTCTATGTGCTGGGCACTGTTCTGAGCCCTGGAGATATGCCAATGAACAAGACAGGCCACATCTCAGTTCCTATTCTGCACTATAATAATGCCAATACTCCAAGCTGGATTCCCAGCTTTTGGTCAGCACTTCTCCAATCCATATTCCACAGGGCCACCAGAGAGACTAGATGATACAGATCCTATCCGGGCACTCCCTAGTTTAAATCCCCCCTGTTTAAACAGATTTCAATCTCTCGAGCATCGTGTTCAAGGTCTGTCACGAACTGTCCCGCACAGCCTTATCTCCCAGGCTTCACCTCCATGCAGACCGCACTTGTGACACAGTAAATCACTCAAAATCTTAGACAAGCGCACTTAGAAATAAGCACCTGCTGAAGGGATGTGGCTAGAACTCCATCCCTATTTCATCCTTCTACACGGAAACCTTAGGATAGTCTGGTTGCTCCCGCCTCCAGCCTGTCAGACTAAAAATCAGCCCTGACTCCTCCACAGCCTGGGCATCCTGAGAAGCCTGTGAGCACTCCTACCCAAGCGGGAGCCGGAAGAGGACGGGCTTCGCGCGACCTCAGGGCCGCCATCTTGGCTGAGTTGGCCGGAAGAAGTCTGGCAAGTCGGCAAGCGAGTGCGCACTGAGACTGCGCGGTGGCCGCGCCGCGGCAACCGTCCCGAGCCTTCTGCGGTACAGCCCAGCAGCCGCAAAACCCCGTGTCACCTCTCCTAGTCCTCCTGCAGCCGCCCTAGCCGCTGTCCAACCCCTCCACCGGGGTTTGTGCAGCGGCTCGCACACCCCGCGGCCCGCGTACGCGCTCTGCACCTGCCTACCCGAAAACATGTTGCAGAAACCCGAGAGGGGGGCTCTCCCCATCCCTCAGGCGGAGAGGGAGATGTGTGGCAGCCATGACGGTGAGACCCAGGCTCTGACCGCCTCGCAGGAGATGGCCCCGAGCCGCCTCCTGCAGGAGAGGCCCGAGGAGGACCTTGGCGCTGTAAGGGAGGAGGGGGCTACAGAACCCTCTCTCACCCCGAAAGGCGCGAGGGCTTTGGCAGCCAAAACCTTGGCCCGGCGTAGAGCCTGCCGCCGTCTGGATCGGACGGTAGCCGAGTTGGTGCAGTTTCTGCTGTTGAAGGACAGGAAGAAGAGCCCCATCACTCGCTCCGAGATGGTGAAATACGTTATCGGAGACTTAAAGGATCTGTTCCCTGAGATCATCGCAAGGGCCGCAGAGCATCTGCGGTATGTCTTCGGTTTCGAGCTGAAACAGCTTGACCGCAAGCACCACACTTACATCCTGATCAACAAACTAAAACCTATTGAGGATGAGGAGGAGGCTCTGAGAGGAGATGGCCCCAGGTTGGGTCTCTTAATGATGATCCTGGGCCTTATCTACATGAAAGGTAATAGCGCCAGAGAGGCACAGGTCTGGGCGATGCTGCGTCGGTTGGGGGTGCGTCCCTCAAAGTATCACTTCCTCTTTGGGTACCCGAAGAGGCTTATTATGGAAGATTTCGTGCAGCTGAGATACCTCAATTACAGGCGTGTGCCTCACACCAACCCACCGGAATGTGAATTCTCTTGGGGTCCCCGAAGCAACTTGGAAACCAGCAAGATGAAAGTCCTGGGGTTCGTGGCCAAGCTCCATAAGAAAGAACCCCAGCACTGGCCAGTGCAGTACCGTGAGGCCCTGGCAGATGAGGCTGATAGGGCCAGAGCTGGGGCAAGTGTGAGGGCTAGGGCAAGCACCCACCTCTGGTGAGGGCCAGCTAGGGATGGGGGTGGGGGGGCATATAAAAGCTACCGTCTGCGTCATAAGTAGACTCGGTGGGGAGAGGGTCTTTATTTCTGTAGCATTTGTGTTCGTGTAACTAGAATTTAGTTTTTGTATCTTGCTCAGTTTTGCTGTGTTTAATATACTGTTAAATTGATGTTTATAAATGAAATTCGTCTACTTTTTCCTGTAGGATTTTGTTGTAGATTTTTGCTGGTTTTGTAAAATGAATTGAAAAACTTTACATTTTCTTCTGTGGTCTTGAACAAATTATGCAGCACCAAATGATGTATTTAAATAATTTGAAGGAACTCAGCAGTATAATGATCTGGTACCAGGGGAAAAAAATAGCTGAATGGTATCTAGCTTTCTAACAGTTTTTGTCTATTGTATAAAGAAAAAAGGCTGACATGTAACTCTGCTTAGTTTTTATAATATCTGGTGGTGGGGGGTGGGCATGCAATTAGAGGTATAACCTGGTACACGTAATAAACATTTGTTAAGCATCTTTTGTGTGATGCACTGTTGGGGGTATTTGGGAATTAAAGGGCTTCCCAGGTGACTCAGGTTAAAGACTCTGCCTGCAATGCAGGAGACCCGGGTTCCATCCCTGGGCTGGGAAGATCCCCTGGAGAAGGGACTGGCAACCCACTTCAGTATTCTTACCTGGAGAATTCCGTAGACAATGGAGCCTGGAGAGCTACAGTCCGTGGGATCCAACAGAGTTGGACATGACTGAGCAACTGATACATGCTGAGCAAGATAAAGGTCCTACTCTTCAGAGCTGGACAGTAAATAAATAAACCAGAAATTACAGTGCAGTGAGTTGAAGGCTGCAGCGAGACACCTAGCCCCACTGGAGTGATTGGGTGAGGCTTGCCTGAAATTACCTTTAGTGGGACTTCAGTGTAGGGAAGGTGAAAAAGACAGGGTGGGAGGAGACCGGGGGGGCGGAGGGGGGGCATGAAGGGGGGTGAGGAAAAGAAGTTGCAATGAGGAGATGGTATTAAAAATGACTACTTAAGATGCTCTTGAGTTACATGGGATGACTTGATAGATAACAGATCTGGAAAACAGCCGCCTTTGGCCAGTGCACTTGGCCCAGGGCACTTTATTACAGTGCATACATGATGGTGTCTATTGGCATTTTGGTCTTCTCCATCTCCCTTCTCTCAATCTTCATACGTTTTCCTCTTCTACCAAAGCCCTCAGGGACCAAGCACTATAACAATTCTGGAACAGTGTGTAGGGTGGAGGGTACGTGTGACGTCCACTACTGCCAAGAAGTCTTCACGATCTCTCCCTTGGCACCAGGAAGCCCAGCACCTTCATCAGTGTTTCTGCTTGCTGCTTTCCACTTGCTATCTCCCATTAGGAGAACTGTAGACATCTTTCACATTCTTAATACACATGAAGAGTCATCAACAAAAGCAGCTCAAGCCTCTGCAGTGCCCACCACCTTCACTCTGAGGATGAATCCTATAGGATGGGTACATCGAAGAATAAGGAATCTAGATGAGTGTAACCAAACTAGAGCTGGGTGTAGGAGGATTGAGATGCTGGCCCCTACAGCTGCCATATATGGAAGACCCACTTCCTTCTTTCTTTACTGCCAGTTTTTGTGTGTGTGCACTTTCCATTGACCTGAATAACATCTGAGTATGTTAAGGTTAGCATGGAATACAAACACTTTGAGATAAAAGCCCAGGGATCCAAAAAATCACAGTGAGACCAAAAGCTGTAAGTTTATGGGTAAAAAAGTTTGCTAATGATTATGACTTCTGGACAGTTTATTAATATTAATTCATTAAACAAAAGTACTGAGTGCCCACTATATGCCAAGGACTCTGCTGGGTTCCAAAGATGAAAAGGGAAAACTGATTTTACCCTCAAGGAATAATAGTGATGATTTCTCACATTTGTATTTTCTCACAGCTGTTGAGAGGTCAGCAGTGTCTGTACCTGAGGGTCTGATTACTTGGTGATTTGCTTACGGTCACTTGACAAAAGATAGCAACAAGACAAGAACCCAAGTCCCTTGCCTCCCAGTGTGTTTCATTCTAGTACATTGTGCCCCATGTCTGGGTTTCGATATATTGTATGTGATTTTATTTATCACAACTGCAAGAATCAAAACGAGGCACATGTAATTAACGCCAGTTGCCACTGCAATCCTTATGGGATAAGTAGAATAGAAATACTTCCCATTTCACTGGCAGTAGAGGTGATTTTCGGAGAAGGCAATGGCACCCCAATTCAGTACTCTTGCCTGGCAAATCCCATGGACGGAGGAGCCTGGTAGGCTGCAGTCCATGGGATCTCTAGGAGTGGGACACGACTGAGCGACTTCACTTTCACTTTTCACTTTCATGCACTGGAGAAGGAAATGGCAACCCACTCCAGTGTTCTTGCCTGGAGAATCCCAGGGATGGGGAAGCCTGGTGGGCTGCCGTCTATGGGGTCGCACAGAGTCAGACACAACTGAAGCAACTTAGCAGCAGCAGACTTTGCTGAAAGGCAGAAGTATAGTTCATGGCAAGACAGGACTAACAACTACCATTTATTAGACATCTGCTACAGGCCAAAAGCATTCCCCTTTCCTTTTCACCACCACATTGCAAAGTTTGGTATTATGAAATACCTTCATTTTACAGATATTAATACTTGCCATTTATTCAATACCTAATATGAGCCAGCTTTTTAATGCTTTACATATGTTTTAATGATTTTTATAACAATCTAACAGGATAGATGCTATCTATTCCATTTTGAACTGTGCAAACTGAAACTCAGAGAAGCTATAAAGTTCTCATAGATAGCATATGACATAACAAGGGTTGGAACTGAAGCCTGACTGAGTCAAAACCCCACAGCTTTTCACTGTTACACATTTCCTTCTTTTTGGAACTCCTTTCAGACTTGGGGACTTATGTTCTTTCTTGCAAACATGGCTATCTCTCTGGAAATGCAAACAAGGATTGTATAACCAAGGTAATTAGGACAAGACTGGTCTGTGAGAAGGTAAAAAGGAGGTTAAAATAAAGTTGGAGAGTTATCTGTGGACATTGGTTCCAGCTCTGCCTACCCACAGTGTTCTGAGTGCTGACCACAATGTGTAGAATGTGTAGCTTTACTCAAATTCCGCACGTTTTGTTCTTATAGGCCATGTTTCCTCAATCTTCGTTAGTCTGCTCTCTCCATTAAGGCTCAAATTAAGTCTTTCATGCCATGAAACAATCATCTACCATTCGTGAACCTGCAAATAGTCCCAACGTTGCTTCCAGATGGTACAGAGGGCTGGCAGAACTCATACCCTTGCCTCAGGATGAAAGACCTCCCATGTCACAGATGCCATCATCAGCTTCTCCGAAGTACTAAAAGTGTGGCCTCTGGGCCCATGTGTAGAGCAGACCTTGGCCATGGTGAGGGCAAGAGATGAATTCCCCCATGGATTACGGTCACTCACATGAGGGAGAAGGAAGGCTGGGATCCCTGGTCTTCTTTCCCTTCAGGCACAAACAGAACTAGATCTTCCTGGGTGAAACTGTGGGTGGGAGAGCAAAGAGATTTTGTCAGGAGAGTGATAGCAGATGGATTACTTCAGATCATACTTACTCTACCACAACTAGGTAACAAAGCCAGGAAAGAGAAGTCCCTTGAAAACTGTGAATCAAGTCTTAGACAATGGGAAAGTTTCAGTTCTGCCACAGACTCTGCAGGGATCTTGACATTCAGCGGAGTCAGGACTTTTGACCCACTGGAACTTGAAGAGTGGGCGTTTGGAAACAGGCTCCAGTTGATTACAGCCCCAACATCTAACAGTCACGAAGGGCTCTGGAGGTGGCAGCTCATTCACAGCCCCTGTAAATCAGGCCTCAATTCATAGGCTCAATCACAATTTCCACTTGAGATAATTATGCTCCATGCCTTGGTTATGGTGGCAATTGATGCTTGTGCAAAATAGTCCTCAAATTGTGCAGCCCAGCAGAGATGGCAACAATTACCTCCCAGCAGAAATATAGTGTACTGACTAAAGAGGTTAGGTGTTCTGAAAAGTGTCCCAATCAGGGCCTTTTAAAAGTCATGACTATGTGACCTTGAACAAGGAATTCCAAATTCTGAGGACTGAAACTCTAGGAAAGATTAGTGGGTGATTAGAGTTAATGGTTAGCTACAATCCACACCCATGACCCATCTTACCAGCTGACTGCAGACCCTGCCCAGTTCCCAGGCTAGTCGCCACTGATAACAATAGCAGTCAACAATTATTAAGCCTTATCTATCAGGCATGGTGCTAAGATGATAACCGAGATGATAACCAAATTGGCTCCCTGTCTACTCCAGTACCCTCTCAACAGCCAGTCGAAGGTGAACTGGATGAAATTTTTCTTCCTGAAGCAGTTCAACAATGGGAGACTCGGCCTCCTGCTGATCACTCTCCTGGGCATCCTGGCTGTGGTGCTCATCAAGGCGGAATACTACTGACAGACCCCCGCCACCTCCTCATCATCTCTGCTGAATTATTCTTCTGCTAAGTGGATAACGAACCAATCATTTTTAAATCGTACCAGAACTTTTAAGAAGATATGCAAACACACCATTTTCACCATTCACCATTAATAAAACTCACCACTTCAATCAAAGCCCCCCTCACTTACCCGCCCCCCCGGCGCCCCAGGACTGAGTATGCTTGCTCAGAGAACCTGCGTCCCTAGAGCTCTGGGCCTGGGTGGGGAGTGCGCTGGGTGATCCCATGTTCCCAGAACCTGCTCAGTGACTCCTCCTCTCCAGGGACATGGGGCTTTCCACCCCCACCTTCAGGCAGCACCCCCTGAAGCCTTCCAGAGTCTGCCCCACCCAGGTTTCCATGTCTCAGTCCAGAGAGGTGAGGCAAGATCTCCCAGACCCCTCAGGGTTTGGGGCACTAGAACTGGGGTATGGGGATCCCTGTCCCTGATCCTAGGACCTGAAGACTGACCTCCAGAAGGCGTTCCTCCTTTTTCACCAGTCTCCATCCTGTCTCGTGCTCGGCTTGTGATGGTCAGTTGTAACGTCCACATGGGGTAAATCCTCAGGGTCCTGGAAGACAGCTGCCAGGTTGGTGCAAGAATCACCTGTCATTCATAGGCTGTGTGAGTCTTACAAAGCCACTGGCCTGTTTCACTTCTGTTGTGACAGTACTCAGACAATACCCACCCTCTAGCAGGGCCTGCACGTGGCAAGTCAGTGGCTCTTCAGGGACGAATCTTGTTTCTGTACCACGAGGCAAGTAAGCATCCCCTTGGCTTTCCTTGTGGCTCAGCTGGTAAAGAATCTGCCTGCAATGCCAGAGACCTGGGTTTGATCCCTGGATTGGGAAGATCCCCTGGAGAAGGGAATGGCTACCCACTCCATTTTTCTGGCCTGGAGAATTCTATGGACTGTATAGTCCATGGGGTCGCGAAGAATCGGACATGACTGAGCGACTTCCACGTTCACTTCATTTCTACACAACAGCCCCATGAGGCAGATTCTGCATTAGCTGTCATTGCAACACTGTAGGCAGACCACAAGGAAGGCATAATCCCTTTCATGCTGTCAGTGCACAAGTTAAGTGACTTGCCCAAGGTCATGACATAACTTGTGAACTGTGAATCCAGAAGTTGAACCTGAATCTCCTGGTTCTTGCTGTTAGTCCACCCTGCTGGTCTGCAGAAGGTTCTCAGGGAGCACCCAAGCTCCCTTTGGGAAAATGGGGCTGCGGGAGAAGAAAGAAAACCTCTGGGCCTGCTCCTTTATACCATTACCTAGAGCACCCAGAGTAGAGTCAGTAAGGAACAGGAGGAACAAATTGGCTTCTCTGACTGCAGGGTCACCAGAAGGGACCCAGACTGGGAGGGGAGCCCATTTGGAGGAATGCCAGCTCTGGGCAGCAGCACTGTGGTTCCTGCAGTGGGGGACCTGGTGCCCAAGATGCAGAGGGGTGTCAGCACAGGGAGGGGCCGCCATGAGGCCAGAGAGGGCTCCTACAATGGCACGTCCTTGGGCCCCAGGGCAGACGGATCCGCTTTTCACCCCACTCTGCCATGCTCTCCTGTCTGCCTTCAGCTGAGGACCTAATTCTCTGAGCTTTGGTTTCCTCATCTTTCAAACAGAGATAAAGCTGCTGCTGCTAAGTCACTTCAGTCGTGTCTGACTCTGTGCGACCCCATAGACAGCAGCCCACCAGGCTTCCCCGTCCCTGGGATTCTCCAGGCAAGAACACTAGAGTGGGTTGCCATTTCCTTCTCCAATGCATGAAAGTGAAAAGTGAAAGTGAAGTCGCTCAGTCATGTCCGACTCTAGCGACCCCATGGACTGCAGCCTACCAGGCTCCTCCGTCCATGGGATTTTCCTGCCAAAAGTACTGGAGTGGGGTGCCATTGCCTTCTCCGAGAGATAAAGCTACCTACTTCAAAACACCATGAAGCCTGAAGGAGGGGATTACCAGGCACTTCGCACAAGATCTGCCACATGGGAACTAGTGTTATTATAAACTGTGTTCACTCATTGCAACAACACTTATCTTCTGTACATACATCCTGGTGGTGAGATTACAGCAGAGAATAACAGACAAAAATCCTTGTCCTCTAGAGCTTGCAGATCAGTATGAGGAGATAGACAATAAGGAAGTATGATACACAGCATGGTGGATGGAAGTCTACGTTGCAGGGAGAAACAAAGCAGGAAAGGGGGTGTGCGATTTTAAACAGCCTGCTCAGGGAAAGCCTCGCCACTGAGACATTTGAGTCAAAACTGAAGGTGAGAAGCAGGAAGCCCACAAGCTGTCTGAGTCGGGGGACCCAGGAGGAGGGGGTGCCAGCAGATGGAACAATGAGTGTGAAGGCCAAGGGTGGAAGCAGGCCAGGCGGTTTCTGAGAAGTAGCTCCTACAAGCAGAGTGAGAGATGGGGGAGGGCTGAGAAGTAGGAGTGTTCCTTCTCCTCAAGGAGCTGGCACAAGGACCTAAAACAATGAATAAACACAGATCTGCACCTAAGAGTTACCCTCGGAGCTCAGCAGAGGAAGAAACCACAGCAGCCTGAGGCAGCAGGGCCTTCCGCTGGGCCCTGAAGGGGAAGGAAAGAGAAAATATTCCTTATATGTAGCGTTTGTGTTTCTAATTATAAGTGCTTGTAGTGGAAAATTTTGAGAGTTCCATAAAAATATAAAGAAGAAAATGGATTCTTTAGAACACTGGCACCCAGAGGCAACCACAGTTAACAGGGCAGTACAGTTTTTTATCTGTCTCTAGTGTATTTAGTTTTCACCTGCCAAGGGTAGAAATGATTTGTTGCTACTTTAACAAAATGAGTCACGACACTGAGCCCCACTCCATGCAATATGTCCTCAAATACTTCTGGGTGTTCCTAGTGGGACATCTCAAAGGATGTCACAAGTCCATCTATCCACAGCAGTCACCATGTGGGGCTTATGGAGGCCCATGAAAGGAGCGTCTGCCAGAGATGGTCCCTTGGGGGGTCCTTAGCATCCATGGCTGCTGCCTCCTCTGATGGCCACCAGGGTACCAGAGGGATGCTGTGTTCTGTGTGCACAGCGTGGACAGCGTGTCCTTCTCCCCAACTCTGTGTCAAGAAATATCACCTGGGTCCCAAAGCAGCAGTGCCAGGCCCTCTCCAACCTCCTTAGGAAGCCTGCTTGTCTCTGCTTGCAATGTCTTACAAGCAACTCTCCAAACTTCAGCTGAAAATAGTTGCCTCCACCGGGACCAGTTCAGGTTCCCTTCCTCCACAACTCTTTTCCTCAAATCTTAGGAAAAAAAGGGAAAAAAAGGCAGTCCCTGTCTCCCAAGGCATGTCTGTTTACACTGCTGAACCAGAACAGTGAACATCTGCACTCACGTTGTCGGTGACTACACAGTTTAAGATTGGTGTTGATTTTCCCAAAACAAAGCAAAAGTCTGCCCCAGTGGTAAATTAAATTCTCTGCTGCTGCTGCTGCTAAGTCACATCAGTCGTGTCTGACTCTGTGCGACCCCATAGACGGCAGCCCACCAAGCTCCCCCGTCCCTGGGATTCTCCAGGCAAGAACACTGGAGTGCATTGCCATTTCCTTCTCCAATGCATGAAAGTGAAAAGTGAAAGTGAAGTTGTGTCTGACTCTTCATGACCCCATGGACTGCAGCCTACCAGGCTCCTCCATCCATGGGATTTTCCAGGCAAGAGTACTGGAGTGGGGTGCCATTGCCTTCTCCAGATTAAATCCTCTACCTCTATGCAAATCACTAGCAATTAGTTCCCTTCCTCCACATTTCCCAGCTTCTCCTCATCATGTTTTTAAAACCATAGGGTGCATCTCAGCCAGGGATGCTGTATTCCATGAGAGATGGCTATAATTTAGGTAAAAGGTTGGAATGGAGGAAAGGATTCTAGGCAAGGGAAACCACTCCAGCTAAGGTCAGGTAGCAAGAGCGTGCGGTGTCCTGGGGACCATAAGGGGACCAATTAGGTTGAAGCAGAGTTTGTGGAGGAGAGGAGAGGGCGCTGTGGATGGAGAGAGACAGTGGCTGCGGGAAAACCATGAGCACATTGACGGTGGCTTGGCTGGTCGTGAAGGGGGAGGCTGGAGGCAGGGAGGCCACTCCACGCTAGAGTGGATGGCAGCCTGACGTGGGGAGTGGTGCAGCAGGAACAAGAGTGGGAAGGACAGGCTGGGGGACGAGCTTGAAATGACTGGATAACTGATCAGCTTTGGGAAATGCAACAGAGGGACATGTGAGATATGACTCAGAACTTCAAGCTGTCATGTCTGGAAGAATGCTGGAGTCATTCATTAGAACAGCTGGATGCCCAGGGGGAGCTGGTTTGTGGTCAAGAAAATGGCTATGTCATCAGTTACCCTGAGTCTCAGCTGCTCAGTTGAATATCTGATGGATACTTGGAGCTGGGGCAGAGGAGGGACACTGAGGCTGAAGGTAGACACTCTGAGTCTCTTTGAAGACGTAGCCCAAACCATGGGCTTTCTCCTTGAGAGAGAGTGTAGAGGGAGGAGAGCAGAAGCTTGACAAGCTCAAGTTCTTGCTGAAAGCAAGGGTCTTGGCAGTCCCAAGCAGCTTACACAGAAACTTAGTCCTGCCCCCAGAGTGGCCTTCTGGGCCCATTTCCTAATTATATTTCTAATAAATGATCTGGGGGATAAGAAGAAAGTTCAGAGACAATAGCATGGCCAGGGACTCATGGAAGTGGGAAAACAGAAGATGCAAGTTGTTGCAAGTTGGTGTCAGTGACAGGGAGGCCAAGAGTCTTTGCGTGCATTAAAAAGAGAAGTACAAACACACAGTCGCACTGAGGCTGGAAGGACTCAGGACAGACCTAACCAAGGCTGAAATGGGTCAGCTCATGAGCTTCCAGACTTAGCAGCCTTTCTCTCCCAGCTTTATAAAGGACCTTCTGTCTTGGAATGGAACTTTCCAGGCAACAGCATCACCTTTGACCAGATCTGAGATATCTCCACAGGACAGATCCCCAGCGAGGGAGGTTCCACTCAGGGAGAACCCACACATTCAGCCTCTCGGACACACAGGGCATGTTGCCCAGACACAAATGCACACTTGTTATATATCAATACACGTACAAATATCTCCTCCAACTCCACAGGAGACATAAAAAAATATCATTTGGCAACTATCATATATCAGGTACTTTGCCTAGAGCTTTCCAAGTATTTTTACATTTAGTCTCACAACAATTATGAGAGAAAGGGATCATTTTCCGATTTTGTAAAAAAAAAAAAAAAACAACAACAACCAAGGCTCAGAAAAGTGAAATATTTTGCCCAGGATCACATGCCTAGAAAATGGCAGCTGGTTCCTGACCCAGATGTGCCTGTGCACTCACATGTTATTATTCTTCTTTCTTCAATATGTGTACACAATAGACTCATACACACAAACATATACCCATCCCCTCTGCACACACAAAATCCCCATAGAAAGTAAGCTCCTTGAGGGCAAGGATTGCATTTTGTCCACTGATGTATCCCAGGCATCTGGAACAGGGACTGGGCACATAGTATACACTCAACGAATATTTTAGGGTTGTCATTAAATGAACCGAAAGCATACAGGCATGGAATACTCACCTGTGTGCAGATATGCCTACACACATACACACGAGCACACTCACTCACCTTCACACACACTTACTAAATACATTAAATCCACTGTCTGAAAGGAGATCCCAGGTGAGGCCCCAGGTCTCAGAGGTGCCCCCACCCCTCACCCCAGGCCTGCTCCATCAGCGGCCTCATCGCTGGTCTCCCCAGACCCCTCCCTGGAGCAGCAACCAGCCCTCCCCGCAGCCTCATCACATCCCACCTCCTTCTTTTCTTAGTTCACTCAAAACAAAGAATTTTTCTAAAAGATCTTTACTAAGAGAGAAAGAGAAAAACATTAAAAAAAAAAAAAAAACCTGTAAGCTCTTGAACAGAGGAGTCGACAGAGCCAGTTTCTTATCCTAAGTCGTGCCCTTGAGTCCAGCCACAGCCTGGCATAGCTGGTGAGGTGATCAGCTTGTGAAGATCAGGCCCTGCTTGGCTGCTCTGCCAGCAGTTCAGATGCCCAGCCTAAGGGAGCAGGGAGTTGACACAGCTGCTCAATCTGGGCGATTCTCTCTTCCTCCAGATATGGCTGCTGCTTCTGTCCAGGCACAGACTCTCCTGCCACCCTGGCCTTCAGTTAACTGCAGTTTTACACCCTCTTTTTTTCTGCCATCTGCTGTGCCCTGGGC
>NW_011494905.1:135966-136773 GCF_000754665.1 Bison bison bison | reverse complement strand
AAACCAGGCTGGTCCAACCCAATCGCTCGGTAGAATTGTGTCAATTCTGTGTCTAAAACTCCAGCCACCTTAATTCCTTCCTGGAGCCTCAAGCCTCTGCCTGGCATGGCTCCTGCCCACCTCTGGGCCTCCATCCACTCCACCCTTCTTTTATCTGTTCTCCAGTGACATTTGCAAAGCAGTTCTGATGGAGGTGCCGGAGCCCAGGGTCCCAAGAGTCTGTTCACTCAGACACCCCAGAGCAGATCCTGGGCCAGTGTATCAACACCACTGGGGTCTCTGGATTAAAAAGTAAGTTCCTGAGCCCACCCAAGGCCTGCTGGATCAGAGTCTCTGCAAGTGAGGCCCAGAAGCCAGCACTTTTAACAAGCTTCCCAGGTGACTCTCACACTCCAAAGTCCAAGAAGGACCACCCCAGATTTATTAAATTCCATACATATCCTCATGCATATATAATAATGATAGCTAAAATATTTATTGAGCACTTACGATGTGCCGGGAAGTATTCTCATGTATTAACTCAGTTCACCCTTATAACAAGGCTGAAAAGGAGGCATGGTATCACACCCACTTCATGGTGACTTGCCCAAGTTCACACTGCCTTTGATGGGAAGTCAGGAATCAAACCTAGGCTCTGTGACTTCCAAGCCTGCATGCAACCAGCATATACTCTCTAGCACACACAACTGCACCCACATCGACCACACACAAGACCCCTAACCCCTCAGAACCACTGACAAAAAAGTTCCAACGAAAAAAGATGGAGAGCCAGCGCATTTTCCAAGGCTCCTGGTTTCTCTCTTACCT
>NW_011494905.1:123533-135866 GCF_000754665.1 Bison bison bison | reverse complement strand
CAGCAGAGCCAGGGAGCTGGTGAGCTGCAGCCCCAGGTCTTTGGCAGCACCCCCAGGCCCTGAGGCTCAGCTCTGCCTGCTGTAGGAAGCATGCCCACCACGGGCCTCTGCTGCCATGCCCCATGGACCCTGCCCCCCGGCCTCCACTGCCCAGTGTGGCGTGGCTCCCTGAGACCCGAGCCCCTGACAGGGCCCTCCCTGTAGCTAGAGAGCAGATGTGCGTGCAGCTTTCTCCAAAAGCAAGTCTTCTCAGGAATCCTGCCATGGGGGGAAGGTAGGAGGGTGGGGGAAGGAGTGGAAAAACAACTGAAATACCATAACACAGAAAAGTGATCCAAAGAAAAAGCAGCAACTGAGTATCTGGAAGGAATAAACTGAGGAGGAAAGGCGCAGAGTTGTGCAGCGTGGCCACGAGGCTGCCAACCTTGGCAGCCCAGGGCTGGGGGCTGGGGACTGGGCGGCGCCGTCAACTGGCCACAAGGCTGATCTGGCTAGGGGCTGAGGTGCAGGGAGAGCAGAGATTGGGCTGATGCGGGGTCTTGAGGAGGGGATTTCAGCCAGCAGCATCCTCCTTCCCAGGGCTCTGGGCACTGTGTTCTTCAGCCCCCAAGAGCCATTGGAGGGTCCTTCCCAACATTCTCCACCTGAAGGGTTTGCTTAGGACAGTGGAAAGAACCAGAATGATGCCTGGACTCAGACACCCTGATAGTGGGGAGAGAGGGCTTTCTCAGAATAGGGCTGGATGCTCTGACAGTAGAGGAGAAAGATGGGAAGGATTTATTCTGAAGCCACAGAATGCAGGATCAAGTGGTTCTCACCTAGCTCCCTCATGATGAGCAGCGCGACCGAGGGCAACTCACTTATTAAACACTGAGCCCAAGTCCCCTTGCTGTAAAATAGGCTAACTCAGGCTTTCTCTGTACATCTCAGGGTCAAAAAAGATCCATAGATTAGACAGCCTATCAAAGCTGAGGCTTGAGCACAGAAGCGAGATGGGGCGGTGTCTCAACACATGGAGCTGAAGGATTGGGTTTGAGACCTATTTACTAGCCACATGACCTTGGAGTAGACATTTAACCTCTCTGTGCTCAAAGGAGCCAAAGCCTAGATACATGAAAAGCTTTTGAAAAAAGTTTTACAAGTAGTAGATGCTGTCAGCTCCCACTTCCTCATCATGTTCCAGGTACAGATTGTATGTATATTTTTGTGAGGCAGGTACTACATATTCCCATTTTACAGAGGGAAAAAGAAGGCTCAGGGAAGTTAAGGAACCTCTGAAAACTGACAGGTGCTTAAGTTGAACCAGGTCTGTCTGACTCTGGAGCCCATGGCATCTCTCCTATTGCAGCCCACAGGGCAGGGATAGGCAATGCCTGGTTGGTAAGCCTAGGAAAGAGGCACAGTCTTAGTAGAGGAGCCTGGCTGAGGATATTGGGCAGCAAGAGCAGGGATTCTGTTCGGGCTCGTCTTATGCAGGAGGCGTGTTGAAGTGTGATGTGCCCAGACCTGGAGGAACAGAAGCCCCCAGTGTCTCATGACAACCTGGAGGCCAGGTGCCTGAGGGTGCAAAGGCACCATAATCCACCATGAGGGCAACTGCCAGGCAGAGCCTGGGGAACAAAGCAGGGAGCACGAGAGCTGCCAAGTAGGTCAGCAGAGCAGCAAACTGTTGAGCGAGATAGGTGTGGAGCTGGGAACAAGCTGGATTGTTAATAGGATAACCACAGATAAAAGGAGGCCCAGACAGGTCATCAGGATGGCTCAAGAATCAACTCCATAGCTGTGGTTGAGGCCTCCTCTTATATAAGAGGCTCTGTGAGGCTATGGGGGATTTTGAGTGGACAGGTTATTGAGACCTGGGCTCAAGTACAGAGAGAAAGCTGGTAGTTGGTCACAGGGTATGGAGTTGAAGAATCAGGTTTGAGATCTTCTCACTAGCCATTTGACCCTGGAGTAGACACTTAACTCTGTGCTGAAGAGCCAAGCCTAGATAAGAGCTGAGCAAAGATGGTCTCCCTCCACGTATGCTCACCAGCCCCTGCCCACACCTCACATTTCCCTTCTGTTTCAGCAGTTTTGACCACTCCATTGTAATGACCAACCAGTGTGTCCATCACCCCATCAGGACTGTGGGTTTCTCAAGGGCACCCCATCGTGGTGCCCGAGACAGGGACTTATAAGTGTTTGAGAAATGAAGGAGGAACTAAGTGAACCAAAATCCATCCTAGGGACATCCTAAAAGCAGGCAGTGGCCGATCTGGGTCTTAAAGGAGTGGGTATATTTAGATAGTATTAGGTTGCCCAAAGAGTTCGTTCGGGATTTTCCATACCATCTGATGAAAAACCCGAACGAACTTTTTGACCAACCCAATACTTTCTCTTCAAAGAAATCAAAGCTCTTCTTGGTTCCTAATATTTGAGTTAGCCCTCACACAGCACACATACCAGTCCCCAAATGCTAAAAGAATTCTTTCAACAATGTTTATTCATTCCACAAACATTTGCTGAGCTTAAACTCTGAGTCAGGCTGAAAAACAAAGGCTAAGAAGATAGGGTCCTTATTTCCAAAAGTGCGACTGGGAAGTGGTTGGGAATGGGGTGCAGATAAGCACATGATAATCATATTCTTTGACTATCTAGAGGATTCTGTGGGAGCCCATTAGAGATATAACCAATTATCCAGGAGGGAGCAAAGAAAGTGTTGCTATGTATGGCTGTGCAGGTCGTGTACTGCACAAGGCAGGGTGCGCCCTGGAGCTGAGCAATGCAGTTCTTCCTGGCCAGTGGCATCTGAAGTCCTGTTGCCCCATCATCCCAACCCCCAAACCCTGGTCCATCAACCTGGTCCCAGTGGATTTTTCTCCTCCTCTGGCTTCTCTGAGAATTTCTTTGTCTAGCCCTCCAGAGAATTTTTCTTCAGGAAAACTCTCCAGGAGCCCCTGTGATCCCCTTTCTCCTGCCAGCTCCATAAAGCAAGCCGGCTCCTCTCAGAGAATTACAGTTTGGGGAAGTGTGATTCATGGGGAAAGAACTCTTTCCATGGCTTTCTAACCTTTGATGTGACCCCCAAAAACCTGTGGCTAATACAGAATGCTCTAAATCTCACAAAGCTCATAAACACAAGAGCCACACTGCATTGGGCCGTGAACAAGGCCTCTGGCTAGTCAGCTCCTGCCACCAGCTGGAGGAATGTTCCCCTGTTCCCACCCTACACCGACAGCCCTCCCCACCACCCCTCTACCCTCCTGGCAGCTCTTGCAGCAGCCCAAGGCCCCTGTGGCTAGGAGGGGAGGCTTGTCGAGGTCCCCGATGGCCCACCAGTCCATGGCTGGACCCAGAACCTCTGCAGCTCCAACTCTGCTAGGAAAGGCCTCAGTTGCTGAGCAAGGGAGGGAAAAGCCAAAGAAACGGACTCTAAAATCCAGCCTCCCTGATGGGAAGAACAGCTGGGATTAGAAAGATACTTGTGAATTTTAGGTGACATGTCTGCAAAAGTAGTGCCCACTGAGGTTCCTGGAAGCTTTCTTGCAAAGCAAAGCAACATAAATGAAGTCTGTTTTTCCCATGAAAACAATGTGGGTTTTTTTTTCTTGGGGGGCAGGGGAGGGGGAAGGGGGAGGTTTTTTTTAAAGAGACAAATCCATCAGCCACAAGTTTAATGAACAGGAAGCCATATACTCATTCTCTACATAGTAGATTTCTTTCTAGAGCAGGGTATAGAAGAAACAGGACAAAATGGGAATGCATCAGATAATGCAAATGAAACGCCTTGCACAGAACGTGGCCTATGGTAAGTGATCAATAAAATGGTCACTGTTATTTTAATGCTGTATTTTATTATCTGAGCAATTCCTGGGAGAGGCACTGAGAGGAGCAAGAAGAGCCATAAAGTTTTCAGGAACTCTTCGGAAGCCCTGCTTGACCACCCCTGGTGGGGCCCCAAGACCTCCCAGTGGGGAAACCAACTGACTGTGTGGAGGACGTGTGTGCTCTGCCACTCATGCTGAAAATAGTACCATCGCACGGCTGGCGGCAAAGGTGCAGGGCCAGGCAGTGGCCAAACTAAACTGACGACGAACTTCAGGACACTTGGTCGGGACTTCCCTTCCTCCTGCATCCTCCATAGCACACCCACTGCAGCAATTTGGAAGTCTAAAGTTCTTTTTCTTTAACCCCCCAGTCTCTTGAAACAAGTTTTTGCCATTTGGTTTGGGGTGGGGGTGGGGATGGACGCTGGGCTGGCTTCCAGCAGCTCTCTGCTGGTCTTGACAAGCCTGCCCCCATGCCGCCCTGTTCTAGCAGGTCGGTGACATGTGGACACTTGACCCAGGCCCAGGACAAGTGGAAAGATTCCTGTCCCTCTGAGCACTGTATGTGTGTGTGTGTGGTGGTGGCTGCGGGGGTGGGGGTGGTGAGGGACGGGGGTCTTGCTCTCTGGAAAACCTTTCCAGAGATTTCTTTTCCCCTGAAGGCCAGGGATGCACCAGAAAGGTGAACCTTGTTCTCTTCTCCAAGGCTGGGGCTACACAGTGGGAAGGGATGGGTTGTATACCGGTGGGGGCCGCCTAACAGGCCCCCAGCGTACAGCCAACTCACTCTCTATGGGACAGAGGCATCTGCTTTCTCAACTCGTTAACTTCATACTCACAACCTGGGGAAAATCATCGCCCCCTCCCCTCTGCTTTCCCCACCTCTGCTTTAATCAGATTCTCACTTACTTTACTGAACAGAGAACGGAAAGGACCTCCTCTTAGTGTGTGCAGGCACTGAGAACGAATGGAGAAATCCCCAGGGGTCTAGCTATTGAGCTCCTGTTTGCCATATTTCTCTAGAATTTGCAATCAGGAGCCATCACTTCTCACTCACCTATGGTCATCATTTACTCTTTGGGCCTCAATGGCCTCATTTGTGAAATGGGGATAATAGCAATATCATCCCACGAGGCTGTTTGTTGTGAGGAATAAATGAGGTATGAGAAAGGGCTTTGCAAATGCTACAGTGCCACACATAATAATTACAGTGATTAATATTATTATTACAGTGCTGCAAGCACTATAAAAATAGCCATTGTCCCTCAGAAATCTGCCCCTCCTCGAGCCTGTCGATGTTTTCAGGGGAACACCAGCACAGCCTTCGAGACTAGAGTCTCTGTCTCCTGACCAAACATGCCAGGGGGCACAGCCAGGGCAGGAGGGCCAGGCTGAGGCCAGCCCTCTCTCTCCCTACCATCATCCAGCTCTAGCAAGAGGACAGTGATTATACCCCCAAGGAGGAGCAAGGTTCTTTCCCAGGGATTACCTCACTCCTCCAGAGGCGAGCAGACATAAAGAGAGGGAGGAGCAGAGTTGGCTAAGTGGGCAGCCTGGAGTCACATGACTTTCCCAAAGCCAGAGGAGGCAGGGCCAGAGGAGCAGACTAAAAGGGACTGATACTTTAGGGTCAAATCCAGGAACTACCCACTACCCACCCCCTGCCCCAGCCCCAGGCTGAAGAGGGGCCAGGGAGACCGAAGCTCTGTGGCTCCCATAGTAACTGCTCTTGTTTGCTGAGCCTGTCTCCGTGTTTCCCATCCATTTTCTCTCAATTGACCCTAATCACAGCCCTGCCACACAGGGGTTATTAGCTCCTTTTTCACAAGAGGCTCTGACCGGATGTCATTTTCCTAACGTTGCTCATCTACTTAGCAGCAAAGCTGGACAAGATCTGAACCAGGACCCGCTTGAGTCCATGGCTCAGAACCACTCTACCCACTGCCTGCCTGTCTGGTCAGCCCAAAGTGGCAGGGTGGGCTGAGTTTGGCTAGCCTCTGGGTGGGGTCCCCAGCCACTCCAGGGAGAGGAGAAAGCCTACCAAGAGAGGGGAAATGGTTTACTCTTAGTAACTCCACTTCTGGACACCTGCCAAGCCTGCACACCCCAGACTAAGCCACAGGGCTGCCCTGCCCTTGTGCCCAGCTGGGACAAGTGTCAAAAGTGACCTGCTCCAGCATTTGGCCCCAAACCTAGGAGAGGTACTGGGGAGCCCCAGAAGGAGGTCTTCTCACTTCACTTCCTGCTCACTGCAGAGCAACAGGGGCCTGATGATGGAGGACAAGAACCCAGCTCCTGAAGCAGGTGGGAGTGAGGACAGGCAGCCCTCTAGTCTTCCACCCCCAAACTGGCTGTGGGGAAAGATGCCTGAGTCCTCACCCCAGGGCAGGGGCTGGCCAGCTTTCCCCTCTTTTCTTGCCATCTCAGGAAGGGGTGATTGATGGTGAAATAGCCTGGACTGAGGCAAAGAACAAAGGAGGAACGATTAAATCCTATGGTTTTTGTTGGGATGGATCACCCCTAAGGAATTCTTTCTACTTATTGTAAAAGTCATATAGACGTATTACAGGAGATTTAGCAAATACAAGAAAAAGAATTATCTATAATTTTACCACCATAACACAACCAATGGCAACATTCTTGTGTCATTCCTTCCCAGGTCTCCCACCCCGTTTTTATTAAAAAAATTTTTAAACTGTGCTTATGCCATTTTCAGAAGTGATTTCCCCCATCACTTGTTGTGACATAAAATCACCTTCCCGTGTCACTGTGCAGTTGGCCTGTCCTCCTTTGGGACAACTGTAGGGGAGTCCACTGTGTGGGTCAAAGTAAAGCTTCCACCCCCTGATTTAAGCATGTTCATATTTGAAGTCTTAACCAAAGTAGACAATTTGAATCACATTTAGTCAACCTTTGATAAACTGCCTGTTTTGCAGAGAATAAGATGATATGGACTCAGAGCTGGCCCCAGAAAATCCAAGAAGCCCTTGGTTGCAGCAGGTTGGGGAGGGGGTCTGTGAGAGGGGAGGCACAGCTGGGCTGAGGTTGGGGCACCTGCCACCACTTCAGAGCCGCACAAATCAGGCCCCTTGCCATCCTGGCCCTGCAGAGCCTGGGTTCTCAACACTGCTTCCAGGCCAGAGAGTTGCCAGGAGAAATTGATTATAGAAGAATGTTAGATTGGAAAGCGAGGAGCCTCTGCCACGTGCCTGCTGTCCTTTCCATAGACTTCCTGCACTTGCTAGGGGCCTGCCTGGGGAGGGCAGCCCTGAGAACACTGGCCCACAGCTGGACAGCAGCCTAATTCCTAGGTGGGCCTCTGGCCCATCAGCCTGCCCAGGGATGCTCTCCAACAGGTCCTTTGAAGTTTATTAGGTATTTATCAAAGGGCCTACTGAATGCATTGGGCTTCCCCAGTGGCTCAGTGGGTAGAGAATCTGCCTACAATGCAGGAGACACAGGATATGTGAGTTCGAGCCCTGGGCCAGAAAGATCCCCTGGAGAAGGAAATGGCAATCCACTCCAGTATTCTTGCCTGAAAAATCCCATGGATAGAGGAGCCTGGTGAGATACAGTCCATAGGGTCTCAAAGAGTTGGACACAACTGAGCACAGCACACAATACAAGTGAATGCATTGTTTGAGTCCCTCCGCAAACAAGAAGAAACCTTCCCTGCCCCTGGAAGCTTATAGCTAGTTACCGAAGAATTGAACACAAAGGCAGTGTAGTCTCATGGTCAATGGCTTGCACTCCAGAGTCAGACTTGGCTGGGTTGAGTACTTCCCCCTGCCTCCCCTCCACTTATTGAACAAGTAAGTTACTTTAACCTTTCTAAGCCCCTGCTTCCTCATCTGCAGAATGGGGTTAATCTAATTTACTTGCAGAGCTGTGGGAAGGATTAGAGAGAATATATGTAAAGTGCCAGGCATTTGGTAGGTTTTCAGAAACGTTGGTTATAATTAAAGTAGCACAAAACACATGTAACGTAATAAAAGCAAGTGATAAAAGCATGTAAAGCAAGGAGGTCAGAGGATTGAGCAGGGAAGGAGCAAATAGCTCTTCTAAAGCCAGGGGCTTCTCAACCCTGGCTAGGCAGAAGAACCACCTGGGCAGCTTTGAAAGTATGCTAATGCCCAGGCCCCACCAAGCAATTAAACCAGAAAGGGACCCCAGGCCTAGGAACATTTTATAAAACACTTCCCAGGTGAATCTGGGTGCATCCCAAATGGAGACCCAGTGATCGAGAAGGTGTTTTGAAAATGTGATCTGGAAAGGAAACAACATGTGTTAATGTTACCTCGTACACACTAGGCATTCTCACAACTGTTAACTCATCGGAGTTGTGATGATCACCTGAAGCAGGTACTTTTAAGCCTATTTGAAACAAAAGGAAGCAGAGATTTAGGAAGGTCATTGAAATTCACCCACCCCCAGCCCACGCTCTAGAGCTGCATCATCCAGGAGAAACAGAGTGTGAGCCATGAATGGGGACCAGAGGTACAATTTCAGATTTTCTAGGAGCCACGTTAAAAAGTTAAAAAGAAACAGGTGAAATTAATTTTTTAATATATTTGATTTGACCCAATATAGCCATAAGCTCTATTGCAATGTGTTATCAATATAAAAATTATTCATGAAGTATTTCATGTTACTCTTTTCACACTGAGTCAGCAAGATCTGGTGTATATTTTGCACTCAGAGCACATCTCAATTCGGACTGGCCACAAGTGCTCAATTCAGACACGTCACATATGGCTAGTGACTGTCGTGCTGGACTGGCTAAAGGGACCATTGACCTGGAATCTGACCAAGCAGGTAATAAGAGGAGGTGTGGGGGCTGAGGAATTTCAGAATTAGCCCAGAGGTTCTTAAATGAGAGAGGGACCTGGAGCTCAGACTGCCCTCGGATGGCTGGGGAGTCTATAGGTCTCCACAAGCCTGAACAAGAAGTCCAAATGGACAGTCACATGCGAAAGAATGAAGCTGGACCCCGATCTTATCCCATACACAGACGTCAACTCAGAACGGATTAAAGGCTTAAACAGAAGACCTGAGTCCTTAAACCTAGAAGAAAATGTATAGGAAAGGCTTCTTGATATTGTTTCTCGGCAATTATCTTTTGGATTTGACTCCAAAAGGACAGGCAACAAAAGTGAAAATAAACAAGTGGGACTACAACAAAGTATAAAGTTTCTGCATAGCAGAAGAAACAATGAACAGGGCTTCCCCAGTGGCTGAGCAGTAAAAAATCCACCTGCCAATTCAGGAGACATGGGTTCAATCCCTGATGCAGGAAGATCCCATGTGCTGTGAAGCAACTAAGCCCATGCACCACAGCTACTGAATCTGTGCTCTAGATCCTCGGAGCTGCCAACTACTGAAGCCCACATGCCCCAGAGCCCACGCTCTACAAAAAGAGAAGCCACTGCAGTGAGAAGCCTGCATTCAACTAGAGAGCAGACCCCACTCACCAAAGCTAAAGACAAGCCCAAGCAGCAACAGAGACCCCACTCAGCCAAAAAGAAATATAATTATTAAAAAAAAAAAGAAGAAACGAACAAAATGAAAAGGCAACATATGGAATCTGAGAGAATATTTGCAAACCACGTATCAAAAAATGAGTTAATATCCAAGACATAGGAACTCTTACAACTCAATAGCAAATAATAATAATAACTCTATTAAAAACGGGCAAAGGACCTGAATAGAGATTTTTCTGAAAACTCACAAATGGCCAACAGATATTTGCAAGGATACTCAACATCATTAATCATAAGGGAAATACAAATCACAACCCTAGTGAGCTAATATCCCATACCCATTAGGATGTGTGCATGGTGTGTGCTAAGTTGCTTCAGTGGTATCCAACTCTTTGTGACACTGTGGACTATAGCCCATCAGGCTCCTATGTCCATGCAATTCTCCAGGCAAGAATATGGGAGTAGGTTGCTGTGCCCTCCTCCAGGGGATCTTCCCTACCCAGGGATTGAACCCAAGTGTCTTATGTCTCCTGCATTGGTAGGCAGGTTCTTTACCACTAATACAACCTAGGAAGCCCACCTGTTAGGATGTCTGTTATCAAAAATATAAGAAATAACAATGTTGGCAAGGATGCAGAGAAAAGAGAACCCTTGTACACTTGGTGGGAATGCACGTTGGTACAGCCCTTATGGAAAACAGTATTAGGTGCCTCCAAAAACTAAAACTAGATCATTCAATCCAACATTCTCACCCTGGGTATATATTCAAAGGAAATGAAATCACTATGTCAAAGAAATAGCTGCAGTCCCAGGTTCATAGCAGCATTATTCACAATAGCCAAGATAGGGGAACAACCTAGTGTCTGTTGGTGAATAAATGGATAAAGAAGATTCTTATATTTATGCAATGGCCTTAAAAAAGAAGGAAATCCAACCATCTGCAAGAACATGAATGAAACTGGAGTGCATTTATGCAAAGAGAAAAAAGTCAGAGAAAGAGAAATAGTTTATGGTAAAACAGGTGGAATCTAAAAAAAAATCAAACTCAGAGAATAGAGTGGGAGTTGCTGAGGGCTGGGAGATGAGAGGAAAAGGGGAGATACTGGTCAAAGGGTACAGACTTTCATAAGACGAAAAAGTTCTGAGGACCTAATGTATAGCCTAGAGACTATAGTGAATAGTACTGTATCATATACTTGAAATTTGATAAGAAATCTTAAATACTATCACCAAAGAAAAGGTAACTATGTGAGGTGATAGCTGTAGTTAATTAGCTGTGGTAATCATTTCATAATGTATATGTTTATCAAATCATCACACTGTACACTTTATATAATGTTATTTGTCAATTACACCTTAGTAAAGTTGGGAAGGGGGTTGGAAATCCAAAGATGATGAGGGGCCAGTGAGAGGATGAAGAAGGAAACACCAGCAGGCAACCAGCCCCATAAGTAGGACTGGGAGCCTTGGCACGTCCCTTCACCTCGGCTGGAGGAGATCCCCCGCCTAGGGGCTGAAAGTGTGAATTTACCGAGCTGGGAGAAAGCTGTTTTACGGTTCCTTTGGCTCCTTACTCACGGAAGCAGACTCACACCAGAACCCTCCCCTCAGGCTCCCCTCACCAGCCCTGCAGCCCATAAAGGGTAATGGAGCTGAAGTTAAAATAGTCACATGAAACCCACCTCATTTGAAAGGGCACCTGCTTTAAAAGCCAAATTTCCTGAGCCCAGGTTTATACATTAAGCTACAGAAAGACCTAATTAATTCAGAGCAACCCCACTAACTCTAAATTTGGGATACATTCTGCCTCAGGCGGGTCTGAAGTCTTTCCTTTTACACTATCTATGAAGAAACGGTTTGCTAAGCAAATAAATAGTGCAGGCCAGATTACAGAGACAGGTCTGGCTTACTTAAAACTGTTTTTAAGAACTTTAAAAATCACTTTAGCAGCCCCATTTGCAGGAAGTTAATGAGATCATTACAGCTGGTCCTTATCTATTTATTTCAACATTTCGGTTTTCCAAGCACCTTCAGACACACCTTTGGATGTGACCTTTCAGGTGGAGATGCAGTTATGTTTTAGTCTCCAGCAACTAACTTAAAGCCTGACACACAGTAGGTATCCAGCTACTTAATAGTCACTAAATGAATAGAGACGGGCATGGCAAATAATAGTCACATATTATAGGTGAGAGAAAGGAGGCTCAGAATTGTTTATAATGTATCTCAGGGGATCCCTCCAGCTGAACCAGCCTATGGTTCATAAGTGGTGAAGCTGGGGTTCAGACCATTCCTGGCTTTATGGGATCTTTCCGTTCTATTCTACTATTACCAGAACTGCTGCTTGACAACAGTTTATTAGCTAGGTTTCAGGAACAGTCTTTTTGTTGTTGCTCAGTCCCTAAGTTATGTCTGACTCTTTGTGATCCCATGGACTGCAGTAAGCCAGGTTCCTCTGTCCTCCACTATCTCCCAGAGTTTGCTCAAATTCATGTCCATGAATTTGACAGTCAGTGATGTCATCCAACCATCTCGTCCTCTGTTGCCCCCTTCTCCTCCTACCTTCAATCTTTCCCAGCATCAGGGTCTTTTCCAAAGAGTCAAGTCTTCATATCAGGTGGCCAAAACATTGGCCACACCTGCTCCTTAGAAGGAAAGTCAGTTCTTAGGAGCAACAAAAGCCACTTTTTTTTTTTCTTATAGGCTTCTCCCCAGGTAAAGGGGTGGTAAGTTCTGGAACCTCAGCCTCCCCCATAACAAGCCACAGTTCCCTTCTCTGCAGAGCATGGGAGGCCTTTCTGAGTTGGCCTGACTCTGACACTCAGCATGCATGGCTGTTGGGATGTCAGGGGACAAGCCTAGGTGAGTGTCCTCCCTGGGAGGAAAGGGCTGGAAGAATTGGGGACTGACTGTTCCACATTCATGTGGGCCTGGATCCTCCCGGGATTGCTTCCCAAGGCACTGGCCTTCCCAGAAAGGATGGTCTCTGTCTTCTGGGTCTCCCCTTTCCCGGATTGGTGGGGGCTCAGCGCGGGGGTGGGGTG
>NW_011494905.1:110131-123375 GCF_000754665.1 Bison bison bison | reverse complement strand
GGGGAAGGCCGAGCCTGGGGCTCTTTCGTGCTACAGCTGGGAAGAGGGGTTGGGTTTCAGCAAGCCGGGCTGGGGGAAAGCGACTTGCCTTCCCGGTGGTGAGGGAGCTGGCCCTGTGAGCCAGCAGTGCCGACAGCTTCCTGTCGAGAGCTGGGGGCCCACGTGACCGCTCCCCACTTGGAGGATTAGGGGGTGAAAGGCCCAAGGTGGCAGGAGAGCAGGAGGGGCACCCAGGCGCTATCTGGGGGTGCAGGAGGCAGAGCACTAGATCCTTTCTTGCTAAATGAATTCGGCTGGCTCTTGGCTCCTTGTCACACGGTCCAGCGAGCCGCCTCTGTCTGGGGGGTTGTGGGGAGGCGGGGGGTGGTGAGCCTCGGCACTGGCTGGGGCCAGGGCTGTTTGTTTAAAGTCCCCTCCCCCCAACCTGGCCACACACAGCCCCTCAGTGCCTGCCTGACAGGGAGGGAATGCGGTAGCCCCAGACCTGCTCAGTGAGAAGGAGACTGGCTCGGCTGTGACAGGGAACAGACGGGCTGGCGGGCGGCTGGGCTGAGGGCAGTGCACAGTCTCTGCCTCCTGGGCCTCCTCCTCAACTGGTCCCTCAAGGCTAAGTGCAGCTGCCGCCAGGCAACCAGGCCTCCCACTGAAGCCATCAGCTCTAAAGAGGCCCCCAATATCAGGCCTTGTCTAGAGATGCCCTGTTCTGTTCAACAAGCATTATTGAGCACCTACAGTATATACCAGGTGGTGCTAGTGGTAAAGAATCCACCTGTCAATGCAGGAGACGTAAGAGACATGGGTTAGATCCCTGGGTCAGGAAGATCCTCTGGAGGAGGGCACGGCAACCCATTCCAGTGTTCTTGTCCAGAGAATCCCATGGACGGAGGAGCCTGACGGACTACAGTCCATAGGGTCAGAAAGAGTCAGACACAACTGACTTAGTACGCATGCACGGTCTACAGAGAGGCAGGAAGGTGACAGAGATGACAAGGTTTGAGAGTGATAGGTGACAGTGAGTCCCAGAGGAGGGTACCCAGGTTAGCCTTGGGGCTCAGAGGCTGGGGAGGCCAGCAGGGAGGGCAGGGCAGGTTAGAAGGCGTGCCCCGAGGACCCAGTTCAGACATGGGTTTCTGAGACCAGTCTCAGATCCCACCTGAGATGGATCCCCTCTTCCTCTCACCCCTGCCCTGCCACCACTGCCCAAGGGGTGGCCTTGAACCCATAGGCCTTGGGAGGTAGAGAGACTAGTAGGTGGCTTCTCGGCACAGCCCTCCTCAGTCAGGTTTTCCGGGGCAGCTGGGCTCCCCCTCCCTCATGAACACTCCCTGTGAAGGAGGCATTGGGTGGCAGAGAGAGAGAAGGGGCCACCAGCCAGCCCTCCACTACCGTCCAACGGAAGACCAACAGCCCCGGGCCAAAACCCTATGCCACCTGACACCTCACCAGGATCTGAGTGTGCACTGTTCCACATCACCTTGGAACGCTGGAGTCTCAGCCGCCTTCTCTTTGGAATTTCTGGTGCAGCTCTCTCTGCCCTGTAGGTGATTTTTGTTCCAAGCTCCATGTCTGTTGTTTACACAGCTCAGAGTTCCGTGGAGTTAGAACAACATGCTTTCCTTCCCACTGAAGGTGCTATGAAAAACAGCCAGTCGGGGGTGGGGGGGGTGGGCGGGCAGAAGGGCCGTGTGGACCGTCAGGCACCTTGTTCTGATGGGCTCCTCCACCAAGGATGCTCTCCCGAGAGCTGGCTCAGCCTGAAGACCCTGGGCGTTCCTGGGAGTGTGGCCTGGGACTCTGAGGGAGCTGGGGTTCTGGAACTCCTGCTGGGAATTCTGGCTCTAAGAATGGAGTTGTCCCTTCATAGAGACCCACAGTCCTGGAATACCTCCCAAAGAGGGGATGATGGAAATGTACCCATCTTCAACCCAGTTACCAGCTGCCACCTTAGCTGAGGGCCCCAGGAAGAGGCAGGAAGCTGGTACTTCAATGTCCAGCAGGCCAGATGCTGGGAGAGGATGGGAGGGGAGAAGGGTGATGGGAGAGGAGGAAAAAGCTGTCCAGTCATTTTGAGGAAGATCTGAACACTCCTCCCTGCTTCTAACCAGCACATTCTGCCTCTGGGGATTCTCTCCAGCACCCTGCTTTTCCCTCTCCACTGGAGAGATCTCCCTGCTTCTCTCTTGCTTGTTTTAAGAACTGTCTAGAAGCAGTGGGCAGCGGTTTGGATGCTTGAGGACTCTGATGATTATTCCTCAGGTCTTCTCTTGGATGTCCCCTGAGAGCCTGGTTCAAAGCTCCCCACCCGCCAACAAACCTCATTCTTGCCTCTCTCCTTGTGACCCCTTCTCTCCACCCTCCCCCTGACTTCTTCTCTGTCCTACAGCCCTGTCCCCCAGCATGTCCTGCCTTTGGGTCTCTGAGTCTTCTCCACTCACACTGTGCAAATTGCATATCCCTGTTCATCAGTTAACAAGAACCAGGGCAAGTCATTCACTTCCCTGGGCCTCTGTTTCCCTGTTTATAAGATAATGAGAGCAGCAAGTGGGGGTGGGGAGCCATATGGCCTGGAGAGTCCCTACAAGCCCTTCAACCCTAAGATCCAAAGCACCTTCGTGGTGCCTGTCAGATATTATATGAGAAAAAAAAAAAATGACACCCAGTGTGTGCACTGGACCCCTGACCCCTCCAGCCCAGGCCAGCCCAGGGCTGGGCAGCAATCCCTTCAGATTTAAGAGACCACAGGTCAGATGACAGGATGGGCACAGCCATGTGGAGGGGACATCCCAATGGGAAGGGGACAGGAGCAGGGCGAGATGAACCTTCTCTACCCTCTCCCTTGACTAGTTCAGACACACTTGAGTGCCGAAAAATTCCCCAGTGGTTCTGTGCCAAGAATCCCCCAGCAGAGCAACTTAGTGTCTGGGGTTACAGAGACTTTGTTACTGCAGCAAAGCATACTACAAGCCATTTGCTGGTTTAATTTAATTATTTATGATAACACTTCAGAGTAAAAACTACACTTGTCAAAATAAAGGGGACTTTGTGCTGCAATGACCCAAATTTTATTGTTGCATTACTTAATGCACCGAAACCTGGTAATCGGCACCAGATCTCCCTGCAACTTGGGCAAATCAGCACCGTGTGCGGAGGACTGCGATGGATTATTGCTTCCTGCGGGAGTTATTTTAAACAAATTCTAACAAAAAGGCATTTCGAGTCCATTCTCTCACCCTAGTCAAATCGCCTCCTTTCCCCACAGAGGAGTGTTTCTGACACATTTGACTGTTGCTGTGTGCCCTTACGGAGAAGGCAATGGCACCCCACTCCAGTACTTTTGCCTAGGAAATCCCATGGACGGAGGAGCCTGGTAGGCTGAAGTCCATGGGGTCGCTAGAGTCGGACATGACTGAGCGACTTCACTTTCACTTTTCACTTTCATGCATTGGAGAAGGAAATGGCCAACCCACTCCAGTGTTCTTGCCTGGAGAATCCCAGGAACGGGGAAGCCTGGTGGGCTGCTGTCTATGGGGTTGCACAGAGTTGGACACGACTAAAGCGACTTAGCAGCAGCAGCAGCAGCAGCAGCAGTGTGCCCTTGACCCGCCTTTCTCTCCTGCACAGGCCATCCACTAGCCGAGCCTTAAACCCATCTGCACAACAGAATCTGCCAACGGAAGCTTAAAAAGATTTCAGATTCCTTGGACCATGCCAGAGAACCCCCACTGAGCCTCAATGTCACCTCCTCTATGTCAACATTCAGCCCCTCTGGGCATTTCCTCCTCTGTGGCCCACTTTGCTTGTCTCCTGACAGCTTCTGCTCCTCGACTGTAAGTTTCTTGAGAGCAGGGTCTTTATCTTTGGTGAGAGTTATACAGACCCAGTCCAGAGCACTAATTCCCGTTGTCACCCAGCATGGGGCCCCTCTTCCTCCCACCCTCCCACATGCCTTAGACCCACATTCTTCCTTTGGCAAAATTGGCCTTTTGAGGACAAGACTTTTTGAGGACAGAGCTTCCTGATTACACTGTGATAGATGTTGCTGCTACTGCTGCTAAGTTGCTTCAGTCGTGTCCAACTCTGTGTGACCCCATAGACAACAGCCCACCAGGCTCCCCCGTCCCTGGGATTCTCCAGGCAAGAATACTGGAGTGGGTTGCCATTTCCTTGTCCAATGCATGAAAGTGAAAAGTGAAAGTGAAGTCGCTCAGTCGTGCCCGACTCTTAGCGACCCCATGGACTGCAGCCTACCAGGCTCCTCCGTCCATGGGATTTTCCAGGCAAGAGTACTGGAGTGGGTTGCCATTGCCTTCTCCGGTGATAGATGTTAGGGGATATGAATTCACAGTGAAGAATAATGGGCATGTAATCTGGCCTTGCCCACAATTCACAGCAAGTCTGTGAAGACCAGCTTTGGGTACTTACTCCTTATTAATGGCCCTCCCCTGATCCCCAAGGATACTAGGTTCTATCAGTGCCTCCCTCAGCTTCTTCCCCTCCAATATTCACAGCAGTGACAGTGGTGATGGTAGCCTGGGTGACCTGGAGACAAATCTAGCAGTGGGTGCCCACCCACTCATCCCATCCATCCATCCACAAAGCCACTGATTGTTAAGTCAAGAGAGGAGGATACAAAAAAGTTGGGGAGACCTGGTCCCTGCTCTTAGCTTGGGATCTAATTGGGAAGACAGAGGGTAGCTCTAACTCCAGTGCTCCAATCTTGCTCTCAACCCTCAATTATTACCCCTGTAATAAGAGTAGTTTCCCACATTGTCGATGTTTCCATGAACAAAGCACTTTCCACGTGGGCTGGAAGTTCTCGTGTGGAGAAGAGGACTCCTTAGTTTGCCATTTCTAAAACTGATTTGGGCCAGATGAGTTCTGAGGTCTCTTCCCACTCCAATCCAGGAGGTTTTGTTCAGGAGGAACTCTGAGTAGAGGAACTTTGGGGCCTACATTCTGCAAATCAATGGCTTCCTGGAGGTGTTTGCTAAGGAACCAGGAATTTTTAAGGAAGACCTAATAAACCATAGAGTCAGACCTTGGGAACCACCCGGACCAATGGTTCTCAACTTTGGCTGCACATTAGAATCACTGGAGGGTTTTCGGGGGGAAACAACAGTTCCTGAAATCCAGTTGAATCAGATCTCTGGGAATGGGGTCTGTACGTTAGGATTTCTTAAGTGCTCCTCCGGTGACCCCAGTGCACAGCCAGGGTTGAGAACCATTCATCCAATGAACTGGCCTAGTCTATGTTTGAGGGACCAAGGCCAAGGGTGCAGCCAAGATGCTGAGCTTCTGAGGACCCTGCTTTCCACGAAGCCCCTGCTTCTCCACTTCTCTGCAAGGCTTATTTTCTCTCTCAGGTCCCCTCCAAAGGCGTCCAGGGTCTGCTGTCCTTGAGGACCCCACTCTGTCCCTACTCTAAGAACAGTACCTAGAGCTGCCTGGCCCCCTGATGGGTCTTCCCCCAATGCCCAGAGGCAGAGGGGCAGGCGGTGGCAGGTGAGGCTGGGACCTTCCATCCAGGGGCTTTCACCACAGTCGATTGGGATTGTTTGCCTTAAACAAACAGGGCTTGTTCCAGGAAGGCGTTTGTCTGCATGGGGCAGCAGCACCATTCATCATGGTGGCTCTGGTGCTGGGGGCAAGAAATCAGCCTTCCAGAGCCCTGGCCCATGGGGAGGGTCTTTGGGCTGCTCCCCCCAGGACCAGCCTGGAGATGTCAGGAAAGCTAATGAGCAACCAGACAGCTGCAGCTTGTTAAAGAGCGCCTGGGGCCCATTGTAACTGAGACCTTTAAATATACATCATAGTCAAATAAACAGCATCCTCCCACCCAACAGTCAGTCCCTCCAGTGCCAGGCTAGTCCAGCCCAGCCCACCCAATTCCTCCCTCTCCTCCATGCCATCCTCCTTGCCTGACTGGAAATGACTTGATTACAACTGGGAGAGATGGGTGCAGCGAGGTTCGCTGACCACCCCCTTCCACTTCCCTCTATATAGAAAGAGCTATAGCTCCATCCTAGCTCCTATCACCCCGTTGAGGTCCCCGTGGGTTTTGGACAAGCAAGATGTGACTACAGACCCCTATCCCTCCTATCAGAAACTTCTGGAGTTACTGAAAGCTAACCTGGAATACCTGGTCCATGGCTCTCTGGTCCAATTCCTCCTTCAAAACCCACCTTGCCTGACTTACCTTGGCAGAGGTAGTTACCTGCTTTTTGCTCTGACTGAATGTATGGTTCACACCTCTGGGGCAATCTAAGCCCAGGTGAGGCTAGGAAGTCTATGTCCTCCCCCATACTGAGCTCCTTGAGAGTGGGGACCAGTTTTTATTCAGGTCTGAATTGTCAGAGATTCAGTGTGTGACACCCAGGAGACATCAGTAAGTGTGTGCAGAATTGACTCCCGTGAATGGCTCATTCTCTCATTCATGTGCTCATCAATCCATCAGGTCATGTTAGGTATCCATTGCGATACATGGTAAGTGGGCTCTGCATGAAGTGAACCATTGCCCTATAGTAAAGGATGCTAGCAGAGGAGGGCCCAGGTGGGAGGTCACTGGGCTGTTCTCAGGACAGTGTCTGTTGGAGAGCTCCCAACATCTACTCCACCTCATCACAGGGTACGATGCACCACACTACATTGTACTTCACAAATTCCATAGAAACGCAGTGTCTGGTACTGAAGCTCCATACCACCCTGCTGCGATTGGCCGAGGCAATCCTGTATCTAACCCACTGGAGGTGGGGAAGGAACCAAGAGGGAGAAGAGAGACTTGGGACCAAGCAAACAGATCAGGTCTCTAAATATCCCCAGGTAGAAGCTTGGGCCAACCCAATCGTGCTAACCCCACTGACATGGGCCTGGTGGCAAACGTAAGGTTCGGTGCAGACATTCTAAACAAGTGGTATGTGCATGTGTGTGTGTGTGTGTGTGTAAAGTGACAGCTGCTGAACATCCATTGGTTTTAACAGGCATTGTAGTAGGTGCTTTTATATATTAAGGCATTCAATCTTTATAAATTCCTGGGGGTGGGAGATGGTGTAATTGAGTTTATTTTATAGAGAAAGAAACTTGAGATTTATCCAGGGTCACATAGCTTATAAATTGTAGAGTTAAGAGTTGGGATTTGAACTCTGGTCCCCCAACCCCAAATTGTTACCGTAAGTCACATATTATTTCCATTATTTAGTAATTAAGTCATATCTGACTCTTTTGCATCCCCATCGACTGTAGCCCACCAGGGCCCTCTCTCCATGGATTTCCCAGGCAAGAATACCGGAGTAGGTTGCCATATCCTTCTCCAGGGGATCTTTCTGCCCTAGGGATCAAGCCCATGTCTCCTACATTGACAGGTAGATTCTTTGCCTCTGAGCTACCAGGAAAGCCCAAGTCACATATAAGCAAAAGATAGTGACCTTGTCTGACAGTGGAGAAAGCAGCACATCCCAGGTGCAGTGAGCATGTCAAATAACCTCAGATACAATTAGTTGTCAGCATCCTGTCCTAGGGTTGATCCAGAAGCAGTCAACACTGACCATATAGCTCTGAGTACCAGGTTAAGACAGAGAGGCATCTCTGCCCGAGGGTACCTGGTATTATCAGCCAGTTCCTCCAGACTATGAGCAGACTAAGCACCTAACATATATTTGCCTTCATCCCCAGCCCAGGCAGGCCCCCCCTCCAGCCTGGACCCTAGACCAACCACTTCAACGTGGTCCTCCCCATGTCTCTGTTCCCTGGACCTGCTCTGGATGTGAGTGCCAATGCCCACCACAATTACTCCTGCCATATTTTCATCCCTGCTTCCTGGTGGCAGAGCCCTGCAGAAACAATGCACACAGGGTTTAGGCTCATCCTGTCCAACCGATTGCCCTTGCTCTCTTCTGTCTGCCCCCTTAACCCTGGCAACACTGGATACTTAAAGGCTGTCTTCTACAGCTCAGGAAACTCTACAGGGTCTGGCATGGCACCTGGTACAAAGAGCCAGTGGGTACATTTAGGTATGTTGTTTACAATTCAGAGGCACTCAGCCGAGTGGCCAGCAGGGGTGGGAACCCCTACTTCTCCAGAGGTGCTGTTTACTCAGCCTGCACCCCTGAGGCTATGTCTGCCTGGGAAAGGGGAGACGTTTTTTCCTCTGCTTGTCATGAACGTGTTGCTGGTGAAGTCTTCCCTCATGGAACAATTGAATGAATGAAAAATTCCAATCTGCTCTCCAAATCTTAGCCATAGCAGGGAAAGACTACCCGCTCCAGTATTCTTCCATGGACAGAGGAACCTGGCAGGCTACAGTCCATGTGGTCACAGAGAGTCAGACACAACTGAATGACTAACACTTTCACTTTACTTTCTCCTGGGTGTCTGACCTGACTCCACACTCTACTCCATCAGACTTCTGTTTGTCTCCCCCTCCACTTGCTCTGTACTCTGAACAGAAAGTGCTCTTTCCACTTTTCCAAAATTATCCCCATTGGAAGGACACCCAGGCCTCCCCAGTTCTGCTTCCCGGGAGTCTGTTTTCCCCCTTCTTTCCTACTTCTTCCCCTACTTCTCCCCCTCTCCTTTCGTATTCTTTTTATTCATTTCTAATGTTTTAAAATTGTGGTAAGTTACACATAACATTTTCCATTTCTGTGTATATTTCAGTGGCACGAAGCAAATTCGTGTTGTTTTGCAAGCATCACCACCATCCATCTCCAGAACATTTTTCTTTTTCCAAAACTTAAACTTGAATTCTGTAGCCATTAAACAATAACAACCCAACCCCTGGGCCCCTGGCAACCACTATCCTACTTCCTGTCTCCATCTGACTACTCCAAGTACCTCACGTGAGTGGGATCGCACTGTATGTTTTCTTTTATGACTGGCTTATTTCACTCAGCGTGATATCTTCAAGGTTCATCCATGTTGTGATATCTGTCAGAACTCCCTTCCTTTTTAAGGCTGAATAGTATTCCATTGTGTCTATAAACAACATTTTGTTTGTCTGTTCATCTGTCAGTGGACTCTTGATTTGCTTCCATCTTTTGTCTATTATAAATGATGCTGCTATGAACATGGATGTCCCTACTTCTCAGCATCCTCTTTATCTTCCCCTTCATTTGTTCATCCCCTCTGACAGGAAACCTACGCAGTATTTAGCAGCCACAAAGAGTGGATTTTCTAAGACAATCCCGGTTTAATCCCATTTTTTTCTATTGTCCCCCAAAGCCTCAGAAAAGTCCCAAAAATTCCAGTAAATTTTCTCCTTCTGTGTCTTAAGCCCAGAAGAGACACAGAAGTCTTTTCTAAGATCTTGATTTTTTTAAATACAGGAAATTTGATTACTTTTAAACACCTCCCCACCGCCATCCATTAAATAAAAACAAACATCTTTGCAGGTCCCCGCTGCCTCCAGGTACCCTCTCCATCCTTCCATTTCCTGCCAAACCTCTCTGAGTGTTGTGCACACTTCTTCCGCCTCCTCACCCCCTGCCACGTTCTTAATGCCCTGCAATCTGGCTTGGCCGTACAACTCTACCGAACCTGCCCTTGCCAAGGTCACCAATGACTTCTAAATAAGTTTCGATTGTTCTATTTCTTGATTATTGAATAAATGCTTCATTGTAGAAAAATTGGCAAGTGCAGAGTAGTGCGTAGGAGCAGAAAAAGGATCACCCATATATAATCACACCCTCTCCAAGTTGACCACTGGGAGAATTTTGGCATTCTTCCTTCCAGTCTTTTTTCCTTATTCCAATAATTTTGTAGTCTTTTTTTTACCACCTCACCTTTCCCCATCCCTGTGGCACATATTTACCTCTTAAAGCTCCTGCCTCCTTGTTTGGTTTCTGCTCTAATCATTCCACCCATGTCCTGTTTGAGCCACTCTCCTACTGAATCTTGCCGAGATTTACATGGAGGCTGAGTTACTGCTTCCCTAGGGGTGCCAGGACCCTCTTTGAGAGCCAAGGCACATCATTATCAGAAGTTAGAAACAGAGGTCAGGTAAAGCCCAAAGTGAGGTACCTGCACCCCTTCTCTGCCCGATATACTCCCATCATGCCCCAAATCCTTGTTCAGTTGTCATCTCCCCTGTGAGGACTCTCCTGACTCCCCCTGGCAGGCTTGATCACTGTATACTCTGATCTTCCCTATTTCCCCTCAGGAACTGTCCATCCTTCTGTTGCAGAAGTAACCACCTTGACTTATAATGATCTGTTTACTGACTGTATCCTTCTCTAGACCAGCAGCTCCTTGAGAGCAGGGATCTCCATTATTGATCCTTATATTTCCTGAATCTAGTGGAAAGCCCACTGGCCAGTTCTTTTTCTTTTTCTTTTTGGCTGTGCTGCGCAGTAGACGGAATCTTAGTTCCCCTGATCAGGATTTGAACCCGCACACCCTGCAGTGAAATGGTGGAGTCTTAACCACTGGACCACCAGGGAAGTCCCCCAACTGGCCAGTTCTGAGGCCCCTAGAGGGGAACTGATTTGCCTAAGGTCATACAGACACACATAGACTGAGGCCACAAAAACCCCAGGCCTGTGGGACCCCTGATCCTGAGTTCTTTCTGCAGCACTGTGGTGGAACTCACGATTATGCAGCTTTAAGAGGAAGGGCTGTGGTGTGCTTGCCAGCAAACCCCTGGCTTTCCAACATGAAGGAGCAATGTGGGACCAGAGCCGCTTTCCTGCCTGAGGCTGTGGGGGGCGGGGGGAGGGCGGGAAGAGGTGGTCCTCGCTGCTGTATCACCCAGTTCACCAAGAGAAACCTTTCTCACTGAAGCTTCCAGGCTTGGAGCTCCATAATCCCCACTCCGAAATTTCAGCCAGGAAGCCCTTCCTTAAACGTAAATCAATCTCTCTCCTCCAACTATTGAGCCAAACAAACAGAAAAGGCCCAGAGCCCTACCTGCTACACAGGATGCAGAGTTCAGAGAGGAGTGCATACATGATTGGCAGAAGCGAGAGGAGTTGTAGAAGGAGAGCCACCCAAGCTCAGGCCTGAGGGATGGGTAGGACTTGACTTGGGAAGTAGTTTTTAAAGACGGTAGGAAACCAATGCATAGAGGGTAAGAAGCCAATGTGTAGAGGCAAGCCACTGCGGGCCCCTGGGAAAGAGTTAATCAGCCCACAGCCTCCTGGGGTCACCCTCCTGTGCCCTACGGATGCTCCCAGGATGGCCCCCGATCATGGTCCCAAACGTCCCTCTCAAACTGCACTGAGAGAGCAGTTCCAGGAACCCCCATGTAACTGCTACATGGGCCCTGGGATGATGGATGGACTATGGGCCTTGAAGACAGGGCAATCCAAGCTTGAAATCCTGCTTCTGTGACCACAAACATGTCAGGCAAAATCTCTGAGTCTCAGTTTCCTCACCTGTGAGACAAGGATTATAACATCTATCGCAGGAAACTGTTGGAAGGATTATATGCAGTAATCTTGAGCATGCAGTAGCTGCTCAATAAGTGGCACACAGCATCTACCACATTATTATTACTATTTTAATAACTCATTTCACACATCAACAGCCCTGGGGAAACAAGCCCATCATCAGAGATGTTCATCAGATTTCCCTTCCCACATTTTTGTCACTTCTGTTTTTGCTTTGATGAGATGGAATCAGAAGAACTGGGTCTTTGTCCCATTTGGTCATTTCAACTCAGTGTTTCCACATGTAAAACAGGAATAGGAACTCACACCCCAGGGCCCCAGTCAAGGTTCTGGAAGTCCTTGCCCTCCTTACCAGCCTCCCAGAGCCCAGTGTGGGGCCCAGAGCCAGGCTGCAGGTCAGAGTTGCTGGGTGGTGGGGTGGGGTGGGGTGGAGGCCAGGCCCAGAGCTAAATGCATAAATAACCAGCCATCCCGGTCTCGCTTCAAAAGTCCTGGTCTCCAAGCCTTTAATCACGGAGCTGCTCTTCCCTGGCCACCCTCCAGAGACGGCCCGCCTACTTCCCATGCAGAGGCGCGCCGGGAGGGAGCCATGGGTCTCGGCAGCCTGCCTGCTTTGCATGGCATGCTGCTAATAGATCCCAGGAACCCAGGGGGCTGCCTCACAGTCGACTCACCCCATACCCCCGGCATGGCACCCCATACCCTACCTCAGAGGCTTGGCTCTGGACTCCCCTTTCTGACCAGGGTTACCCTTCAGCCCTGCCAGTTTGGAAAATGGGTTTGCCAGGATAGCGTCCTCCTCTCCATGGTGACCACCTTGTATGAACTAAAGTGCATAGCACTGCACCCCCACACCCCACAAGGCCTGAGAGGTCCACGTATCCCCACGGGACTGTGGAAACCTAATATTAGACAGAGAGCAGTCTCAGAAAATCCAGGACATGTGTTTGCCATGTTGATCACCAGCCCCCCTCACTGTAGACAAACCTCTCTTCAGGCAAGGCAGAGTATTCCTTCGGGACGGGGAGTGAGAAGTATGTTGGGGCTGGGAGTGGGGAGAGGGGATTGCATATGAAATCACATTTGGCAACTTGAGTCATATTTTTAATGCACTAATGGAGTTGGCTTCTTGAAGAAAGGAATCAGTGATTCTTTTTCTATGGGAATGAATTCACATGGGAAAGAGTTCCAATAGAAGGGGCTATTTTTAGATTTGGGTATACTGGATTTGCTTAAATGGAGGCACACCGGTGCACAGTTTGTAACCCTTTCGTTTGAGGCGTCCCTCCCTGTGTATCCCTGCTATTGGATTCATCTGCCAGCTCTGTCATTTGCACCCCCACACCCCACAGAGACAAGGCTCAGAGTGGCCTCGGGGAGAGACAGGCCCTGGACATTGGCACCACCTGGACCTGGGTTTGAACCTCTGCTCTAGTTCTTCCCAGCCAGGTAACCTTACACACCTTATGGGCTGATTTGCCGCTGATGTGGGACAGATGGAAAGGCAATATTCTTCCCCAATAGATCAGGTAGGAGGATTAAATCAGGTCATGTTCATAAGTCACTGAGCATTTGCCGGAACACAGGACAGACAAGGCCAGGAGACCCCCTCCCCGCCCCCAGCACTGTGCCTTCAGAAATTCCTAAAAAATAACATCTGCCAACTTAGGCAGCACATCTGCCTGCCCCCCAGCACACCGCCAGCCCTCGCCAACCTGAGCACATCCTGCCTCTGTAAATCATCTTCCCCAGATGAGCCCCCCTTCTGAGTTCTGAGCTCCAGCAGACAATGAAGAAAGATTAGAGCAGACCAAGGCACCTTCACGAGGACCCCCGCTGATCCTTGCCTCCCAGCACCCAGGT
>NW_011494905.1:92572-109981 GCF_000754665.1 Bison bison bison | reverse complement strand
TAGGTGGGTCCTTACAGGCCTTGGGCCTTTAGTTCCCTGTGGTATGTATGGGAAAACTGAGGCTGGGCGCTGCCTCACTTCCTCATGGTCTAACAGCTGGTAAGGGGCAGAAGCAGCACAAGAGCTGGACTCTTAGGAGAAGCAGACTGTCCCCTCTCCCCTACTTGCCCCTGGAGGGTACAGGTCTGGCCACCCTGGAAGCCTGCATTCTACCTGGGCAAAGACTGTGTCCCTCATTTGTCCACACCCAGAGCTCTAAGTAAGTGGTGTTGGCGGATAGCTGACAAAAGGTTTAGGAAGCGTGCTGGAAGCCTCCTTGTTTTCTGTCTTTGGGAGGCACTGTGGTGTTGTTGAGAAAGAATGTGGCCCTAAAGCCCAGGGTACTATAAATGCAGCAACTCACATGTACAAGGTAACCAGCATGGTGCTGGGCTCACAGCAAATGCTAGAAAATGGAGGCCATGATCTGGAATATTAGTCCTGGTTCTGCTGCTGCGTGACCTTGGGCAAGTCAACAAACCTCTCAGAACCTCAGTTTTCTGGAGAACAGGAACAATGATATGCCCGCAGTTGACCTGCCAGGTGCTTCCCTGGTTGCTCAGTGGTAAAGAATCCACCTGCCAAGCAGGAGACTCAGGTTTGATCCCTGGGTTGAAAAGATCCCCTGGAGAAGGAAAGAGCAACCCACTCCAGGATTCTTGCCTGGAAAATCCCATGGACAGAGGAGCCAGGCAGATTACTGCTGCCCACCAGGCTCCTCTGTCCATGGGATTCTCCAGGCAAGAATCCTGGAATGGATTCCATTCCCTTCTCCAGGAAATCTTCCCAACCCAGGGATTGAACCCAGGTCTCCTGCATTGGCAGGTAGATTCTTTACTGTCTGAGCCACCAGGGAAGCCTCATTGCAGTCCATGGGCTGCAAAAGAGTCAGCCATGAATTAGCGACTAAACAATAGTCGACCTGCCAGGGGATTCAGTTCTCTCAGGGATGTCGCAGGCCTTCACAAAGGAGGTAACGCTTGCGAGATGAAGTGAGCTTCCCACAAGTTCAAAGGATGAGGTGGGAATTCCAGGTTGAGGGAACCACAAAACAACAATGATTCAACAAGGAAACTATGGGATGGAGAAAGAGGGCCCTCAGTGTGGCCACTAACACTGAAGGCCTGAAGCTCCTGTGTGCATACAACCACCCCTCACTCCCCTACTGTCTCCTGAGGACTGGGAGGCCTCTGAGGAGCCCCAACATTTACAGTCCTAGTGGTGTTTACACTATTCCTACAGATGAAGGTCGATTGCCTCAAAGTCACAAAGGTTGAGAGAAGTTGGGTTAAGCCCCACTGTGTCTGGCGCCTGGCATGTCTGTGAGTTACAGGCCCAGGCTTCCAGGGGACTGTGCCTCAGTTGGGAATCTTCAGGCTCCACAACCCCCTGCAGGGCCCACTGTCCCTCAGCCCTGACTTGGTGGAGACCCGAGCCTTCCTAGTCTCAGGCCATGCAGCAGAGGGCAGAGGGAAGGGCCTAATTCCTTCAGGCTTCAGCGAGCTCAGATCCGATCCTGACAGACTCAACACCCAAATATAGGTTGTTTCTTTCTGCTCCATCCTCCATGGAGAGAGAGGTCAGAGCAGAAAGAGGCTGGTACACTTACATATATATATATATATATATAAGTCTTAGCCGTGGCATGTGGGAATGTGGTATCTAATTCCCTGACCAGGGATCAAACCCCAGCACCCTGCATTGGGAGTGCAGAGTTTTAAACACTGGACCACCAGGGAAGTCCCAAGCCTGGTACATTCTTGCAGGTCCAATATGGCAGAATGGGAATGAAGGGGCAGACTGGGATGTGGGCCTCTGAGGCATCCGGGGTGGGGTGTGTTACAAGATGAGCAGCTGGCCCTGGGCTGTGGGTGCTGACAGAGCAGAGAGAAGCTGCCCTTCCCCTCGGGTTTGGGCAGATGAGTGAGTGAGTGACAGCAGCAGGTCCAAGCCGAGTGGCCTGATGGGGCTCTAGGCCTCTTTAGCCACCATGGAGGCCCCGGAAATACCAGGGCCGGGAGGGGCCACAGGGGGACAGAGGCCTAACCTCCTATCTCTTAGGTCTCCACCAGACCATCCCCCACACCCTGGCCACACTGGCTGCCTCTCCTGGGCACCCTTTTCTGCCATCAGACCCCTTTTTCTCCCCAGTCAGGGTCCTACCAGGCTCCAACACCACACTCAGAAAGACCTTGTATGTTTTTCAAATTAATGCAATTAAGAGCATTAAAGTTTGCGAACGATAGAGTTTTTCATTTTCCTTTTATTTGATTAGAGAAATTCCCACCGCACAGTTCCCCCAAATGAAACCCAGACCCGAGGCCCATTGTTCCGGGGGCTTCCATGAGAATGTGTTACCTTTCAATCTCACACACTAATGTGTTTAGCGTTACAGTCCCCCCCGGGCGGCTGCAGGAAGGATCTGGAGCCTTGATTAAAGCGGCCTTTGCTGGGCAGGAATGTGGGCTCCTCCGCCCGGGAGTCACAGAGGGGCTGGGTGTTCGCTCACAGAGCCTCTGCTCACAAGGCAGGCCGGCTGACCTGGAACTGGGCTCGCGGGCACTTGTGCCTGGCTGTAATTAGGCATTTTTCCCTCTGTCTTCCCTTTCCTCTCAGACCCCCTGCACCTCTAGCCACAACAACTCACATATGACAACACACACACACCCCTGTGTCTCCTCTCCTCTCTCCCATCTTCAGTCCCCTGGCTGCTGCTGTCCTTGGTCAGCTCCATTCAGAGGCAGCACTCAGATCACAGTAATCACACTGCTTCTCCCTCGGTCAGGCCCCAAGCTCCAAGGTGCAGAGCAGAATTAGAGCCAAACGGGAAAAATTGATTAGAGGAATACGTAAGGAAGGCCTGGGAGAGGGAGGAGGGAGGTCATAACCCCTGTTAAAAAATTCTACGAGTGCCAAATTTAAACAGGATGTTAAGTCTACACCCCTCCTACCCCAAATCACCAAAGGCTCAGTGCTGGGAGGCCCAGGTTCCTTCCTCTTCCAACTGGGGCTGCTGGTCCCTCCTGGCCCCAGAACAGCATGGCTAGGCCGTCTGGGTTCTGCCAGTGCCCCGGGTCAGGAAGCCCTGGGGCTTCCGGCCGCTTGTATCCCACAGACCTTCAACAGCACAAGCCAGGAGAGATCGCCAGGACCTGGCCCCAAATCGGCAAAACTAAAAAGCCATCCAGCTTGTGAGCTAGAATCCGAACTAAAAATAAGCTAGTCGACTCTCAGAGGCCCGGCTCCTGCTGCTCCTGGGTCCCAAGGAGCTGGGGAAGGGCTTGGGAGAGAAACACGATCCATCTTCACCCCCACTCCAAAGCTGCATTCCCAGATGCCTCAGAGTCATTCCACAAACGTCCATGGAGGCCCAGCCTCACAGAACAGAGCAGGCACTGAGGGCTGGAGTCAGAGAGGAGCACTCCAGTCCCCCAGAATAGTTAAAGAAGTCAGGGTTGGGGAAGTGGCGGGGTGGGGGGAGGGTGTTAAGCACCTATGGCTGTCCTGGTGACCACATGCTCCACGCGAGATTAGTCCCCCCAGACCCCAGCAGGGACCAACCCATACTTGCAGATAGAAAACCATCCCCCACAACTCCCCCCCTCCACCCCCAGCTCCCCACCGACCCTGTGGAGCCAAGAGCTCAGGCCTAACCAGACTGAGCCTTTGCTTGCACCTCTCTTCAAGGCCTCTACAGAGCTCCACACCTGGTTGTCCCTCTGTGCAAATCCCGGGCCATTCAGACATGCTTTCTAAGAAGGTTGCTCTGTGGTGAGTGGAATCAAGGAGGCTGATGCTTACTGGGGGCAAGGGAAGATGGAGGCTGAATTAAAGCTATGGGTGTGGGGCAGGGGTAGGGGAAACTGGAGGGATGATTCAACCAGTTCAGAACCAGGTCCCCTGCCTCCTCTCTGGGCTGCTGCCTCATTTATTCTACTCAGTCCCAAGGGAGGAAAATTCCCCCACCTGGGCTGAGAAAGCTGTGGGGGTGGGGTGGGGCAGGGGGACTGATTTGCAAGGCTAAGTGAGGGGAGTTCACTGTCCTTTTGTTCATGCAGACACTCACTCAGGCAATACTTGGCCGATGAGATAAATCCACCTACACCTTTAAACTGTACCTCCCCACGCAGGTCTAACCCTTGGATGAGTCCCAGGGTTCTGCCACAAACATCTGCCCAGGCCAACAGCCCCCAGGGAGCAGATACATAACGAGAGCTGCATTTGGATGAAGAAGGAGGTGGAGAAGGCAATGTGAGGGAATCAGGATTGCAGTGGAAACTGCTCAGGAATTTGGCTTCATGTCTAAGTTGATTCTTCCTAGACAATCACCTTAATGTGGGTATCTCTCAGTTACCCATGCTGCAGGGAAGGACGGGGAGGGAGTGGAAGATACCAAAGGTGAATAATCCAGAGACTATTTCTGATTATTCCTGTTGGACTTTGCCAGTTGGCTTTTTTTCCCCCTGCTTAGAAACTTGCTTCCCTAAGCAGGATTTTCTTTGACTATTTTTCAAATTTTCCTCATGATTTCCAACCACGAACAATCCTTTCCCAAGATGACCGGGCTTGGTTTTATCCTGAGCGCCATTCAAACCACAAAGACAGAAAGCAGGGGGTAGGGATGGGGATTAACTGAGATGGTACTGGGGCAAGGCCTCCTTACTGAGGGGTCAGAATTTGCAATGGACAAGCCTCTAGGTGAGGAAATTGCCAGAGGAGATTCCAGGCTGTGGGACCATTGCCTCTCACCCCATCAGTGCCCATACTCCACGGTAAGACCCTGAAAGGACATGGCCACAGAACATGCTAAGGCCTTAGCTGGTACGAAGAGGAGAGAACTCAAATCATATGGGATTGAGGCAAGGGGTAGTGGCCCTGGTGAAAGCCCAACTCCCAAGGAAGGTGGGGAGGAGGAGCCAGATTACAATTTCCAAGGAGTTATGGAAACCTCAGTCTAATCTAAACCAGCACCCACATTCCTGTAGCACTGCCAGCCAAAGCCTCAGAACCATACCGAACCACTCAGGAGCTGTGCCCACATCATGGAGTCCAGGGTGGCACCAGCAGAGGGTGAGGACAGGCCAGCTTCTCTGTTTTGGGCACACAGCTCCCCCCTCCTCATTTAACTCAGTCTAAAAGGCACAGCAGCAAGGATTCTTCTCTGAGTTTAAATTTTCATGGAAATGAATCAATTTATCTCAGAACACGAGGAGGGGAGGCAGAGGGATGGGTGATGAATTCCCTTTCCTTAATGCAGATGGACTAAATCCCCTTTGCTTCCTACTGTAAAAAAAAAACAAAACAAAAAACCCAGACATCCAAAAGCTGCTGCCTTTCACACTGTTGGATGCCAGCTGATAACTCAGAAAGCTGCTGATAAATTCTGAGGCTAGGTTGCTCTCAGCTCCTCTGCCTGACCCCAGGAGAGCTGCCTCAGTCACCCCTTGTGTTTACAGAGGGGCTCAGGAAGGCCCAGAGCAGGGCTGGAGGGCTGCCTGACTTCCAGGAATGTGATTGCCTTGAACTGGAGGCCCAGAACTCTTTGAGCCAAAAGCTCATGTCCTCACAAACGCTTTCACAAGTATCATCTGACTAGTTTGTTGCTAAAGTTGCAGACCAGGCCTGATATGGTCAACACTGGCCCACAGATGGGTCAGCCATGCACTCTGCCTGCAAACCCTAGCCTTGTGTTCAGCCAGAATCTGAGTGTTGACTGCCTGAGTGCTTACTCTGGGCCAGGATTTCGCTTGCACTCCCTCACAAGCACTCCTGAGAGGAGGTATCAGCCTTAGGCCCATTTTTCAGATTGTAGAACTGAGGCTCCAAGAGTTTAAGTAACCTCTTTTAGGTTGGTGGTGTAGTTGCTAAGTCCTGCCTGATTCTTGTGACCCCATGGACTGCAGCCTGCCAGGCGTTTCTGACCATGGGATTCTCCAGGCAAGACTGGAGTGGGTTAACATTTCCTTCTCCATCTTTTAAGTTACACAGCCAATAAGTGGCAGAACCAGGTTTTGAATTCACCTATCTGATTTCTGAGCCTGAGCTCTTTATTTCTAAGTTAGGCAAAGCCTGATTTGGGTTCTGGTACAACTTACCAGGCTTTCCTGCTCCACTCCTTATATGGACATTATAGTTCAGCCCCATAAATGAACCTTGTTTTTTCTGTCTCCTCTACTTGGCATGTCCCTCGCACTCACCCCCAACTATGACCTTCCACACTGACTCAGTGTGTCATAAAAGACTCCCCTCTTCTGGGTCCCCTTGGCACTTGTTTACCTTAGTGGTTCTCCAAGTGTATCTCCAGACCAGCAGCGTCAGCGTCTGACCCCACCTCATACCTGCTGAATCAGAAATTCTGGGCATGGGGCCCAGCATTCTGTTTTAACAAGCCCTCCAGGTGATTCTGCTGCACACTCAAGTTTGATAACCATTGGGCTGCCTCTTGCTTCTTCAGACCCCATCAGTTCTTGGCAATGATTAAGGGAAAGGTTAGCTTTTGTTGTGATTGTTGACACCTGAGCCCTCCTCATCAGGTTTAGCTGCTAATAATGAACTGCGGGAAGCTCTTTTTGGCCTTCACTGTTGCTTTCCACTCCACAACTTGGCCTCTTGTTCCATAATAGCCCACAAAAGTAACCATTGCCACTTGGGCTTTATCGCCCCTATCTTCAGAACCAGCTTCAACACCCTCAGCGACTGCCTCCCCACCTCAGGGGAGAGCTGGGCTGCAGGCTGTCCATGACAATCACCTGGGGCCGTCAGTGTGCCGGCCTCAAAGGATCTCTCCAGGTTCTGTTGAACGGCTACTTGGCTCCCTCCTGGCTTCTTCTTTGAGGTGTCTCACTGCAGCTCACAGACCAGCACTTGTTTAGGGGGCTAACCTCCCAAACCCATTTGTCCTGGAGATGAAACTCCATTTTCACTGATGAAATCTCTATCTCTGATTATATTAATAGGATCAATATTATCTATTTCTCCCTTTAATTCTGTCAATTTTTGCTTTGTGTGTTTGAATTACTGTTATATGTTGCATACACATAAACACATAGGAGTATTTTCCCTTCCTGATGAGTCAACCCTTCTACCATTATAAAATGGTAGATAAAGGTACCCTTTATCTCTGGTAATACCTTTTGTCTTGAAGTCTATTTTATCTGGTGAGATAGTCTCTCCAGCTTTTGAATGTTTATAATTTTTCACCCATTATTTAAAACTTATCTGTGACTTTAAAATACTTCTCTTGCACACTGCAAATAGTTACATCTTTTTTACAAAAAAAAAATCTATTCTGACAATCTCTGCCTTTTAATTGCAATGTTTAGCCCATTAACATTTAATGTAATTATTGATATGGTTGATTTTAGTTTCATTTGCCCCCTCTGTTTTCTATTTCTTTGTTCCTCCTTCCCTGCCTTCTTTTGGATTTTTAGAATTCCATATAAATATATCTATTGGATTTGTAGCTATACTTCTTTGCATTAATTTTTTAATGATTGCCCCAGGGATTACAACATACATCCTTAACTTTTCACGGTCCACTTAGAGTTACTATTTCAAGTAAAATGTAGAAACCTCACAACCACAGAGGTTTATTACCTCTTACCCCCATTCCTTACGCTACAGTTATCATATGTATTTCATCTACATATATTATAAAACCCACAAGACAATGTTATAATTTTGCTTCAAACAGTCATGTGAATTTTAGAGCAATTAAGAGGGCTTATTGCCAAAGGGAACCCCCAAATTAAGGGAAACCTTTCTTAGGAAGCTGATTCAGCTCACTGTTGTAAAAGGCAACCTGGGTCTTGCAACCTGGATTCCTTCACTCTCTTCTAGCTAGAGGTGAATTCCGGGTCCACAGGGCAGAACTTTTTTTTTTTACTTTTTACTTTATATTGGAGTATAGATGATTAACAATGTTGTGATTGTTTCAGGCGGACAGCAAAAGGACAACTGATTCATTCTTTAAGAGCCTCAATGAGCCTCCTGAGATTCAATCATCAGAACCAAGTCCTTTACACTGTTTCCATGGGGTCCTTGGCATTCAGACACGAAAAGCCAGAATTCTCAGAGTGGATGTAGAGATTAAGTCTCACCAGTGTCCTGCTTTCCTCTCCCTCTCTCATAAGAGGCACTTTCTCTCATGTTATTACTACTTTTTTTTTTTTTTTCTTCACCTCTCCTTCTAGGTTATAAATCCTGAAGGTAAAAGATCTGGTCTTATGCATAGTAGGTACTCAGACAACCTTGCTAAATAAGCAAATAAAACCCAAATGCATTTCCTGACAGCTCTGGAGACAGTTGGGCACAGAAGGGAAAGTGTGCCAGGAAGAAAAGGAGGTCCACGTGTGTCTGCCCCTGGAATGGTGGGAAATCATTTCCAGGGGCAGGGGGTATAGCCAAAAACATCACTGCGGATTGATGAGGGGATCACAGAAAGCCTGAGGTTGACTCTGATGAAATGTAAACGTGGGAGTTGAGAATGTGAAGGCTGCAAAGTGGGACGGGGGAAGCTACCAGACCAGGATGTGTGGGTGGGACCAGGATTTTTAGCACGCTCACGTGTACCTGGAGGAAGTGTGTGCTGGGCCACCCAGAGCTGCTGACACTGCAGCCTGGAGGGTTGGAGCTTTTTAGAGAAACCATTAGTCTAGTGACAGGGAGAAGAATGAAAAAGCCGCCAGGGCCGAGGTAAGCACAGGGCTGGTCCACAAGTCTGCGGGCCACACCATCAGGGAGGCAAATGGAGATCATTCATCTGGGTACTTCCAGGAGACACTGGCGGGTCAGGGTTCAAAAGGGTGGAACTGAAACTGGTCGGAAATGCTCTGTCCTACTAAGGGGCCTGAGAGTGTGGTTTAACAGAAGCCTCAGGAGGAAGACGGGTGTCCTGGCAGGACAGGGTGTCCCAGGGGTCAGGATAAAGGAGGAGCCATGGCTGGAAGGAGGTGAAACTGGGAGTGCCTCTGAGTCATGCCCTCGGTCTGCGCCAAGCTAAGTGAATAACATGAGACCTGCAATACCTAATTTCATATGAAATGCGATAATCGAGTAATGGGGCAGATTTTTGCATGTGGCTTGTAGAAAAGCTGAGGAGGAGGAGAGATGGAGCAGGGACAAGCCGCAGCACGTTTCAGCCCATACATAAGAGCCAGTTAGCCAGTCTGCCAGGCACTGCCAGCTGGAGTGAATGAAATGCCTGTTGTTTCAGGGCAGGGGGAAAATGAGTGACCGTTATTTAGATTAAGGAATTTATATCCAACATGGTGTGAGGTTAAACAAATTGGTGAGTGAGACTTGACCTGTTATAATAACCTTAAGTGCTTGGAGCCTACCCCAGGAGGGAGGAGAGGGCAAGAGTGCTCATGAAAGCCTACTGTGTGCACAGCCCCATGGCAAGCTGGCCCCAGGGGAGGGTGACACTAGAACTCCCTGAAAGCCTCGGGGCCTCGAGAGTTTTAGGTTGCTGGAGTTTTCCTATTTCACGGCACAGAATGGCTGACTCTTCAATACATTCAACTTCCTTCCAACACCAAGTGGTGAGCATGATTACAAAAAGACGGTGTGAGGCCTTGCATTAGGTTTCTGGGGATTCAGTCCAAGGAGAGCGTGAGCCCCAACACCAGACCCTCCCCTCAGAAGGAAATGTCTGAGTATTGAAAACGCGGTACTGTTTCCAGTCCAGGCTAGCTGGAGCTTCCCTCGTGTGTATCCAAGATGACGGCCACTTCTAGTCGATTAAGGGTCTGGACAAACCGGATCCTAGAAGTCAAAGAAGATCCAGTAACTCCCAAAGGCCTTCTCCAGTGGGGAATCAAAGGCCACTGCCCCACACTTTCCTCTCCCATGATTATCTCCTAGCCCATCAACATGATGAATCTGTTCTTGACTGGATTACTGTCCAATTCTGTACTGTGACCCTGCTTTTCTGCCAATCTGGGAGACAGCATGGCTTCTCCCACGTCTTTATAGATTGGCTTGCTCACCCCTGTAGGGGGAATTCTGACCTTAGCAAGGTTCCCGGGGCAGGTTCAATCGGTCAGGATGTCCCTTTCTGGGCTCTACAATGTGAGTGGTTCTGCCCGGACACTGGGAGTTTAGGCAGATCCATCACCGCTGAAGTTCTTAAGTGGGGACTTTAAAAGAAAGAAATTCCTGAATTCCTGGTAAATAGCCAAATCACAGAAAGAGTTGACTACAACCTAATGCTTACAACTAAAGTAAGCATTTTGCCTAATTACAGGTGTAAGGCATGGTTGTCTTTCTGGTTCTAGCGGCCCATCCCTGCTCCTCCAGGCAGAGGTAGGTGAGCCTTACGCTGCCCCTGGACTTCAATCATCTCTCTTTGTTGTCAGTTTCTGTCTTCTTCATCTGCCTGTGTCACCAGTTACCTGGAGACCCCATTTCTATTTTCTTTTTCTGTTTTTAGTTCCTGACCAGGGATCGAACCTGGGCCCGCGACAGTGAAAGCGCCGAGTCCTGACCACTGGACCGCCAGGGAATTCCCATCATATCTATTTTCTTAATACCTGGTGATTATTTGCAATGCTTGGCTGCAGGATTGGCACAGCATTCATGAGAGCTTTTCTGCTGCCAATTCTCAGCGTGCTTCTCACCGCCTCCCCCCACCACCACCACCATCTCTCATCACATCACCCTTTGCTGGCTGGTACTTCTGCTCCCTTTGGTCACTGTGCTGGCTGGCTTTACTCCCCTGAGCTCCAGCAGCCAGCGTTTCCCAATGTCCACTGTCAAGGTTCCAGGCAAACTCAGCCCTCTTCAGGTCCAGGCTGCCTTACTGCCCTCGCCTGTGCCAACTCTGATAGCCAGGACATCACTGCACAAAACCTCTTTGTAATGGAGCCCTTTGGCTAAGCTTGGTGGTCAAGGGTGACCGTTGGTATTTTGACACCTGAATACTTATTTGGACACATGTGGACTTATTTTTTGTTGTCATTACACACTGGTCCGTAATAAGGTATACACACAGTTGTATACCTCAGTTGCTTTCTGATTTGTCTATTGGTAAAAACAAAAAGTTCCTTCAGCCCAGCATTATTACAATGACCGTCATAATCATTCTTGTAAGTACAATCATTAGTATTTTAACAGTTAACCAAATATTAATATATTTTGTTTACTAATTAGAATGATTAATAATGATTCATTACTAAAATAGTATCATCAGTCTGGGCCCTCAGCTCGACTCCCTGAGGGTTTTGCCCAGCTCTTACAAGTGGCATCTGTGACAACTGGTCACACATGAAAATCTGACCCCTGAAGTGGCTAGGGCCTTGTGTTTCTTGTCTAGCAATGAATGTTCACACTGTGCCCAGTGCCCACTGCTTCCTGTGTCTCCTCCCTTTGTTTCTCCTGATGCCACATGCCCATCACAAGCTTCTGCATGGGCATGTCACACCAGTGCAGGTCAGAGAGTGACCCCTGAAGAACAAATGGGGGAAAGTGGACCCTCTAGGGGGGCTCCCACATCAGCAGATCTACCGAACCGTGCCTGAATGCAGGGCGCTGGCTCTGATGCTCACCTTCCCCCTGAGAGGTACTAGGGGTAGATCCCCTATTTTATAAACATGGAAACTGAGGCCTACAGAGCCTCCAGCCACACAGGTTGATAGCACCAGAGGGAAACCTGGGTCTTCCTTCCCTCCTGCCAGAGGTTTTCTGTGCTTTGTTTTCCCAAATAGAAGGGTGAAACTCACTCTTTCTCTGTCTCACTCTTCTCTCTCTTTTTCTTCCTCTTTGTCTCTGGTGTTTCTGGGGAGATGTATGGCTGGATCCCGATTGCTGTGAGGAGTGGGAGAGGCAAAACTCACCCCAGCTAAGAGGTTTGGGGCACCAAGACAGGAACTCCCTTTGCTTTCCAGAGGCTGCTAATGAGAGTAGGGTGGAGTTTAGCTGGAAGAGCGGATGGAATCACTTGCAAAACCCTAATAAATCTGCGGGCCCAGCTGTTCCTCATCTGATGATCCTGAAGGGAAAGTGTGAAATAGTAGAGATGCTGATGGGCCTGGGGGGGCCCCTTCAAAGCCAACCCAGTTTTCCCAAAGACCCCAGAGCAGGGGTGGGAAGTATCCGGAAACGTCTGAAGGGTGTTTGTGAGAGTTGGGAGGCCTGGGCCCCCAGAGGCCAGATGCACACATGGAGCGTGCCTGGGAATGCCCTAGTCCTGGGGCCTCTGGAAAGTGGGCCACTCACCCCGTCCCAGAGCACACGAGCCTTGCTGGCAATTAGGCAGCCCTGGGTTTGAATCCCAGCTCCACAGTTTGGGGGCTGTGTGGGCCTGAGTGAGATATTTAACCTCTCTGAACTTTGTTTCTGTCACCTGTAAAATGAGGATAATAATCCTCCCTGCGGGCTTGAGGGGTGAGGGGCGGGGAGAAAATGTGCTAATGTATGTAAAGCTCCTGGCATGTGATAGGTGCTCCTTCTCTTTCCTTCTTTCTCACTTCCCCTGCCCTAGGGAGTCAGAAGGGGCCAGGTGGTGCTCACCCAGAGACCAAGCCCAGGGATCAAGACCCCCATCTCCACCCAACCCATACTGCCCCCCCGCCCCCTACCCCTGGCACTCACAGCTGGTATGGATGGGATGGGGCCTTGCAGAACACTGTTCCCACTTCCCTCGTCCCTCCAGCCCCTACAGGAGTCAGGCCCCAGAGGCTAGGGTGGGGCTACAGGGCCACTGCCCCTCCTGACCTTGACTGTTCTTGGCCAGCAGGAGCTGGACCAGAGGTTTCTAGAGTGGGCATTGCTGCCCCCAAGGCAAAGGACACCCTCTCCGTGGCTGAGGACTCTGGCCCGAGTTGAAAAGCCTTTAATTGGGCTCTGACATCTCCATTCCCCGAGAGCATAGTCGTCAATCCTCTTGGCAGACAGGCCGGCCACAAGCCCAGTTTCAGAGAGCAGGCCCGGGCTGGCCTGGGCCCAGAGGACCGAGGGGGATCTGCTGCCGATCGACGGCGAGGACACCAGCCTCAGAGCACCCCAGCGACTTGAGCTCACAGAGGCCAGGCCAGAACTCTGCCAGTCCAGAGGGTGGAAGCCCAGCATTCTCAGGACCTAGAACCTATCCGAAAAACTGAGGGCAGGAGGAGACGGGGCAAAAGAGGGTGAGATGGTTGGATGGAATCACCAGCTCAATGGACATGAATTTGAGCAAACTCCGGGAGATGGTGGAAGACAGGGAAGCCTGGCGTGCTGCAGTCCATGGGGTTGCAAAGAGCTGAACGTGACTGAGCGACTGAACAACAAAAACATGCCCTGGACTGGAGTCAGACAGCCCTGGGTTCGAGAACTTGGTCAGCTGGGGAACCTCCGACGAGCCCTGGACCCCTCTGCACAGGGCCTCTGGTCTGTAAGATGCTAACAGCTCCCTGCAGGCTTGTGAAGATTGCTAAAACTATCCTCCCAAGCCTGCAGCATGGGCTCCGAGCATGTTAGTCTCCTTCCCACATTTCTTTTCTGCTTTTTCCTCTCTTAGATTTTTCTCTTTCCTTATCTCTTTGACCTTTCTTCACCTCTAAATCTCTTCTCAGCACTTTTCTCAGTCCCTCAGGCTGCTTTCTTTTCTCCTTTCCACAAGTCAGACCACAGAGGCAGGGAGGCTGGAAGGAAAGCCTCATACCTGAGACCATGGAGGCCCGGTGCTCACAGGCCTGAGAGTGCTGGCCTTCGCTGGGCTCCCAGCTCCAGAGCAGATCCTGGTACTCACCTCAGCTCCTCTTACACTTTCCCTCTTGGAGGCTTTTTCCTGGCCAAGAACAGGAGGGACAGGAGAAAGCAGGACGAGACAGGGAACAGAGGTGGTAGTCCCCCCCCAGCCACCCCTCAGCCTGGCAAATAGACAGCAGAGGCTATAGGAAATAAACACGACACTAGTTAAGTAATGGAGTAATGGGGTGCTTCGGTGCAACTGCTCCCCTCCCTGTAACTCCCCGTCACATCCCAGTGCAGAAAGAAGTCCTTCCTCAGATCTAACTTATACCTTCCTGCTGCACTTCCTGCCTACTTCCTTTTGGTCCATGTGGATAATGCTGGGCTCATCACCCCTCTAACGGGCACCTCCTCACTAGGCCTTCTCCTCAATTCTGTTCAGCTCAAGGGCCTGAGGGAGGGAAAGCAAACTTTAAGGGGATGTTTAAAGTTTGGCTTCTCGTCACCACATCTCAGCTGAGTCCATAAAATCGCCCTATAAAGCCCACTGGCCAGCCAGCTGCCCTCAGCCTCAGGGGCCTCCCTGTTTCATGATTGGTCCCAATTCAGACACCAGCTGGATGTAGGAACTTGCTGGCTTTTATGAAGAGATGTTAACAAGAAGCATCTCTTCCCTCCTGTCTTGTTCCCAGAAACTCCACTCCTTCCCTCACTCGTGGTGTTTTCAGTCAGTCACTGTTTGCCAAGCGCCTCCTGGAGCCAGGCTCTGGGTTGGGCCCTGGGGTTGGGGTGGTCACAGGTAAGAGCTGGCACAGGGGGTGGCCTCGGAAGGGCTGGCCCCACAGGAATGAACACCTGGGCGGCACCTCAGCAGTAGCTGCAGTAGCTGGATCACACTGCACTCTCAGTGTTTGTAAACTGCACGGTAATTGTGAAACAGTGTTGGAAAAACAAACAATTACAGAGCAGCCTGATAAGAGCTGCCAGGAGGTGTGCTCAGAGATCCGGGAAGCAGGACTCCTGTTCCGCTTAGGATCAGGGACGTCTTCCCAGCAGAGGCGCCCTCAGCATCATTGCCTGAAGGAGGCTTAAAAGTTTTCAAAGCAGGCAAGATGGGCCGGTGGAGGAAGGGGTAGCAAAGTTCTGGGCTCTCCTTTGCTAATGGACCAGGAATGAGGGGTGGGGACCAGGGGCCAAAGTGAAAACTGTTAGCTGCTTAGTCGTATCCGACTCTGTGATCCCTGGCTCCTCTGTCCATGGACTTCTCCAGGCAAGAATACTGGAGTGGGTTGCCATTCCCTTTTCCAGGGGATCTTCCCAACCCAGGGTTGACCCCTGGTCTCCTGCATTGCAGGCAGATTCTTTACCATCTGAGCCACCAGGGAAGCCTGACCAGGAGTGAGGGGTGGGGTCCAGGGCCCGGGATCCTGGCAAAAAGCCACAGGAGCAACAGAGGGTAAGTCTCTCCAGGGCTCAGTCTCTCTATCTGAGAAATGGATTTAGTGTTGATGAGTTAAAAGACAAACCAGAAGTAATAATAGCGGCCATGTGTACAGTCTTTCATCATCTCTAGCTACTTTTATAAGCATTACCTCCCATGAGCTTCACAATAACCCTTCAAGGTAGGCAGGGCAGGTAATTTAATATCCATTCTGCAGATAAAGAAACTGAGACTTAGTCCAGTGACTGGAGATACTGGACTCGCAAGTGCTCACAAGTGGCACGTGTGAAGCTTGTATTTAATGCTAGAGTTCTTGCCCCAGCACAGCTCAGGGGTGCTTACGGAAGTGCTGAAGGCAAGCAATGGGAGGGAAAGGCAGGGGAAATGAGGGTTCCCTCTCAGCAGCACCCTACTCCCGCAGGGTGCCGCCTGATATGGAGATAAGGACCGGAGACGGGTGATGGGACATAGGTCTCAGGGAGAGCCTCAGACTTCTCTGGGAACAGGGGAAGAAAAAGGAAGGCCCCCTGCAAAGTAGACCCGCCTGGAGAAGGGTCCCAGGCAGAAGCCCATTCACAGGGCTCTCTTGACAGAGAGGGGCATTTGGGGAGGAGGGAGATTGAGGGTCAGCCATGACCCCTCCAGAGCGGCCGCTGTCTGTAGGTGAGGGTATTGGGTGACTAGGCACCCCCTCCCGGCTTGCCCCTAGGGGAAGGTGCTCTCGTCCCCTCCCGTGTCCCCTAATATTGAACTGCAAGGGGCAGAGGGAACAGGTACACTCAGGTGTGCAGCATCACGTGTCCTGAACACAGTCAGGCAGTCACAGACAAGCAAGAGCCCTAAGTAATATCTGCTCATACCTGCTCACCCAGACTCCAACACCCAGGCCCCCACTCCCACCCTAAATGCCCCAGGATCCTCTCACATACACCCAAACCCACAATCAATCCCCCACCACCACCCACAAGAGCCCACTGACACTCCTTCACAAGTAGGAATAAGGCAGCGACTTGTGGCTAAGACTCCAGGGTCACAGTGCAGGGGGCTTAGGTTGAGAGAACTATATCCCTGATCAGAGAACTAGATCCCACGTGCCACAACTAAAGATCCCGCATGCTGCAACGAAGACCCGGTGCAGCCAAATAAATAAATAATTTTTTAAAGTATGAAGAATGATTTAGAGTTTACAGGCATAGCACCCCCAGACCCACCTGAGTCCAAAGTCCTTCACGCACTGAGTACGTAAACATGTATGGAGACAAGTTGGCACACTCAGCCCAGCAGGCCTGAGATAAGGGACCCAGAGAGCTCTGGAGTCTGAGGCGAGGCGCCCAGCAAGCATCCCCAGCCTGGCTTCCCTCAAGCTTGTCATTCTCTTCCCCACCCCTCCACTCACTGGACTCTCACCTCCGGCAGATAAGAGCCGACCCCACTGGGAGCAGCTCTCCAGCCCTATCTCCAGTCCCCTCCCCTTACAGCTGCTCAGATACTCATCAGGGTTCTAGCGACACACTAGGGGCTCTGTTAACATCCCCCACCCGACCCCTCTATCCTATACCACCATGCAGTGAGACTGGATGTGGGGTTAGGAATGGCTACCTGGACCCAAGGTCTCTCCTGTTGGGTAGGGGTGGCGGGTAGTGCCATGTGAAGCAGGAAACACTCTTACAGGGCCTCCCCCCTCAGACTTGGGACCCCTAGACTTCCCTCTGTAAAGAAGGGGGAGCTGCTGAGGGAAGGGGCTCTAGCCCCAGTGGGAAGACGAGGGGGTCTCCTGGCCACAGTCTCTGTCTCTTCACACACACTCACTCACACACACCCCTGCATGCACACCTCCCCCACTCTAATTAGAATGGTTGCTCCAGCACCAGGGGAAAGGCCGTGATTTATGAATGGGAGTTGGTGTAGAGAGATTCCAGCACCATCTGCTTGGGAGCAAACAGGAAGAGCTTCAATGTGCTGCAGACCTGGGGGAGGGAGCCAGTTGGTGGAACAGGCTTATAAAAGCCATTCCTAATGGCCACAGGTGCTCTTCCCCACCCCCAGCCCCCAGGAAGCCCCCCAGCCTCTGCCAGGAGCCCCCCCATGGCACACACTCCTCTCACCAACGCCACGCTGCCTGGTGGTGGAGTGGTGGAGGAAAGAGCCTGGACCATCCAGCAGACCTGAGTACAAATACCTAAACTGTTTACAACTGGGCTTTAGTTTGTTGGTCTATAAAATGAGGCTGGTGGCAATAAATATTTACCACATTCCTG
>NW_011494905.1:61660-92472 GCF_000754665.1 Bison bison bison | reverse complement strand
TCCTGATAAGACAAATCATCTTAACCCCATTTTACAGATAAGGACACTGAGGCTGTGGAGGTTCAGAGACTGTCCCAAGTTTGTCCTAATGAGCTACAGGACAACTTGAACCTGTGTCAGCAGAGGTTACTGCCCTGAACCATTTTTCTTCACACTGTTCTCCAATATAATAAAGTTTAGGGGATTAAGTGAGATAAACACTTCAAGTGCCTGGTAATTTGTTGTTATTTACTCACTAAGTCATGTCTGACTCTGTGACACCATGGACTGTAGCCTGCCAGGCTCCTCTGTTCATTGGATTGTCCAGGCAAGAATTCTGGAGAGGGTAGTCCTAACCCAAGGATTGAACCCACCTCTCCTGCATTGGCGGGCAGATTCTTTACTACTGAGCCACCAGGGAAGCCCACCTGGCATATGATGGTATTCAATATGCGATAGTTTTCTTTCTGGGAACCTCGCTTTTGACTTTTGGAAGTCAAAAGATCCAAAGATGGGGTGGGGCGAGGGGGGGCTGTGGTGGTGAGAGAGAGATTGTTATTAGCACTTAGTGCCTTGAGCAAGAGCAGCCTGGCAAGTCCTGAGGAGTTTAGAGTTATAAACTATAAGTCACCTACCAAAAAAAGAAGAGAACTTTTTTGGTGACATGCTCACTTGACATGTACCTCACAGTGATGAGTTTTGATGATAAGCAGGGCTCATAAATGACTGTCACTTGTATGACCATCAAGTGGCAAGTCTGAGTTCACTTGGGCCCTTTTAATTTTGTTAGTCTCCGATGTGCTCAACTTAATTTCCCCAATGGTGGTTCTCAACTAGAAGAAAACTTCAGAACTAGCTGAAATTTCTAAATATCCAGAATTCCTGACCCCTCCTCCAACCTTCCTCCCACCCCACCCCACCCCACCCCAACATCTGCTACATCAAGATCCTTAGGCATGGCCTCTGTCACCTTGCCAGGTTCTCCAGGTAGTCTCAGGGCAATTCCCACCCCATCTCCCTGGAGATCCACTGGCCTTCATTTTGCAAGTCCTAGCCCTTCGGATATAGAAATCAATTGGAATTCATGGACAGTATGACCAGGATGCAGCTCCTCCTCACAAAGACTGTGTCTTATTTGTCCCCATGGTCACTTCAGAGACCTTACCTACACACCCTTAGCAACCAGCTTTAAGACTGGTGAAAACAAATGCCAAATGAAAGGACCAAGAATCTTGCTATCAAATTGCTATTGAGAAGGGGAGCTCAGAAAAGAGGTGACACCTCCTTGGCTAGGGCTTGAAGGATTTTGATAGTGGGTGAGGGGGATGAGGTACCTCAGACAAGTGAGTCACCATGCTATGGGAGACCGTCATGTATAGCATCTCTTCATATTGGCTCAATGTTCCTTATGGGAGTCAAGGGTAGAAAAGCTCTGTGTGACCCAGAGGGATGCGGGGAGAGAGAGAAGGCCAGAGGATGGTGTGGTTTGACCCAGAACAGCCCCACACTTTCACTAGCCCAAGCTGCAGTCCAGGCCTCCAGGCCAGGGTATATAAGGTCCACGGTCTATGATACAGGCCACAGTCCATTCAAGATGTAAAGTCCAGGACTTCCCTGGTGGTCCAGTGGTTAAGAATCTGCCTGCCACTGCAGGGGACATGGGTTTGATCAATGGTTCAGGAAAATTCCACAAGCCTCGGGGCAACTAAACCCATGCACCACGACTACTGAGCCTGGGCTCTAGAGCCTGAGCTCTGCAACAAGAGAAGTCACTGCAATGAAAAGTCCACAAATCACAACTAGAAAAGCCCTTGCGAAGCCACAAAGACCCTGCACAGTCAAATAGATAATTTTTTTTAAGAGGTAAAGTCCTATCCTGTGATGCTTGAGGGAGAAAAGCAAGTACTATCAGGGTTGTGCATACTCAAGGGTTAAGTGCAGTCTTTCAGGTTCAAAGGACAATGAAGGCCCAGAGGAAAGGGATGGGGTGAGCCTGCAGGAGGTGGCTTCTGGCCAAGCTGGGGAGTCAGCATTCTCCCACCTCCCTCTGCCACCTCAGTCCATCCATTATATTTTCTCTCGCACTCTAAATCAGACCTCCAGCTTCCCACAACCCGGCCAGGATAACCCTGACCCAACCTGGCCAATATCACCTACCCATCCAGAGGTCCCCATCATCTTGTGTGGACTCGGGCAGCTGGTTCACAGTCTTCCGCATCTCAACATCCTGGGCAACCTGAACGTCCACATGGACATCCTCACGCCCTCACTTGCAGGCTCCTCTGTTTCCTCACCTCCATCGACTTTCTCTCCACCTCAGCCACCCTCATACTGCCTGGTACAGCTCCTATAAAATTTAAAATTCCAGTTTTCCCCTCTCGGGGCACAACTTTTTTCTTTTCCCTCTATAAAACTTGGTCTCCTTTCACAGAGATTTCTCCAGTTCGCCCATCCTGTCTTGCTCATTCAGCTATAGGCTGGAGTGCCAGCTTCGGCCAAGGCACCCTGCCAGCTGTCAGCTCCTTCCTGACTCGACTTCCTCCCCCATCAACCTGGCCGGGATTGGCCACATCATTCATTCTCGCTGGCATACTGGATTCCCACACCCCCTCGCCTTGCCTTTCCCAGCCCTGGAGGATTCCAGTCATCTGCTTTCCCCATCAGGATTCCCAGGCTACAAGAAGGCATAGGAAAATCACCCAACCGTGCAGCCTAGTGCCACTCCGGATTTATGGTCCCTGACGTCGCCTGGCCCTCGGGCCACCAGGCCCCTGGTGGTCAGCTCCCATTCTAAACCTTTGCCACCCTTTCAGCTTCCGGCCTGCCCCGTCCCTCATGTATAATTCACAGAGAAAACAGAGATCCTCAGACCAGAACGCCCCCAACTTCCCTCTACTCCGCCTCCCTGCTTATCACAGACCCAACCCTGCCTATTTCCAATACCCAGTCTTCATTCCGCAGACCACCCAGTCCCTGTGAGCTTCCTCCCAGACGCAGTGGCACCGAAGCCCTCTCTTAAGTTTCTAATCGGCCCTCCTCTTTCCTTTCACTTACCTCTTCTCTGCCCAGTGTGTCCGTTAGGTCCCCAGGGCTCCATCGACGACTTCTTTCAGTCTTGCCCTGCTTCTACACCCCACACGTTCTCATCTAACCGATAGCTTCTTGTTCCAATAACTCTGATACCTGTGGCTCTTTGTCCCCACCTGTCCTGATGTCCTGGATGTTTGTCTGTCCGTCCCATAGGCAACACCAAAGCAGCATGTCCCCAACTGGGCCTCTTAGTTCCTCCCCGCAAACTCTCCCTCAGTCTCTGGATGTTCAGTTAGTGTCACCATCCACTTAAGCCAGAGACCTGGAAGTCTCCTCAGCTCCCTGCAGCTCCCATCTCCACCCCCACCGCCAGATCCTCTGTTCTGTCTCTGAGACGGTTCCCAAGTCTACCCTATCCCTTCCATCCCTCAGATGCTCTCTTATTTCTAGTCCTTACTGTCATTTGCAATTGGCTCTAACTGGTCTCCATTTCTGTCTCACTGCTCCCAGCTCCTGACTCTCTTCTACTTTTGTATTTAAGCCAGACTTCCTTCAAAGGCCTCAGCTCTACAAGTCCCAGCCACTCTCTGCTCTCTCTCTCTCCTTTCTGCTTTTCTCCCTGACACCCCCTCCAACCTGGGAGCTGCTTATTTCCCCCTGCCAGTGCATCTGCTGATCTTTACGTCTAGAATGCCCTTCCTCCTTTCTCCTTGGCTGGGAAACTTCATCCTCCAGAAGCTAAATCAGAGATCACCTCCCAGATGGCCCAGCCCCTCAGGAAGAACTCACTGTGCTCTTGGCGCTCTTCCCCTGCACTCAGTTTGCCCAGTCTACACTATCTGTTGGTTCTGGTTTGGTTCTGTTGGTTCTGGTCTTCATGACCAATGCCTGCCATGAACATTCCTGTCCATGAATCCACTCTTGGGGTGTGCATATCTTTGACATGACTACTGATGGGCTGCTTCCAAAGATGTATCTGAGAACTCCTGTTTCACATCTTCACCAACACTTTTTTTTTTAATTTTTTAATTGGAGGATAATTGCTAAACAATATTGTGTTGGCTTCTGCCATATAACACCTTGAATCAGTCTTGGGTATACATATGTCACCCCCCTCTTGATCCTCTCTCTCCACCCCCTACTCCATCCCACCCATCTGTGTTGTCAGAGAACACTGGTTTGAGCTCCCTTTACCTATACAGCAGCTTCCCACTGGCTGTGTTTTACACATGGTAGGACACGACTGAAGCGACTTAGCGTAGCAGCAGTGTATATACATCAATGTTACTCTCTCAATTCGTCCCACCCTCTTCTTCCCCCGCTGTGTCCAGAGTCTGTTCTCTATCTGCATCTCTATTCCTGCCCTACAAATAGGTTCATCAGTATCATTTTTCTAGATTCCATATATGTGCATTAATATGTGAAATTGATTTTTCTCTTTCTAACTTACTTTACTCTGTATAACACCTATTTGTATCAGATTTTTATATTGTTGCTAATCTTTTTGAGTACTGTAGTGAAGTCTCATGAGGAGTTTCCTTGGTTACTAATCAGATCGTGCACATTGTCACATATTTTGGCCATTTGGATTTCCAAGTGTTCAGCTCTTTGGTTCAATTTGTCCGTTGGGTTGCACACTCATTTATAGGAGTTCTTCACATAGTCGAGAGATGAAGCCCTTCTTGGTTGTACGTGCTGCAATCTTTTTCCCACTCTGACTTTCCTTTTCACCTTTTTTTTTTTTTTTTCTGCAGCATGTAGGATCTTACTTGCATGTGGGATCTTAGTTCCCCCACCAGGGCTTAAACCCATGCCACCTGCCATGGAAATGCAGTCTTAACCACTGGACCATCAAGGAAGTCCCCCTTTTTACCCTCTCAATGATGTCTTTGGAAGGACAAGTCTTCTGGATTTTAACATACTCAAATTTATTAATCTTTTCCTTTATGGTTGGTGTTATTTTTTGTGTATTGTTTAAAAAAACTGCCCTACCCTGAGATCATGGAGCTATTTTTCTGCATTGTCTTACAAAAGCTTTATTGTTTTTCTTTTCACAGTTAGGTCCACGCTGTACCTGGAATACCACAGCACTTAGCACCGATTTCTACAGCACTGCTAACCCCATCTGTTTATGCGTCTGTCTCCAGCCAAACAAAGACGTTCTGTAGGGCAAAGTACAAGTGTACGTTTTAAATCTTTGTGCTCAGACGTTCTAGCACATTGTCTGGTGCACGGGAGCCACTCTATAACCGCCCTTGAGTGTGTGCATAGCCAAGTCCAGGCACAGCTGCTTTCAGGTAGAAAGGTGCTGTCCTCTGGGGCCCCCACCTTCTCTGACTCCCAGCCTCCCCTCAGTAAGCTAATGTTCTTGGCGATGATGGCTCAGTGGGTCAAGAACCCACCTGCAGCGCAGGAGATGCAGGTTTCATCCCTGGGCCAGGAAGAGTCCTTGGAGCAGGGCAAGTCAATCCACTCCAGTGTTCTTGCCTGGAGAATCCCGTGGATAGAGGAGCCTGGTGAGCAACAGTCCATGGGGTGGCAAAGAATCATACACGACTGAGCATGCATATTGGCTACCGGCTTGCCACAAGCAGGTCCCAAGCACCTACTGTGTGCAGGCTTTGGACACAGTGCTAGGGACGAAGAGCTAAGGACTGTGAAGTCTCAGCCTTCAAAGAGCTCACTGATTGGCCCCCAGTTTCTTGACACTGGCCTGAGGCCCACACGCTGATGTGGGAATCCAGACAGACTTAGATTCCAATCCCAGCTCTACCATCTGCACGACCTTGGGCAACTAACATCCATGTACTGGGTTTCAGCTTTCTACTTGGTTAAAGGAGAACAGTAGGTAACTTACTGATTTATTGTGAAGGCTGAATGAGATAGTAAATACAAAATTGCCAAGCAGGGCTTGGCCACACAGTGGGTGTCCAAAGTCTGCTGAGTAAAGACAGAACGAAGGACCAAGTAAGGGAACACAGGGGCCAGAAGGAGGGGAGCTGGGTGGGGCGGGGCAGCCGCAGGCCAGCAGGGCTGCCCGTGGGTCTGTGGCCGGCCTTCCTTGTTGTCACAGTAACTGCTGTCAGCAAATGTCTCCCAGACAGGAATCCCCTTCAGGGCTCCCTTCCCCAGCCCACTGCATTTGTTGACTCAAAACCTCTCCACTGCCAATTTAGCCTGCAGTAAGGAAGGGAGTGGGGAGGGGGAGAGGTGTAGGAGGGGGTGGAACTTACAGAAAGGGGTCTTTGTCTGAGCCCTCTGTGGCATTTCAGATTTCGGTGGAGGTTTTTTTTTTTTTAACCTCCTAAGGAGTTGAGTGGGCTGCAGTTGCAATAGGAGGTATCTGAATTAGACAGCAGGAAGGACTTTCAGTGGGCTCTCATTGTTGGGTGGTGGAATGATGGAAAGGGTTGCCAAGGCCCTGAAAACCCGCCTAGGGTTTGGGCACAGATTCAGGGCATCGTCCCAGTGAGGGGCTCTGAGGGGCTCCTCTCCCTGCTGAGCTGACAGCTCGTGAAGCCTCTCTGGACCCTTCTAGAGGCCATCTGTCGTTCTCTGGTTTGGGGCCCCTCTCCTGGGGCTCCTGGGGATCAGCTCTGGATCCTGAAGTGACCGAGGCCTGACCCAGGCTCTCCCCTGACCCCGCAGAGCCCTTCCACCCAGCCTACTTTCTGGCTGTCCCTCCACCCCCGGTTCACAGCCAAGAAGAGGAGCCCAGCAGACAGGCCCTGACCTCCTCCTACCACCCTTAACGCAGGCCTGCCCTGGCCCCTCCCAGAATCAGGCTTGAGTCTTGCCTGTCTCTTCAGGTGGCCTCCTGGCTTCCTCCTTGCTCCTGAGTGCATGTATTAATGGCCCTTCCCTCAGGTATCTTAGACTCACAATTGAGTCTTTCTCCTGATATTTGCCCCCTACCCGCTTCCTGTCCTCTCTGCCTCCCTCCCTTTTTGTCTCTCTGTCTGTCTCTGACTCTCTTTCTATGACCCCATTTCTCTATTAGAATCTGTCTGCCTCTCTTGTGGTGTCTGCCTCTCTGTCCCTCTTCTATCGCTGTGTCTCTCTCTCACTCCCAGAGGCCTCTCAGTGTCTGTCTCTGGTTCTCTCCTGCGGCTCTCTCAGCCCTTCCTGCTCTGAACCTCTCTCTCCTGCATGCTCACAGGCCAGTGTCAGAGCCGGAGGCTACCCAGTGGCCCCTGCCTCCGACACCACTGCTGGGGACAGGCTCTGCCCACAGCTGCCAGGCGAGCACAGGCCTTGCCTTGTGTCCCCAGCCCTGCTCCTGAGCCAGAGTTCCAGGGGGATGCAGCCAACACTCACCCAGCACCTGCTGAGACCCTTTCCCCATCTTCCCACCCCCCACTTTTCTCCCAGACTCAAACAGTCCTTGAGTGCTAACTGTGAGCCCAGCACCACTCAGAGCTCCCCGGGGCCCCCTGGCAGGAACTCTACCCCACACCCTGCAGGAGCTCACAGGCCAGCAGGGTGACCCCACACCCACACGTGGAAAGCAGTGTGGACAACACGGGGCAGAAAAGTCTGGGACCAACCATAGGCCACAGGATGGGAAATCCCAAAGGAAGGGAGAGGTGAGGCTGCAGATGGAGAGGGCACGAGACGACGCTCAGATGAAAGGACCTGAACTGGCAAAGGCCTCGAGGGAGAAATAATTAAGGGACCTTGAGGGGCAATGGTTTAAGGGCTAAAATTAAGGCTTGTGTAAGTGCTGGGGAGAGAGAGAAGATGAAAGCTAGCCATGTGATGGTAGGTGAGGGGAGACAGATATTTTCAAAGCAGATGATGACATCCGAGTTGGATTCTCATTCACCCAAGGTGACGAGGAGGGACAAGTCTCCACGGGCTGAGGAACCAGCGTGTGCCGAGACAGAAGGCACGGGCTGGCCCGCATACTGGGGAGGAGCTGGCTCCAGACGGTGTGATGGATGGTGCAAGGGGCCTGCTGTGCCATCCTCGGACTCTCTGCCCCTCCTGTGGGCTGCCAGGGAAGGGCTGGGAGCAGGAGAGTGACGTCGTCAGAGCTTATTGATTTTTACTTTTTATTAAATCACCAGCAGCTGTTTGGAGGATGGACTGGCAGAAGAGGAGACTGAGGGTTAGGAGACCAGCAAAGACCTGGCAAGAGCGTAGGACAGGCCAGTCAGGGCTGCGGTGCGACGGTGGGCACCAGAGGATGCTCGGTGGGTGCGGGGCAGCACCTTCTGCCCACCATCCAGAAAAGGAAGAAGTAGTGTGACCTCTGAAGTTTCCAGCTTCGGAAACACAAGGGAAGAAGGAGACATTTAGAGGATAAGACCAAACGTTGCGGGTGTGTCTGTGGGACCTCCTAGGGGTAGGACGCCCTCCCCCCAGCTCTTGGCAGGTGTGAAGGCCTAAAGGCCCAGAGCCGGCAGCCCTGGGGTTAAGCAGAAGCTGAGCTGGGTCTCATCTATTTATGGCTGGTTGCCGCCCCCAAAGCAAGAAAGGGGGAAGAAATGACTCAGGAGAGACACTGCCTGGTGTTCCCTCATGAGTCCTGCTTCCTTGGTGTCTTCTCACCCACACCTCCTACTGTGCCTGCACCCTACACACACACAGAGACACACACACACACCCCGAACTGGATCAGCAATGGCGCCAAATGTTTCAGGCCAACCAACAAGTATTTTCAAATGCAAATTCCCTCCCTTCCACCAGGTCCCTCACACAACTGCTCTCTGAGCAGCTGGAGGCAGAGTCGGGTGGGGGGGTGCAGCAAAAATAAATCCCATTTTCTGCTCCTTTTCAGTATTGGGCTGCAATCCCCTACTGCCGCCCCGCCCTCTCCACAGATGGGGGATTAGCTGGGCCTCAGGTTCGGCTCTGTCTCGAGGGGAGGGTGACGGGCAGGGCAGGGACTGAGTTGGGGGGGTCGCGGTGGAAGGCTTCAGTGACAGGGCTAAGAATAACAGCTTCCATCAGGCCTGACACCCTCTCCCACTTGCCATCGCTCAAGTTGTTCCGGGTGTGCGGGAGACAGACAGACAGATACAGCGTGTCTGCATGGGGCTGTGTGTATTTATGCATGAGACAAAGACCGAAGCTGGGGTGGGGGGTCAGGGGGAGCTGACAGGAGAATGGCGTGGATGTGATGGGGAGAGGCTGGAGACAGAGCAGCCCTGTGTGACAGTGAGGCGGTGAGGGAGAGAGGAGAGACCAGGGGAGACTACGTTCCATGTGCTTGAGAGAGAGAGAGAGTGTGCGTGTGTGTGTGTGTTAGAGGTTGTAGGGGGGACATACTGTGGTGAGAGAGGCTGCTGATGTGTGGGAGAGAAGCCCAGACAGGCGGTGGGGGCGGGGGGCGCTGGGCCCAAGTGTGCGGTCATCGTCAGGCCGCACCTTAGTGGCCTGGGTGGGGCTGCAGAGGGCTTGGCACGAGGCCTCACTCTCCCTGGGGCCACCAGGCCCTCTCCCTTCAGAGGGACAACTGCAGAGGGATCGTGTGTGCGTACAGGGGTGTGTCTGAGGCTGTGGAGTCTGTGCATTGCATGTAAAGGTGTGTCACACGTTAGTGTCTGTGCAGCTGTATGTCTGCATATGACAGTGTGTGTTAGAATGTGTCTCTGGGTATAAGTGTGTATGGTCTACTTTTGGCTGTATGTATGGTCTGTTTATGAGTCTGTGAACGAATATGTCTGTGAGTGAGCATGTATATATGTGTGCCAGAATGCATCTGTGTGAGTGTGTGTCTATGTGAGTGTTTCTCTGTGTGTCTGTGTGGGTGTCTATATGAGTGTGTCTGTGTGTCTGAGTGTGTGTCTGTGTCTCTGTGAGTGTGTCTGTGTCTGCACATCTGAATGTGTGTGTCTGTGTAAGTGTGTTTGTGTGAGTGTGTGTCTGTATGTGTGTGTCTGTGTGAGTGTGTTTGTGTGAGTGTGTGTCTGTATATGTGTGTCTGTGTGAGTGTGTGTAGACAGATGATGGGATCCATAGGCCCTCAGCCTGCCCTGCTGCCCTTGTTGCCTCCAGCTCCCAGCAGATGTTAAGGGAATCCTGCATGTCGGTCTTTAAATGTCTCCAGGTTTCCGTGTGGAGTGAACTAAAGATCAGGCTGGGTTGGGTGGGGGGTGCGGTAAGAGACTGCGGCTCTCCTCACCCTGCCTAGGAAGGGGCAGGAAGGACCAGCACTGGTATTCGCCTTATCACAATGCTTACGCCCATTCACCTCCACCCTAGCTGGCAGTTGGCAGGGCAGCGATGCCTCAGTTTACCAAAAGTACGTGTTGGGGGAGCGGGACATCTAATCTGAATTTCTGTATATGAATCCCAAATGCCATGAGAGGTGCTCAGAACAGACTAACGGTGCATTCCTTGTCAGGCTGGCACTTCACGTGGCATGTGGCACCCCAGCCCAGTCCCGGCAGCTGTTTGAGCCCCAGACCTTGACTTTAACAGCAGGGAGGGTCCATGTGGCACAGGTACCCATCCATCTAGCACATCACCTAGAGGGGTTCTTTAATTCAGAACTTTATGAAGCCAACGAAATGGTTCATTGAAAATGACTAAACTCAACCTTGGAAAGAAAATCATAAACATTTTACTACCTAGCTAAGCCAAGCATGATTGCATATGGAAACTATGGACGCTACTCAGCGGGATTTTGATATTAATTTCCAATTTCCTCTTCACCGAGGAACTGATGAAAACCCAGTCTCTGCTGCTCTCCAGGCTAGAATCAACATCTTCGTTCACTGTCCATCCCAACTTTGCTGCTTCTCACCCCAACTGTTTGTCACTGCCCCTCCCCAGTACCACACTGGCTACACCAGAGTTTTGCCTTGACCATTAGTTTCCAAGATACATACACTCAGAGTCCATTTAAGTGCAACTTCTGTTGGTTGTATCAAGGACAGCTGCCTCTTCTCTCTGATCAGGCAAGGTCTGCTGTCTCCGGGGAGGGCCTCCCTCCACGGGCACCATGCTGGTCCTCCGCTCTGCATCCTGTGCCCGGCGCCATATGTCTGCTTGTTCTGGCCTGTCCCTCCTGCTCCACACTGGGGCGTCACCTTCTGCCCCAGTGGGATAAAGGGAACTGAGTATTATTCCCTGCTTTGAGCAGGAAGCCGAGAACAGCTTCCCCCATCAGGCAGGTACAAGACACCTCAAGGCTTCCTGCATTGTACCCTTGCCATCCCTGCTGGCAGAAGGAGCTGTCACTCCATGTGCAATGTCATGGCGATGCCACTTAACCCCCACATTGCATGGAACAAGTAGCTTCAAGTGGGAAATAATTCTGGGGAGGGGCCCAGAACAGAGCTTGGAGACAGGCCAACTCAGTTTGACTCTCATCCCTGGCCCCATGTGACTGGGCAAGTCAGTTATTCTCTCTGTAACTAGGGTACATTCATAGGGTTCTCACAGGTATGAGAATGTAAATGAAATCATGTATTCATTCAGAAAGCCGTGGTACCCAGTAGGCATTCTGTAAATGATACTTATCACTATTAAGCACTCCATGGACCGAGGGGATCTTGAAGAACATCCAACCTTTCTGCATCAGTCACCTGGGAAGCTACATAAAAATGCAGATCCCGGGGCCCAGGGCCTTTGCCTCAGTGGGCCAGGCCTCAGGGCCTGCATCTGCCCCAGATTCAGAGTGCCAGGCGGTCTGTGGAAAAGGCTGGGCTATTCCAGCCTCCTACTCTACTTGCATTTCAGAGCTCCCGTGGCCCCAACGTGCGCCGGCTCCAGGGGTCACCTTGCCAGGTGAGGCCCCAATTGAGTCTGACATTGTCTTCACCTGAGAGCACCCTGGCGGCCACTTTGGTTTTGATCACAGGCAGCCCAGCACAGGGCAGCCGCGGCCTATTCACCTGAACTGCCAGCCTGCGGCCCAGATGCTAACAACACAGGTAAGTACTTACAGATTTCCCAGGAACAACAGAGATAATTTGTCTGCTGCACTGGGCTCTGGTGACTGGGTGGCTTGTAGACTAGGCCCATGGCCTTTCACCTCATCCTGCTCTTGCCTGCTGGTTCTCCCAGCCATGCCGATTAGAAGCGGGAGAAATTAAGATCTCCCCCTCGCCGCCCACTGCCATAGGCTGCAGGAGGTGAGGAGAGGGATGGGGACCCGGCTGCAAGGCTAGGCAAGGCTGAGGACATCCACAGAGTGGGGGTACCGGCCACCTAGCCTGGCACATGTGGAGACAGGGCGGAGAGTGGGCAGGGAGCAGGGTGTCTCTCTGCATCTCCATCTCCTCTAGGGTCACACCGAGCACTGAGGCCATTGTGACATGCAGTGTCAATAAGCCACCTGAGCAAGCAGGGGAGGGATGAGGGGGTTCATAAGCAAGGGCTGTGAGAGCTGGAGACGGAGCTTCCTGGGGTTCCACAAGGAGTGGCAAGAGGGTGAGACACCCCTGATGTTGGTCTTGACTGTTACAGAGTATGAGAGAGTGTCCTATCCAGCTAAGAACAGGGTCTCGCCAGGACCCTGGGCCTGAACAGATTTATGTAAGAAGAAAGGCAACGTAGATTTGGCAGAGCCAGTCTCCCTAACGGCAATGTGAGTGGTCCCTGATCAATCAGGCTTTGGGGCTGAAAGGGCCTCTCTCCTTGCTTCCTTCTGCCTGGGGGGATGAGAAGAAGGGGATAATTACTATGATTATTATGAACGTCGGTATCCCTTATACTTTTGTGTGTTGTAAAGGCACTAACAGTTACCATTTATCAGTGGCCTACTGTGCACCAGACAATGAAATAGGTGCTCTGTGTATTTGATCAGGCCTATAAGAGAGGCCGTGAGGTCCAGATTACAGATGAGGAAACTGACACTCATTCCCTTGACCAAGGCCACATAGTAAGATGCAGAACAAGGATTTGCGCCCAGGGCCCCACGTCGTTCCCTGGGCGCAGGTGACAAGCTGTGCCTCAAGGGGCTCCTCCCATGGTCGCTCCTTTACCACAGAAGCAGGATGCAGGCCTTGCCTACCCAGGCAAGTTATTTTCTCAGAGAGCCTTGTGCCTGGGGCAGTCTGGGGGGATGAGCTGTATGTCCCCTAAGACAAGTGTGAGCAGACCTACAGGGGATTCCAACCTTATTCTGGACCAGTGGAAACTCCATCAGGATAACATTGCTGCACGCCCTGGGCCACCCACCCCTCCCTCCATTCCTTCCCCCGGCCCTCTCCCTCTGTCCAGTAGGTTGCAGGCAACTTTGAAGGTAGACGGAAACTGTCCATGAGGGGATGGGAACCTAGTCTCCCCCTAGTGCGGAGGCCAGCCTGGCGTGGGTGATCACACAGGTGAGTCTGCAGTGGGGCTGGAACAGGAGCTGCTTGGCTGGCAAGTTGTGTGTGCGGTGGGGGGTGGGGAGTGGGGAGCTGGGTAGGGGGTGCAGTTGATGAGTAAAATGACAATGCCACCCCTTTGATCACCTGCTCTCTGATCCCTGGATTTGCTCACACTGCATCCATTTACATCTTTTCATTCCAGTTTCACTAATCATCGTCTCTTTTCATCCCCTTTAAAATTTGTTGAAAAGCTGCTAGTTTGGAAGAATTTGTTCAAAGCAAGGAACTTCTGCCCACAGTCATCCCTTCCATCTCTCCACTTCTACCCTTGGGCCTAAGACTTCACTGCCTCAGCTGTTGAGGAGTAGACTTGTCTTGACATCATTAATGTGCCCAAGATGCCCTGTTTGCACATATTTGTGTGCCTTCCAATTAAAATGATTCATTAAACCTCTGGTGGAGTTCATTTTTATTCTGCAATAAGAACACTCAAATAAATACATTCAGCCATGGAAAGAATCCTTTGAGCAAGCCCATGTCCTAATTTTGGTTTGGGGAATCTAGTCCTGAAGTTGTCATCTGGGAATGTGCTGAAGAGACTGGGGGCCAGTTTTGCAAGGGAGCTGAGCAGGCCGACCTGACTCTGGCTACTTGGAATGGGGCTGAGCAGCTTGGCTCTGTCCGGCCCTGGGGACAGCATGGCAGCTCCTGAGGACTCCGCAGGCCCTGCAGCCCTGTGGCCCAGAAGCAGGGGCTCCCTCTCTCCTTTGGGAGATCGTTGTGGAATGTAGTTAACATCAGCCTCAGCAAACACCACACTCCGCATACTGTGATGCTGCCTGGGGACAACCCGCAGCTATAGTTTCCATCCTGAGTGACTGGGAAGTAGCATGTGTCACTCCCAACTGTGGGTCTCCACAGAGGAGGCCAAGTGGCTACTGGATGCACCTGGATGGGGCTCACGCCCAGTCTGTTCCGGGCTCTGTGACCTGATGATTTGGGGGTCCTTGCTGCCCCTCTGAGTTGCAGTTGTTTTCCAGTGGAAGACATCTCTCAGAAACCTACCATGCTACCCAATTTGTATTTCTAAATTTTGCCAGCAATCCCACTCATTCCTGTTTTACAGACAAGGAGATTGTTGCTCAGAGAGATTCATTGACTTGACCAAGAGCACATGACTGGTAAGGGAAAGTGTCCAGAAACAAATCTAGGACCCATGACTTGGGATTCTCCTGAGACCTCAAAGGCAGCCAATGATCAATGTACCCTGAACCCAAGGTCCCGGCTGCTCCTGAGAAAACAGACAGGGTTTAGGGACTATAGGAGCTGGGCTTAGACTTTGAGGTCAGCTAGGAGTACAGAGCCTAGAGAAAGAAATGGCAACCCACTCCAGTATTCTTGCCTGGAGAATCCCAAGGACAGAGGAGCCTGGCGGGCTACAGTCCCTGAGGTCACAAGATACAGACCGGACTTAGTGACTAAAACCATCCCCAACCAGGGATTAAACCCAAGTCCCCTGCATTCGAAGGCAGATTCTTAACCACTGGACAACAGGGAAGTCTTCTCAATTAGTTTTAGATGGTCATCTTCTAAGCCTATTAGGTAGAAAGTGCAGCCAAACCAAAGGGAAAAACCAAACCACACTCTACCTTTGGACACTGAGTTTCTAATGCTACACTGTAGACACAATGCCAGTATTTTTTAAGTTAATCCTGTCCACAGCCCTTTAAGAAAGCTTTATTATCTACATTTTATATTTAGATTAGGATACCAAGGGACAAACATTTTAAATAACTAGTTTGAGATTGTAAAGCTGACTATGTAAAACTGCTACGTAAATCTGTAACTGTGTAATCTACCAAAGAATTCTACGTTGTGGTCATATTGTGGCCTTCGAGGGATAAATCACAGAAGTCTGTACTGGTCAATGCTCCTTCACACATGCTGCTTCCTGGAATTGGGACCCCCATCCCACTCCTACACCTCTCATATTTGCCTAACAAAGCCTTCAGTGTATTCTGGAACTATACTTTTTTAGAAGCAATTTGGCAACATGTTTCAAGGGCCATAAAAGTGTTCATAAATTTTGACCCAGTATTTCCACTTCTAAGAATGCATTTGTTCCAAGGAAATAACCCAAAAGGGGGGAGAAAAACCCTATACGCTCAAGGATGTTCATTACAGCTTTAAAAATAAGAAACAACCTAAAAATCCAACAATAGGGGAACAGGTAATTAAATCGTGGTCTACTCACTGAATGACGTATCGCACAACCATTAACAGTAGTAATGTGAAAAAGGGCTATGATATAATACTATATTAAAACAACAAAATATATCAAACACATTATTAGATTGCATACTTGTGTTAGACTTCTCAGGTTGTCATAACAAAATACTATAGACAGGGTGGCTTCAACAACTGAAATTTATCCCTCACAGATCAAGGTGCCAGCAGGGTCCACGTGAGGGCTTTCTTCGGGTTGCAGATAGCTGACCTCTCATTGTGCTCTTGCATGATCTTAGTGCATGCACAAAGAGAATGTGCTCCAGTGGCTCAACCTTCTCATTAGAGCACTGATCCTACCATGAGAGCCCCACCTTCACAACCTCATCTAAACTGGCCGCTGCTGCTGCTGCTGCTAAGTCGCTTCAGTCGTGTCTGATTATCTTCCAAAGGCCTCTATCTCCAGATACTATGACATTCAGTTAGCACTTCAACGTAAGAATTTTGGTAGAACACAATTCAGTTCATAGCAATATTTAAATATATATGTGCCTTGGGGAAAAGACTTGAAGGGAATTTGCAAAAGTTATTGGCTTAGGGTGATGGATTATGCAGGTGGTTTGTCCCTGGTATCCAAATTTTCTCTAATGGTGTTATGCAATTTTCAACAGAATTTGGGGTGAGATTAGAATAAAAATGATCCATCTTTCAAGACTCAACTCAAATGCCACCTCCTCTAGGAAGCCTTCCTTGGTTTTTCCAACCACATCTTTTCTGAAGTTCTTATTTTACTGGACCATGTGCTCTTCTGGAGCTAAGGCTATGAGCAATTCTCCTTTGTTCCTGAATTATAGGCAAGTGTCACAGATCGAGAACTGACGAGGAGCCCAGTGCAGTAGAGGTGATGAACACTGGGGGATGTGTGCGGTCGGGACTCAGGGATGCGATCTAAGCAACAGGTCCAGGGCACCAGCAGATGCAGGGCTCGGAAAGTAGGGGCATAAATTGCTGGCCATTGAGTAAGAGCTGGTCTTTCTAGTTATTTTCAATGTGTTGTTATTATATAGGTAATACATGCATACACACTCACTATAAAAGAAACTTAAATAGCTCAGTTAAAGCCTTCCTTGGCTCCTACACAGGCCCACTCCCCTCCCCAGGGATTGTCAGTTTGATAGGTATACTCTCAGAATATTCTTCCTCATGCACGTAATTTCAAAGCCTGCATCCCTGTTTATAAACATAAAGCCAGAATATCCTGTGTCTTATCACCAGGCCTCTCTGGTAATGAGGCCTTGTCACTTCAGGATGCAGATGTCTACCTCGTTTGTTTGAGCCTCAGAAAACCTGTGGGTTTCCCAGGTGGCGCTAGTGGTAAAGAACCCACCTGTCAATGCAGGAGACAGAAGAGATGCAGGTTCGATCCCTGGGTCATGAAGATCCCCTGGAGGAGGCACGGCAACCCGCTGCAGTGTTCTTGCCTGGAGAATCCCATGGACAGAGGAGCCTGGCGAGCTACAGTCCATAGGGTTGCAAAGAGTCAGAAACGACTGAAGCGACTTAGCACGAACACACCCAGAAAACCATTACTGATGTGGATATTCAAAAATGTGTTTAGCCCTTTGTCTACTAATGGCCCCTTGGGTTGTGTCTGATTGTCTCATTTCCACTGCTGTCACCAACGCTCCCTGTGGTCGAGCTTTGTGCACTTGGAGCATTTCTCCAGCCAGAGATGTGGACTCACTGTGGTGGACAGTCTGGGCCCTTCGCTTTCCACAAGCACTGCCAGATCAAGTTCTACAAACACCACAACACACTCCATTCTCGCCAACAGTGGAAAAGGTGTTTGTGCCCTTAAATTGCTGCCAACAGTAGCTATCATGAATCTTTTTAAAATTTTACAAATCTGATGAGTAAAAAATGTTAGCTTGGTGTTATATGGCTTGCATTATTTTGCTGACTAGCAAGGCTGAGCTGTCTTCATTGTTATCAGCCATCTGCAGTTCCGAACTATTACTTGATTTTTCTTTTGAGTGGTTTATCTTTTACTTACTATTTGTAGCCATTCGTTATATATCCTGAATACTAATCCTTTCCGTTTGCATATGTTGCAGATAACTTCTTCCAGGCTGTCACTTGTCTTTTAACAGTATTTATGGTGTCTTTTTTTTCTTTTAGATTTGAATGTAATCAAATTTAGCAATCTTTTCCTTTATGGTTTCTGTGTTTTATGTCTTGCTAAAGAAAGCCTTTCCTCCTCCAAGGTTATAAACAAATTCTCCTATATTTTCTTTTAATAGTTTCATAGCTTTGTTTTTTTTTTTTTTTTACACTTAGCTCTCTAATCCATCTGGAATGTATTTTGTGAATGGTGTGAAGCAGGAATCAACTTTGTTTTTTCACAAGGAGAGCCAATTGTCTCTACACTATTTTTTGAAGAGTTCATCCTTTCCATACTGTTTCTACTGAAATCCTCTTTATTCAAGAATCCTCTTTAAACTCCCTGTTCTGTGACCTTGATCCATTCATTCGTCCTGTCCCGTGCCAGCACACCGCCATTTTAATTAGCGCAGCTTGGCAGTGTTTTGTTATCTGATAGGCAAGTTGTCCCTCGTCATTCTTCTTCAAATATTTCTTGGCAATTCTGACATAGTTACTCTTCCAGCTTAGCTTTAGAATTGGCTTGTTAAATTTCACACACACACACACACACACACACACACACACACACATCTTGTTGTCATTTTGATTGGCATTACGTTGAATTTATAGAATTCTTGGGGCAAAACTAACATCTTCACTGTATCAAGTATTCTAACCCAAGCGGCTCTGTGTATTTACCTAGGGCTTCTCCTGTGTCTCAGGCCTGACTCTGAAGCCAACTCCACTGCTTACCAGCTCTAGGGTGATCTAGGGTGGGGCTCAGCCTCTCGGAGCCCGGGTTTCTCTGTCATTTTTGATGTAGGAATAGCATGTCCTTTCCCAGAGCTGATGGAACAAATGTGTGGAAGCCCTGGATGCTGAGCTCCTAGAGGGCAGGCCTTAGCCTCACTTAATCTGTCGACCCAGGACAGTCAGCTCTCTGTCGAAAGGGCAGAGTGCAGTGCTTTCATTTAGGGAGATTCAGGGGGTTGGCCCATCACTGTGTTAGGTATTTTGCATGTATTATCTCATTTGCCCTCAAAACAAGCCAGTGAGGTACCTTCTATCATTTCCTTTCTATAGCTGAGAAAAATGAGACTCAGGGACCTGTCTGTACTCAGATGCAGGGCTCTAATGAGCCACAACCCACACCCTCTGTCCTGCTTAGTTTGGGAGCCAGGGCGGGCCTCTCTTGCTCATAAAGCTAAAGCTTCTAGACGATCTGCTGCTCTCCTGTCTGAGGTCTAATAAGCCTAGGCAGACCTGGCCCCAAATATCCACTTGAGCATTCAACTCTCAGCACAAGGTCTAGCACATACTAGGAGCTTGTTGAATCAGATTGGAACCAAGTCCAAACATCACACTATGAATGCCCCAGATAGTACAGAAAGTGTTAGAAAAGCTCAGAGGAAGAAAGGGGCTCTGTGGACTGGGGAAATCATGGAAGGCTTCCAGGTGGTGGTGAGACATGGAGAGGATTTAGACAAACATAACACAGCATTCCAGAAGCAGAGTTAGCAGGGCCAAGCAGGTGAACTAATTGGCTGGATAAGCAGTGAGTTTGAACAGAGAAAGGCATTTCTCCATGACCAAGAGCTTGGCTGAGCTGGGCAGCATCTCCAGGCTGGAGCAAGACTGGAAGGCTGGAAGGTCTGGTATCTTCTAGACCCTTCTAGCTTAGCTCCCCACAATGTCCTAAGGTTAAACTTTACTTTTTACGAGCAGCCTGTTGCCATGGCACCAAAACACACAGACCAGCCGTGGGAAGTTGGCTGGGAGGGGCAGGAAGGGGCTGCTTTCCTCATGCCCTCTGCCTGCCCCGCACCGCGTCCTGACCCTGTCTCTTCACTCTGACTTTGTCTCCCCACTCCGTGCATAGCATGTAGATGTGTGGGCACTTGGGCATGAGCTGTATGCCCTTAGGTGAGTGCCTCAGCTTCTCTGAACTCAGGAGATAATAATTTCCAGGTATGCACATATTCTCCAGGGGAGTCTACCTTGCTCCCATTAGAATAGTGGCAGAGCCACAGTTAAGACCTTCACACACTCTGAAAGGAAAAGAGAAGAGAGCAACAGTGCAGGCCAGGTGTCCTGTACACAGGAAGCCAGACTGACTTTGGGGGTTTAACAAACCAAAGCACATTGGTTCAGGTCCTCTGAGAAGCCATACCCCAAATGGGATTAGATTTGCAAGAGAGTTATTTGCTGAAGCATCTGTGAGAGAAAAAGGAAGCGAACCAGAACTGTCAGACGGTGTTGTGGGTCTGAGCCCTGTGAGGGACAGAGGGAAGGATGGAGCTGGGATGGGTACAGTCTCAGACAGCAGTGTAGTGGTTTTTTTTTTTTTTTGGTAATATTATTTATTAATATTTACTTATTTATTTGGCTGCACCAGGTCTTAGTTTGGAGAAGGAAATGGCAACCCATTCCAGTGTTCTTGCCAGGAGAATCTCAGGGATGGCAGAGCCTGGTGGGCTGCCATCTATGGGGTTGCACAGAGTCGGACATGACTGAAGCAACTTAGCAGCAGCAGCAGCAGCAGGTCTTAGCTACAGGGATCTTTAGCTGTGGCAAGTGGGATCTAGTTCCCTGATCAGGGATTGAACCCAGGCCCCCTGCTTTGGGAGTATAGAGTCTTAGCCACTAGACCATCAGGGAAGTCCCTGAAATGTAGTTCTTAGGAGGGTTCAGCCAAGCCAATAGGAAGTTTGTGAGCTAAAGAGAACTCTCGGGAATAGGCTTGTCTTAGGAACTCTGTTGTGCTCAGCGTTGGGCAAAGGGAGCAGCCCTCGGGAAGTGAGTCCCGAGCAACAACGCACAGCAGCTGGGGCCCTGGGTCAGTCACACTCCCTGAAGTAGGAGATCTAATCAGTGCATTTTCACAGCCACCACCCAAAGCAACGTGGAACGACCACCTACTTCATAGCCCAAGAAAGTCTAGGGTTTGAGGTAAAGACAATGAGTTTGGGCAGAGTTCACTGTGAGGCTCCTTCACTTACTATGTGATGCCAATTAGGTTTCTCACTAGCTTGATTTTCAACTTTTCCCAAAAAATAAGGTAACAACACTTTTCTTGGGTTGTTACAAAGATAATCTAGGACCCAAAACCCTCCCTCCCCAGCTCCAGTCGGGGGAAAACTAGATGGAACTGACTGGCTGAGAGTCTCGGTCAGAAGTCCAGAGGAGGAAAAACATGGAGAGAAAAGAAAGTCACCCTGAGGCCCACTCAAGGTAGACTAGACGTGGCACAGTCCCTTGAGGGGGAAGCACAGACTGTTCTGCACCGTCTAGACGTGAAGTGCTTCATAATCTCGTAAAAAATGTATAGGTTCTACAATTATCTCCAAAAGTTTGTGGATAAAAAGTTTATTCACAAAATTTATCCGTTAAGAATGTCTTTAGTTGCAGAAAACCCAACTAATTGTGTCGTAAGGGAATTCCCTGGCAGTCCAGTGGTTAGGACTTGCTGCTTTTACTGCTATGGCCCAGGTTCAATCCCCGGTCCAGAACTAAGATTACCCCCAGGCCATTATTTATTTAATAATAAATAATTTTGTCTTAAGCAGTAAAGTCATTGAATTACCTCACACAATAAGAAGTTTGAAAGTAGAGAGATCTGGGGTTAGTTTAATGCCAGTTGCTGGATCCCTGTCTCTGTTGTCTTGGCCCTTGCCTTGTGGTCACAAGGTGGATGCCATATCTCCAAACATCACACCCTCATACAAAAGTGTCCCAAAGAAGAAAGAGGAATATATAAAAGTGGGTATTTACCTCTCATTTTTTTCTTTTCAGGGAGAAAAACTTTTCCCAGAAGCCCCCTGAAATGAGTCCTTTAAGTCTCATTGGCCAGAACTAGACCACTCCCCAAGCAGTCACTGCCAGAATGATCTCTGGACACATAGATGCTTGAAAAAGAGCAAGATCTGTCAGCAAAACAGACTGAAGGAATGTCTCTTGAGAAGGCAACAAGAGCATCTTCCGTAGGAAAAATTTCTGGGAAGAGAATGAATCTTTCCATATTTCTGAGCATAGCTAAGGAGTTACACAAGCCCATAAATACATACAGTGTGATGGGAACAATGATAAATAATGTACAAGACACAGGAATCAGGCTAAGAAAGACATGTATTCAATCAATGAAGGGTGGGGACTCAGGGGTGCCTAGATAGTGGACACAGTCCATTATAGTGGAGATGACAGACTCTTTGTCCTGGGGGTGGGAACAGGTCAGAGAAACTGTCACAGAATCTACGTCTGAACAGAGTGCTGCCAGATGAGTAGGAGTTCACAGCTAAACTGTTTTGGAGATGAGCAGACTCACCCACGAAGAGCTATGTTTGTGCAGGTGAACAAACGGTTCAGTATTCTGAAAGGCTAAGGTCAAAGGATGGGCAGTATTGGAGAGGAGGTCAGATCACGCAGGGGCCAGGAATTGGATAATGGGTAGCTGTTGAAAAGTTGTAAGCAGGAGACTCAATTAAATAAGTGTTCACTTTTAAATGATTACAACATGGAAAGAATTTCAAAAACATGTTGCCAAGCAAAAGAGTACAAACTATATGATTTCACTGATGTGAAGTTTTATAGAATAGGCAGAACTAATCTACGATGAACAGTATCAGAGCAGTACTTCCCCAGGGGAACAGGGATTGACCGAAATGGATCACGAGGAACATTAAGGGATGATGGAAAACGTCTATCTCTTCACTGGAGTGGTGGTTATGTTTATTAAATGTAATATGTTTATTAAAATTGTAATATTTTATTAAAATTTGTCAGATTGCATACTTAAAATATGTGCTTTCACTATACGCAAACTGTATCTCAAATTTTTACAAAGTATTGGTAAGAAGTATCCTGACGGGTGGACTATGGGAGAATCTGAAGGCGGGGAACCAGTGAGAATGCTGCAGGCACAGTCTAGGAGGAGCATCCCACGGCCTGACCTGGGGCAGGTGCGGAAACAGAGGAGGGATGGGGCTGAAGAAGGGACAAGGCTGGCTTTGGGAAGGAAGGTGAGAGAAAGAGAAGACTCAAGATGACTTCTGGCTGGGGTGAATGACATGGGTCACTGAGACAGGAACTCTGAGAGGAGGTATGAGTTGGGAGGAAGGAGAAATGAGCTCAGATGTGGAAACACTGAGTTTGTGATGGAGATGTTTCTTGGGCTATTGAACATGTGGATCTAGATGTCAGGAGAGGGAAAGATGGGCCGGAGAGAGCTTAGTCCTCAAAATATGGAACTAGATGGGTCATCCAAAAGGAACAAACCGAGTGAGAAGAGGTAGGCAGAGGCAGGAGGGGAGAGGGCCCTGGGGGGTTTCAACAACTAAGTGCTGGTCAGAAGAAAAGGCGCCTGCTCAGGAAACTACGAAGGAAAGATAGACGAGAGAAGAGCCAGGATGTAGGGTGTCCTCACAGGGGACAGAGGAAAGAAAGAGGGCAAGAAGGGGAAAGTGAGGACTTCGCTGATGGTCCAGTGTTGGAGACTCTGTGCTTCCACTTCAGGCAGCATGGGTTCCATCCCTGGTCAAGGAACCGAGATCCCGCATGCCATGCAGTGTGGCCAAAAATAAATTAATGAATGAATAAAAACTAACCAAAAAGAAAAAAATGAAAAAATTCTGAACAGAAAATATTAAAAAGAAGAAGAAAGGATCATGGAGTTCCTACTGTTAGAGACATTAGGAAAGGGAAGGGGTGAGGCCCCAAGCCTCCTGCCAGGGGTGCAGGGACACAGAGAAGCCAGGCTGGATGGAGAAAGTCTTCACTGTGAAGGCAAGTTTAGAGATGATAACACATGACTGGGAGCGCTGGGGCCTCTTGGAGAGGTCTTGAAAAAGGCCTTAGCAGGGCTGCCTGGACATGATTCAACCAGACCAGAGGAGGGTTGGGGAAACCACAGGCTTCATGGAGTCTGGGGGTTCAGCTTGTCCCACGTAGCCCTCTCTGCCCGGAATGCCCTACAACCCTCTTCCTGGCAAATACCTGCCTAACTTTGAACACCCTCAGATATGGCTTTCTTGGAGAAGCCTCCCCTAGCACAGAGGCAGAGCACATCACACACACGCTATTGTCTTCATGCCTTGCAACTGCCACCTTCTATGTCATTAACCTGATTTCAGGTCTGTGTACCTTACCAACTGGTGTGTTCCTCCAGGCCATTATCAACCTGACTGTCAGGAAGACTCACCCGCCCTGTGAGCCCACAGCTGGCAGGGCCCCAAACAAAGAGATTCTAGAGGAAATGAAGGCGTCCAAGAACAGCAAATGGGTCTGTGCATGAAGAGATCCCCACACAATAACCAAACACTCCAGTGAGGACTCCCCCTCAGTCCAGTGTGGGCACCAGTGACCAGACCCAGGTGCTAGATGCCTCCCTAGGTGGTCACCCCAGTATGTGTCCTGGGGACCAGGTGCCAACTAGGTGTGACAGTCACACACTAAAAGCCCTGGAGAAGGAAGGGTTTTGAGAAAGGGGACCACCACCTGAGAGAAAGGAAGAAAAGCAGGAACTTAAACAAGATTCCGAATTGGCCTTTCTGAAAGCTTTCTGCACCAAGCTTTGAGAACCAAGATGAAAAGCACAAAAACTGAATTTAAGAATGAAAAGCACCCTCTAAGGAGAATGGGCCATTTCCACATAAGGCAACAAAATTAGGAGAAGAGAATGAAACTCTCCTGATGCATAAAACAGCTCAAAGGGACCCAGAGATTACTCATTAGTTATGCAGAAAGCTTCTCAGAGAACTAAAATGACTACTGCCGGCCGTGCCAAAGAAAGTGGAAATCAGGCCAGGTTACAAAGGAGGGGTACATACAAAGAAATAACAAAAGGCTGTGGAGATAAAATCAGAAGAGTCGTTCAGAAAAAGAAATGAGATATAACTTGTACAAGGCAGCAAAAGAATGAGAAAAACATTTTCTAACTCTAACAGGCCAACAAAAGGGGATAAGGGGATTGCTGGCTCATTTTGAGTTGGGGAGAGAAAGCCTATAAGCAATGACACTAAAAACGCAGAGGCTTTTAATTTTTTCTTAGCTTAAAAAGGTCAGCTGTGATCTAAAAGCTAAAAGAGGCACCGCATGGGATCATGAGAAGGCAGAAAGCCAAGGGGGAATGAGGGAAGAACTTGTGTATTCACATCCACAGTCCTGATGACTTACATGCTTAGGTACTTAAAGAATTGGCCCAAGGTGGAATCAGATCACTAGCTCTCACTCTAAGGGGATTTATGGGGAACTGGTGAGGGGCCTGGAGACAAGAGGGAGACCCAGGCAGCCTGTTCCTGCCTCTCTTTAAACCTGGGGGAAAGCAGATGCCTCTGCAAGTGCTGGGCCCATCAACCAAGCTGCTATAATAGAAAACTACTGGGACACGTCGTCAAAAAATCAATCTGCAAACACTAGGTCATAAGGAATTAGGTAATAACCAGCACTGCTTTCCAAAGAACACATTTTGTCAGAGTAATCCAATTTCCTTCCAGGACAGAATGATGGGCCTGGTAAATCAGGAACGGCAAGAGACACATAATCTTCCTTAACTTGAAGAGCACGGCATTTAATTTCACCTTCCATGAGAAGTCTCAAAGGAAAAACTGGGGAAATGGGGTCTACGGTTGGCCTTTCCAAGGTTGGCCAAACGGAAAGAAGCTGAAGGGTTAACCCAAATAGCAGTTCTTTATGGTCTAAGTAGAAGGCAATGGCACCCCACTCCAGTACTCTTGCCTGGAAAATCCCATGGACGGAGGAGCGTGGTAGGCTCCAGTCCATGAGGTCGCTAAGAGTCAGACATGACTGAGCGACTTCACTTTCACTTTTCACTTTTCTACATTGGAGAAAGAAATGGCAACCCACTCCAGTGTTCTTGCCTGGAGAATCCCAGGGATGGGGGAGCCTGGTGGGCTGCCGTCTATGGGGTCGCACAGAGTCGGACACGACTGAAGCGACTTAGCAGCAGCAGCAACAGTGTGGATGGTTGAAAATGGGCAGAGGTAGGCATGGGTGGGGTAACTGCACTGGTGGTAACAAGTAACAGAAGAGTTAGGAGAGATGAGAGAGGCGGTGAAGATGGTACTAGTGACAAAGGCAGTGATATTAGTGGAGCCGAGGACGGCAACTGTGGGGAAACTGCCAGTGAGGATGGAAGTGGAGCTGGAGGTCCTGGCTGAAATGACGATGACATGGATAACAGTGGCGCAGGTGGAGTTGGTGGTGAGAGTGGAGATGATGGTAAGCAGTGATGGAGATGCTGCTGAGGTGAACGTGAAGGTGTCTGTGGTTATGGGCATGAAGACGGGCGTGGTGCCTGTGGTGGAGATGGAAACAGTGATAATGCTGGAGACGGAAGTAGTGGCACAGGCGGCGGTGGAGATGCTAGCGGTGATAGCGGTGGTGATACTAGCAGAGGGGGTGATGGCAGAAGCAATGTTGCCACCACGGTTGACGTGGAGATAATAGTGATAAGACTGACAGAGATACTGACACTGGTGGGTGTAGAGGTGGTGAAGACAGAGGTGCTGGAGACAGAGGAGATGGTGGTGGAGATGGAGGAGACTGCGGTGATGCTGGAGATGGAGGCAGTGGTGGCATGGCGGTCATAGACTAGACCTGGGAAATCTGGCTTTCACAGCTGTCCCTTGTGATGGACACCCTCACTAGCGTGTTCTTTCCTCATCTTTCCTGAGAGAAGTAAGCACAGACTTTGGGTCGTTTGGGGCCCATCCTGACTCTGACCACCTCAGCATTGCCCTGTTAGTCCTTGGGCTAACAAACTGCTTCTCTGTCCAGATAGACTGGATGGCAGCAGACCCCAAGAAGTCTGTGGGATGGGAGGATTTCCTCCAACCCAAAAGGGGTAGGCATGGCGTGAGAGCCCTCCCTGGCCAAAGAGAGGGAAAAGCTCCCAGGGCCAAGTGGAGAGACCGGCTGTCTGCGCCCTGTTGACTGAAGGCTATTCCCAGCTCGGGAAGTTTTGCAAGCTGGGGTCTGGGAAGGCCTTTTGCGGGTTCTGGTTTTTACACCTATTTCCAGCCTGAATGACTGCAGCCCATGGACTAGGGTTTCAGAAGGGTGAACTAAAGACTTCCCTCCACCTTGGTTTCCGCCAGGATGTGGCTGTTTTTTTGAGTGGAAATAAAATTAAAATGCCCCCCAGGTGTATGGGCCAGTGTGTCTCGGAAGCCCTGGGGTTGGGAGAGAGGTGGGTCGTTGGAGCCTCTGGCAGGCTTCATGGGGTGTGTAGTAGACAAGGGGGCTGCCAGCGTGGGCTGGACTCCCGGAAAACATTCTTAAGACTGGGAACTCAGCTTCAGATTGAAAAATTCTTGCTCAGTTCCTTGCTATCTGCACAGTCCAACTGGCTGTGTGATTGGGGGGAGGTTCTTGAACCAATTTGGGCCTCATGATGTTGCCTTGTGCCCTAGAGAGTTGGATGAGATGATCTCTGAGATCTTGTCCCCTAAACCTGCTTCACACCCCAGCAATGTCCACAAGCCCATCCAACCCAGCCCATTTCACTCATCCTCTCTGCCCATAGGGCCAGGGCCCTTACCCACTGGTCCTGACCAAAGGTCCAGCTCAAAGCCAGTTTACCTACAAAGACCACCTAAGCTGGGCAAGAGGAAGCAACTTCTTCATCTGTTAGATCCCCATGGCCTTTGTCTACCCTTTGAATTGAACTATCAGACAGGAGGGGGCCAGACTCTGCCTTCACCAGTTTGCCTGGACCTCACAGACTTGAACATCATTCACATCCTATCCTTCTTGGCAACCAGCACATGCCTGGCAGAGAGAATGCTAGAAAAGTGGTGAAGAGTGTGTGAATTTTATACCTGGAGGAACCGAGGCCCCAAGTAGTTAAGTAATCAAGACTAGAACCCAGATCTCTGGGCTCCCAGTGCATCGGTAGATATGGTCCAGGGCTGGAAGACCTGTCATAACAGAGCTTCCACCTGTCTAATCCTTGCTTCTTCTTCTTGCTGTTTAGTCACTAAGTTGTGTCCGAATCTCTGTGACCCCATGGACTATAGCCTGCCAGGCTTCTCTGTCCATGGGATTTTCCAGGCAAGAATACTGGAGTGGGTTACCATTTCCTCCTCCAGGGGATCTTCCTGACCCAGGGATCGAACCTGTGTCTCCTGCATTGGCAGGTGGATTCTTAGTCTTCCAAATGCGTATGAACATACCTCTCAATAGGAATTCTCATAGATCCCGTCTATGAGCTCCCAGCAGTTCACAGACCCTGTTTGCGCCATCCCAACTTAAGGAACAGAAGTCCTAGACCATAAAAATGTTTAACTGCAAAGAGTTCTATCTTTATAACTGCTAAATTATTTTCATATATTAATGAAATTTAAATCCAAATTTAAAAAACATTCAGAGAACTTAGGGATTCTGAGAATCATTCACAGGAAGGTGTGAATGACTGACATGTCCTTTTTACTGTGTTGCTAGGTCCCAGGATAATCTGCATTTTCAAACACACCCTTGGAAAGGACAATGCGTTAACTTATCAGGGAGCCTTATAAGGTGAAGTGACTGTCTTTGGGTCAACCAAGATGGTGAGAGGCTCTAGATAGCCTTCAAAATAAGCTCCATCCAAGGATACCAGCTCATGCTGTGCTTAAGTTGGGGGTAGATATGTGTGTGTGTGTGTGTATGTGCTAAGAGGAGAATGTACGGGAGAAGAGGTTCCAGGGAAAGGATGACTCTGCTTCCCAGTCAGTCCTGCTGACAAGGGAGGGATTGGCAGACAGCCCCTTTGTCTGCCCTACCCACATACACACATACATATAGCTTCTCCCTTCTGGCTGCACTCACATGCAGAGATGAGGCAAAAATTTCACTCCCTCTAGAACAGCAGGAGCCTGGAAAAGTGCCTGGTTCTGAGATTCACTGAGTAACCTTGGACACGTAACAACTCTGTACCTCTCTTTCTCCATCTAAACGACTTGTTTTTGTTTCGTTTTTTTTTTTTTTTTTTTTTGAGCCCAGGCCCCAGCATTTGAAGTGCCAAGTCCTAACCATTGGACCAACAGGGAACGCCCCCTTTCTATGTCTATAATGAAAGAGAATTTGGATTAGATGGTTTCAGAGGTCCCTTCCAGTCCTGACCACTCTGTGCTGCGTCATTTCTCCTCTCCTTAAGTCATGAAGGTCCTGTGGTGACATGGAAGAGGCTGGGGCTTCAGATTCATATGCAAATTCTTCAGATACAGTGCAAATTCTGACTCTGGTTCTTTTTTAGCTGGGTGATCTTAGCCAAGGTACTCAGCTTCTCTGAACTTCACTTTTCTCATCTTTAGATTAAGGATAACACCTTCTTTTACATAGACTTGTTGTAAGTATTAGAGACAAAAATATAGTGTTCTTGGTTTACTCTCAGTTGCTGCTGCTGCTGTCGCTTCAGTCATGTCCGACTCTGTGAGACCCCATAGACGGCAGCCCACCAGGCTCCCCCATCCCTGGGATTCTCCAGGCAAGAACACTGGAGTGGGTTGCCATTTCCTTCTTCAATGCATGAAAGTGAAAAGTGAAAGTGAAGTCGCTCAGTCGTGTCCGACTCTTAGCGACCTCATGGACTGCAGCCTACCAGGCTCCTCTGTCCGTGGGATTTTCCAGGCAAGAGTACTGGAGTGGGGTGTCATTGCCTTCTCCATACTCTCAGTTAATGGTAGTTATTATTATTATACTGGCTGAGGAAGGCTGTGAAAAGCCATGTGTATAATGGCTGGAAGCTTGGCCTCTGAAGCCCCATAACCTGAGTCTGAATTATAGCTTAGCCACTTTTGAGCATCACAACCTTGGGTAAACTCTATGCCTCCATGTCTTCATCTCTAAAATGGGGATAATAATTATACCTATCTCATAGAATTATTGCAGGAAAAAATCATTCAATAAATGGAAACACAAGTCAATGTCATATAATTAGTACTCAAAAATATCAACTATGTTATGAATACCCTAGGGATAGGTATGTACATAGGTGTATGTGTCTGGGGTGGAGGGGTGGTCCCACCATTCCCCACCTCCTCCTGCCCCCACTTTGGCTAAGTCAAGAATCTGAAGTCCTATTCTCTTTCCATCATTCACCTCTTCAGCCTATGGACCTCCCAGTTTCCATTGAGCACTCAGAACCTGGTGACCCTCATCTTCCCTGGCTCCTTCAGGAAGCTGAACTCATTCCTGGGCCTTTCCTGAAACCTGCCTTCCTCTGCCCGTGCAGCCTATTAGCTTGTTCCTGTAGCCTGGGCCCTGGTAGCCAGCCCTCAGGCTTCCTAGGTGGCCCAGTGGTAAAGAATCTACCTGCAATGCAGGAGATGCAGGCTTGATCCCTAGGTCAGGAAGAAACCCTGGAGGAAGGAAATGGCAACCCACTCCAGTATTCTTGCCTGGGAAATCCCACGGACAGAGGAGCTTAGTGGACTACAGTGCATGGGGTCGCAATGAGTCGACATGACTGAACGACTAAACAACACCAAGCCAGCCCTCACTCAGTGCTCAGGAGGCATCTGATCCACCCAGAGTACAGGAATGTGCTCAGAGAAAGGAACTGAGCTGCCTCCCTCATCTGGGTCCTGACAGCATTCACTGACGTTAAGCTCTTCTTCAGCGCTGCCCTACATCTCTGCTACTCATTCTTGAGCTTGTCTTCAGGTTTTCACAAACAATGCCTCCTTCAGCTAAGGGCCTCTGACTGAGCTGCAGAGAGTCAGGGAAACAGACATGAAAACAAAAGTGAAAGACTCTATTTTGCTCATTAGATTGGCAAATATGTATTATATTATATGATACTCAGTGGCAAGCCTGTGAAGGAATGGGGATGCTCATACTTTGATGGAGAGACTGTAAATTGATACAGCCTCTTTGGAGGGATGTTTAGTACTATTCATAAGAACTTAAAACAAGCATATACCTGATCCACTGATGCCACTTCTAGGAATCTATCCTGTGGAAAAAACTCTTTCTGCTCAAAGATATTCTTACAAAGATGGCTGTGCACTAAAGCACTCTGATTGCAAAACTGTGGAAACAATAGAAACGTTCAATGGTAAGAAAAAAATAAATAATAAACCGAATAACCATACAAAGGAGGAGTACACAACTTTAAAACAGGTGTATATACGGAAATACTAAGATAAAATGGCATTTTGCAGAAAAATATAC